>NC_136062.1:504434941-504850616 GCF_964261635.1 Lissotriton helveticus | reverse complement strand
TCTACCACTGAAGAACCAGGCTACTATTGGCAATGCCTAGTCTACCACTGAAGAACCCAGGCTACTATTGGCAATGCCTAGTTCTCAACTGAAGAACCCAGGCTACTATTGGCAATGCCCTAGTCTACCACTGGAAAGACCCAGGCTACTATTGGCAATGCCCTAGTCTACCACTGAAGAACCTCAGGCTACTATTGGCAATGCCCTAGTCTACCACTGAAGAACCCAGGCTACTATGGGCAATGCCCTAGTCTACCACTGAAGAACCCAGGCTACTATTGGCAATGCCCTAGTCTACCACTGAAGAACCCAGCTACTATGGGCAGTGCCCTAGTCTAACCACTGAAGAAACCCAGGCTACTATGCAATGCCCAGTCTACCACTGAAGAACCCAGGCTACTATGGGCAATTGCCCTAGTCTACCACTGAAGAACCCAGGCTACTATGGGCAATGCCCTAGTCTACCACTGAAGAACCCAGGCTACTATTGGCAATGCCCTAGTCTACCACTGAAGAACCCAGGCTACTATGGCAATGCCCTAGTCTACCACTGAAGAACCCAGGCTACTATTGGCAATGCCCTAGTCTACCACTGAAGAAACCCAGGCTACTATGGGCAATGCCCTAGTCTACACTGAAGAACCCAGCTACTATTGGGCAATGCCCTAGTCTACCACTGAAGAACCCAGGCTACTAATGGGCAATGCCCTAGTCTACCACTGAAGAACCCAGGCTACTATGGGCAATGCCCTAGTCTACCCACTGAAGAACCCAGGCTACTATTGGGCAATGCCCTAGTCTACCACTGAAGAACCCAGGCTACTATTGGCAATGCCCTAGTCTACCACTGAAGAACCCAGGCTACTATTGGGCAATGCCCTAGTCTACCACTGAAGAACCCAGGCTACTATTGGGCAATGCCCTAGTCTACCACTGAAGAACCCAGGCTACTATTGGGCAATGCCCTAGTCTACCACTGAAGAACCCAGGCTACTATTGGGCAATGCCCTAGTCTACCACTGAAGAACCCAGGCTACTATGGGCAATGCCCTAGTCTACCACTGAAGAACCCAGGCTACTATGGGCAATGCCCTAGTCTACCACTGAAGAACCCAGGCTACTATGGGCAATGCCCTAGTCTACCACTGAAGAACCCAGGCTACTATGGGCAATGCCCTAGTCTACCACTGAAGAACCCAGGCTACTATGGGCAATGCCCTAGTCTACCACTGAAGAACCCAGGCTACTATGGGCAATGCCCTAGTCTACCACTGAAGAACCCAGGCTACTATGGGCAATGCCCTAGTCTACCACTGAAGAACCCAGGCTACTATGGGCAATGCCCTAGTCTACCACTGAAGAACCCAGGCTACTATGGGCAATGCCCTAGTCTACCACTGAAGAACCCAGGCTACTATGGGCAATGCCCTAGTCTACCACTGAAGAACCCAGGCTACTATGGGCAATGCCCTAGTCTACCACTGAAGAACCCAGGCTACTATGGGCAATGCCCTAGTCTACCACTGAAGAACCCAGGCTACTATGGGCAATGCCCTAGTCTACCACTGAAGAACCCAGGCTACTATGGGCAATGCCCTAGTCTACCACTGAAGAACCCAGGCTACTATGGGCAATGCCCTAGTCTACCACTGAAGAACCCAGGCTACTATGGGCAATGCCCTAGTCTACCACTGAAGAACCCAGGCTACTATGGGCAATGCCCTAGTCTACCACTGAAGAACCCAGGCTACTATGGGCAATGCCCTAGTCTACCACTGAAGAACCCAGGCTACTATGGCAATGCCCTAGTCTACCACTGAAGAACCCAGGCTACTATGGGCAATGCCCTAGTCTACCACTGAAGAACCCAGGCTACTATGGGCAATGCCCTAGTCTACCACTGAAGAACCCAGGCTACTATTGGCAATGCCCTAGTCTACCACTGAAGAACCCAGGCTACTATGGGCAATGCCCTAGTCTACCACTGAAGAACCCAGGCTACTATGGGCAATGCCCTAGTCTACCACTGAAGAACCCAGGCTACTATGGGCAATGCCCTAGTCTACCACTGAAGAACCCAGGCTACTATGGGCAATGCCCTAGTCTACCACTGAAGAACCCAGGCTACTATTGGCAATGCCCTAGTCTACCACTGAAGAACCCAGGCTACTATTGGCAATGCCCTAGTCTACCACTGAAGAACCCAGGCTACTATTGGCAATGCCCTAGTCTACCACTGAAGAACCCAGGCTACTATTGGCAATGCCCTAGTCTACCACTGAAGAACCCAGGCTACTATTGGCAATGCCCTAGTCTACCACTGAAGAACCCAGGCTACTATGGGCAATGCCCTAGTCTACCACTGAAGAACCCAGGCTACTATGGGCAATGCCCTAGTCTACCACTGAAGAACCCAGGCTACTATGGGCAATGCCCTAGTCTACCACTGAAGAACCCAGGCTACTATGGGCAATGCCCTAGTCTACCACTGAAGAACCCAGGCTACTATGGGCAATGCCCTAGTCTACCACTGAAGAACCCAGGCTACTATGGGCAATGCCCTAGTCTACCACTGAAGAACCCAGGCTACTATGGGCAATGCCCTAGTCTACCACTGAAGAACCCAGGCTACTATGGGCAATGCCATAGTCTACCACTGAAGAACCCAGGCTACTATGGGCAATGCCCTAGTCTACCACTGAAGAACCCAGGCTACTATGGGCAATGCCCTAGTCTACCACTGAAGAACCCAGGCTACTATGGGCAATGCCCTAGTCTACCACTGAAGAACCCAGGCTACTATTGGCAATGCCCTAGTCTACCACTGAAGAACCCAGGCTACTATGGGCAATGCCCTAGTCTACCACTGAAGAACCCAGGCTACTATGGGCAATGCCCTAGTCTACCACTGAAGAACCCAGGCTACTATGGGCAATGCCCTAGTCTACCACTGAAGAACCCAGGCTACTATTGGCAATGCCCTAGTCTACCACTGAAGAACCCAGGCTACTATGGGCAATGCCCTAGTCTACCACTGAAGAACCCAGGCTACTATGGGCAATGCCATAGTCTACCACTGAAGAACCCAGGCTACTATGGGCAATGCCCTAGTCTACCACTGAAGAACCCAGGCTACTATGGCAATGCCATAGTCTACCACTGAAGAACCCAGGCTACTATGGGCAATGCCCTAGTCTACCACTGAAGAACCCAGGCTACTATGGGCAATGCCCTAGTCTACCACTGAAGAACCCAGGCTACTATGGGCAATGCCCTAGTCTACCACTGAAGAACCCAGGCTACTATTGGCAATGCCCTAGTCTACCACTGAAGAACCCAGGCTACTATGGGCAATGCCCTAGTCTACCACTGAAGAACCCAGGCTACTATGGGCAATGCCCTAGTCTACCACTGAAGAACCCAGGCTACTATGGGCAATGCCCTAGTCTACCACTGAAGAACCCAGGCTACTATGGGCAATGCCCTAGTCTACCACTGAAGAACCCAGGCTACTATGGGCAATGCCCTAGTCTACCACTGAAGAACCCAGGCTACTATGGGCAATGCCCTAGTCTACCACTGAAGAACCCAGGCTACTATGGCAATGCCCTAGTCTACCACTGAAGAACCCAGGCTACTATGGGCAATGCCCTAGTCTACCACTGAAGAACCCAGGCTACTATGGGCAATGCCCTAGTCTACCACTGAAGAACCCAGGCTACTATTGGCAATGCCCTAGTCTACCACTGAAGAACCCAGGCTACTATTGGCAATGCCCTAGTCTACCACTGAAGAACCCAGGCTACTATGGGCAATGCCCTAGTCTACCACTGAAGAACCCAGGCTACTATGGGCAATGCCCTAGTCTACCACTGAAGAACCCAGGCTACTATGGGCAATGCCCTAGTCTACCACTGAAGAACCCAGGCTACTATGGGCAATGCCCTAGTCTACCACTGAAGAACCCAGGCTACTATGGGCAATGCCCTAGTCTACCACTGAAGAACCCAGGCTACTATGGGCAATGCCCTAGTCTACCACTGAAGAACCCAGGCTACTATGGGCAATGCCCTAGTCTACCACTGAAGAACCCAGGCTACTATGGGCAATGCCCTAGTCTACCACTGAAGAACCCAGGCTACTATGGGCAATGCCCTAGTCTACCACTGAAGAACCCAGGCTACTATGGGCAATGCCCTAGTCTACCACTGAAGAACCCAGGCTACTATGGGCAATGCCCTAGTCTACCACTGAAGAACCCAGGCTACTATGGGCAATGCCCTAGTCTACCACTGAAGAACCCAGGCTACTATGGGCAATGCCCTAGTCTACCACTGAAGAACCAGGCTACTATGGGCAATGCCCTAGTCTACCACTGAAGAACCCAGGCTACTATGGGCAATGCCCTAGTCTACCACTGAAGAACCCAGGCTACTATGGGCAATGCCCTAGTCTACCACTGAAGAACCCAGGCTACTTTTGGCAATGCCCTAGTCTACCACTGAAGAACCCAGGCTACTATTGGCAATGCCCTAGTCTACCACTGAAGAACCCAGGCTACTATTGGCAATGCCCTAGTCTACCACTGAAGAACCCAGGCTACTATTGGCAATGCCCTAGTCTACCACTGAAGAACCCAGGCTACTATGGGCAATGCCCTAGTCTACCACTGAAGAACCCAGGCTACTATGGGCAATGCCCTAGTCTACCACTGAAGAACCCAGGCTACTATGGGCAATGCCCTAGTCTACCACTGAAGAACCCAGGCTACTATGGGCAATGCCCTAGTCTACCACTGAAGAACCCAGGCTACTATTGGCAATGCCCTAGTCTACCACTGAAGAACCCAGGCTACTATGGGCAATGCCCTAGTCTACCACTGAAGAACCCAGGCTACTATTGGCAATGCCCTAGTCTACCACTGAAGAACCCAGGCTACTATGGGCAATGCCCTAGTCTACCACTGAAGAACCCAGGCTACTATTGGCAATGCCCTAGTCTACCACTGAAGAACCCAGGCTACTATGGGCAATGCCCTAGTCTACCACTGAAGAACCCAGGCTACTATGGGCAATGCCCTAGTCTACCACTGAAGAACCCAGGCTACTATGGGCAATGCCCTAGTCTACCACTGAAGAACCCAGGCTACTATGGGCAATGCCCTAGTCTACCACTGAAGAACCAGGCTACTATGGCAATGCCCTAGTCTACCACTGAAGAACCCAGGCTACTATTGGCAATGCCCTAGTCTACCACTGAAGAACCCAGGCTACTATGGGCAATGCCCTAGTCTACCACTGAAGAACCCAGGCTACTATGGGCAATGCCATAGTCTACCACTGAAGAACCCAGGCTACTATGGGCAATGCCCTAGTCTACCACTGAAGAACCCAGGCTACTATGGGCAATGCCATAGTCTACCACTGAAGAACCCAGGCTACTATGGGCAATGCCATAGTCTACCACTGAAGAACCCAGGCTACTATGGGCAATGCCCTAGTCTACCACTGAAGAACCCAGGCTACTATGGGCAATGCCATAGTCTACCACTGAAGAACCCAGGCTACTATGGGCAATGCCCTAGTCTACCACTGAAGAACCCAGGCTACTATGGGCAATGCCCTAGTCTACCACTGAAGAACCCAGGCTACTATGGGCAATGCCCTAGTCTACCACTGAAGAACCCAGGCTACTATGGGCAATGCCCTAGTCTACCACTGAAGAACCCAGGCTACTATGGGCAATGCCATAGTCTACCACTGAAGAACCCAGGCTACTATTGGCAATGCCCTAGTCTACCACTGAAGAACCCAGGCTACTATGGCAATGCCCTAGTCTACCACTGAAGAACCCAGGCTACTATGGGCAATGCCCTAGTCTACCACTGAAGAACCCAGGCTACTATGGGCAATGCCCTAGTCTACCACTGAAGAACCCAGGCTACTATGGGCAATGCCCTAGTCTACCACTGAAGAACCCAGGCTACTATTGGCAATGCCCTAGTCTACCACTGAAGAACCCAGGCTACTATTGGCAATGCCATAGTCTACCACTGAAGAACCCAGGCTACTATGGGCAATGCCCTAGTCTACCACTGAAGAACCCAGGCTACTATTGGCAATGCCATAGTCTACCACTGAAGAACCCAGGCTACTATTGGCAATGCCATAGTCTACCACTGAAGAACCCAGGCTACTATGGGCAATGCCCTAGTCTACCACTGAAGAACCCAGGCTACTATGGGCAATGCCCTAGTCTACCACTGAAGAACCCAGGCTACTATGGGCAATGCCCTAGTCTACCACTGAAGAACCCAGGCTACTATGGGCAATGCCATAGTCTACCACTGAAGAACCCAGGCTACTATGGGCAATGCCCTAGTCTACCACTGAAGAACCCAGGCTACTATGGGCAATGCCCTAGTCTACCACTGAAGAACCCAGGCTACTATGGGCAATGCCTAGTCTACCACTGAAGAACCCAGGCTACTATGGGCAATGCCCTAGTCTACCACTGAAGAACCCAGGCTACTATGGGCAATGCCCTAGTCTACCACTGAAGAACCCAGGCTACTATGGGCAATGCCATAGTCTACCACTGAAGAACCCAGGCTACTATGGGCAATGCCCTAGTCTACCACTGAAGAACCCAGGCTACTATGGGCAATGCCATAGTCTACCACTGAAGAACCCAGGCTACTATGGCAATGCCCTAGTCTACCACTGAAGAACCCAGGCTACTATGGGCAATGCCCTAGTCTACCACTGAAGAACCCAGGCTACTATGGGCAATGCCCTAGTCTACCACTGAAGAACCCAGGCTACTATGGGCAATGCCCTAGTCTACCACTGAAGAACCCAGGCTACTATGGGCAATGCCCTAGTCTACCACTGAAGAACCCAGGCTACTATGGGCAATGCCCTAGTCTACCACTGAAGAACCCAGGCTACTATGGGCAATGCCCTAGTCTACCACTGAAGAACCCAGGCTACTATGGGCAATGCCCTAGTCTACCACTGAAGAACCCAGGCTACTATGGGCAATGCCCTAGTCTACCACTGAAGAACCCAGGCTACTATGGGCAATGCCCTAGTCTACCACTGAAGAACCCAGGCTACTATGGGCAATGCCCTAGTCTACCACTGAAGAACCCAGGCTACTATGGGCAATGCCCTGGTCTACCACTGAAGAACCCAGGCTACTATGGGCAATGCCCTAGTCTACCACTGAAGAACCCAGGCTACTATGGGCAATGCCCTAGTCTACCACTGAAGAACCCAGGCTACTATGGGCAATGCCCTGGTCTACCACTGAAGAACCCAGGCTACTATGGGCAATGCCCTGGTCTACCACTGAAGAACCCAGGCTACTATTGGCAATGCCCTGGTCTACCACTGAAGAACCAGGCTACTATGGGCAATGCCCTGGTCTACCACTGAAGAACCCAGGCTACTATGGGCAATGCCCTAGTCTACCACTGAAGAACCCAGGCTACTATGGGCAATGCCCTGGTCTACCACTGAAGAACCCAGGCTACTATGGGCAATGCCCTAGTCTACCACTGAAGAACCCAGGCTACTATGGGCAATGCCCTAGTCTACCACTGAAGAACCCAGGCTACTATGGCAATGCCCTAGTCTACCACTGAAGAACCCAGGCTACTATGGGCAATGCCCTAGTCTACCACTGAAGAACCCAGGCTACTATGGGCAATGCCCTAGTCTACCACTGAAGAACCCAGGCTACTATGGGCAATGCCCTAGTCTACCACTGAAGAACCCAGGCTACTATGGGCAATGCCCTAGTCTACCACTGAAGAACCCAGGCTACTATGGCAATGCCCTAGTCTACCACTGAAGAACCCAGGCTACTATGGGCAATGCCCTAGTCTACCACTGAAGAACCCAGGGCTACTATGGGCAATGCCCTAGTCTACCACTGAAGAACCCAGGCTACTATGGGCAATGCCCTAGTCTACCACTGAAGAACCCAGGCTACTATGGGCAATGCCCTAGTCTACCACTGAAGAACCCAGGCTACTATGGGCAATGCCCTAGTCTACCACTGAAGAACCCAGGCTACTATGGGCAATGCCCTAGTCTACCACTGAAGAACCCAGGCTACTATGGGCAATGCCCTAGTCTACCACTGAAGAACCCAGGCTACTATGGGCAATGCCCTAGTCTACCACTGAAGAACCCAGGCTACTATTGGCAATGCCCTAGTCTACCACTGAAGAACCAGGCTACTATGGGCAATGCCCTAGTCTACCACTGAAGAAACCAGGCTACTATGGGCAATGCCCTAGTCTACCACTGAAGAACCAGGCTACTATGGGCAATGCCCTAGTCTACCACTGAAGAACCCAGGCTACTATGGGCAATGCCCTAGTCTACCACTGAAGAACCCAGGCTACTATTGGGCAATGCCCTAGTCTACCACTGAAGAACCCAGGCTACTATTGGCAATGCCATAGTCTACCACTGAAGAACCCAGGCTACTATTGGCAATGCCCTAGTCTACCACTGAAGAACCCAGGCTACTATTGGCAATGCCCTAGTCTACCACTGAAGAACCCAGGCTACTATTGGCAATGCCCTAGTCTACCACTGAAGAACCCAGGCTACTATGGCAATGCCCTAGTCTACCACTGAAGAACCCAGGCTACTATGGGCAATGCCCTAGTCTACCACTGAAGAACCCAGGCTACTATGGGCAATGCCCTAGTCTACCACTGAAGAACCCAGGCTACTATTGGCAATGCCCTAGTCTACCACTGAAGAACCCAGGCTACTATTGGCAATGCCCTAGTCTACCACTGAAGAACCCAGGCTACTATGGGCAATGCCATAGTCTACCACTGAAGAACCCAGGCTACTATGGGCAAATGCCATAGTCTACCACTGAAGAACCCAGGCTACTATGGGCAATGCCCTAGTCTACCACTGAAGAACCCAGGCTACTATGGCAATGCCCTAGTCTACCACTGAAGAACCAGGCTACTATGGGCAATGCCCTAGTCTACCACTGAAGAACCAGGCTACTATGGGCAATGCCCTAGTCTACCACTGAAGAACCCAGGCTACTATGGGCAATGCCCTAGTCTACCACTGAAGAACCCAGGCTACTATGGGCAATGCCCTAGTCTACCACTGAAGAACCCAGGCTACTATGGGCAATGCCCTAGTCTACCACTGAAGAACCCAGGCTACTATGGGCAATGCCCTAGTCTACCACTGAAGAACCCAGGCTACTATGGGCAATGCCCTAGTCTACCACTGAAGAACCCAGGCTACTATGGGCAATGCCCTAGTCTACCACTGAAGAACCCAGGCTACTATGGGCAATGCCCTAGTCTACCACTGAAGAACCCAGGCTACTATGGGCAATGCCCTAGTCTACCACTGAAGAACCCAGGCTACTATGGGCAATGCCCTAGTCTACCACTGAAGAACCCAGGCTACTATGGGCAATGCCCTAGTCTACCACTGAAGAACCCAGGCTACTATGGGCAATGCCCTAGTCTACCACTGAAGAACCCAGGCTACTATGGGCAATGCCCTAGTCTACCACTGAAGAACCCAGGCTACTATGGGCAATGCCCTAGTCTACCACTGAAGAACCCAGGCTACTATGGGCAATGCCCTAGTCTACCACTGAAGAACCCAGGCTACTATGGGCAATGCCCTAGTCTACCACTGAAGAACCCAGGCTACTATGGGCAATGCCCTAGTCTACCACTGAAGAACCCAGGCTACTATGGGCAATGCCCTAGTCTACCACTGAAGAACCCAGGCTACTATGGGCAATGCCCTAGTCTACCACTGAAGAACCCAGGCTACTATGGGCAATGCCCTAGTCTACCACTGAAGAACCCAGGCTACTATGGGCAATGCCCTAGTCTACCACTGAAGAACCCAGGCTACTATGGGCAATGCCCTAGTCTACCACTGAAGAACCCAGGCTACTATGGGCAATGCCCTAGTCTACCACTGAAGAACCCAGGCTACTATGGGCAATGCCCTAGTCTACCACTGAAGAACCCAGGCTACTATGGGCAATGCCCTAGTCTACCACTGGCGTACCCTAGGCTACCAGAGGCCGTACTCTTACCTACTACTTAAGAATCCTGAACTATCTTGGCAGTGCTCAAACCCAAGTTCAAGAATCTAGACTGTCTTAGGAAATGCCATAGGGCGTGGTTTAGAGTATGCAATAAGGTTTATACCATCTTAAATGTGGTGGCTGTCCTTTCTGCGTTATTACTAGTGGCAAAGGATAACATGCGTTTGTAATAATGTGGACTGTATAGCCACCTTGTTTGTGAGGGCATAACCTGTATGCCGAACTGTAAATCGGGCCCATAGTTTTGAATTAGAGAACATTAGAGTAACTTTGGCAGTGCCCTCATCTACCACAGAAAGTCTTTCGAACATATCAAAGTCCATTACTGAAAGACCTCCCAAGACTATCATAGAAGCAGCCAAGTCTACTACTGACAAACCCCAGATTATTATGTACAGTGCCCGAGTTTACCACTAAATGACCCAGACTCTCACAGGAAATGCCCCAATCTAATGCTAAAGGGCCCCAGGCTCTCATAGGAAATGCCCCAATCTAACTTTGTTCGATATGCAAAGACATCTTACAAGCATGACATATATTTAAAAAAGCAGTATTTACAAAAGATGCAATTATGTCATACATTTTTTGTTAAAAAAGATAAGATTTTAGAGATCACCCTATTATAAATTAACTAAAAAAGAATTAAACAGAGATAGACAGTCTATTGCAACGAATTAACCAAGAACGTTTTAAGAATTTAGAGACGCCACAGACTATGAGAGGAGAGGTATCAGTCAATAAAATTCGGAGAGCCACCAAATGCAAGCGTGTTCCCAGGCGTTTGAAAAGGGGCTTCAGCCAGTATCTCCTTGGATGGATATAGTCTGGGCATTCAAAAAGTATATGTGCCACCGTCTCCGACCTGGTTGGGCAGCAAGCACAATAGGGGGATAAATGGGCATAGGTCTTCCACTTGGATATGGTTCCTCTTAGCGGAAGGGTACCAACTCTAAACTTAAAGTAGAGGGCCCTGTCCGTTGGCATAGTAATTAAGTCCATGTAAGGTTCATAGAATGCCACATCCTTTATTTTAAGGAACGCTGCAGTCGAGTTGCAATGGTGTGGATTCCCATTTAGTTGGCAAGATACCCAGTCCCAATATAGTTTTTTAAGGACTGCCTTAGGAGGAGCAGATCTCGTAGTCCAGCTGTCTCCTAGGCCCAGTTCCCCCAGAAGGGTTTTAGTGTCCCTCAGCCACTTGATCTTCTTCCAGCTCCCCATGTTTATTATTTCTGACAGTCCATCGGCATAGGATTTTAATTCCGGAACCCTCCATATGCGGGACCTTAAAAGCAATGGGCGAAAACGGGCCTGGTCTTTGATGCTTTTGCAGCCCAAATCCAAGAGCACTGGGACTGTAGGGGTGCTCGAGGGGAGAGCTAGGAGGTCCTTCAGAAACTCGTTTTCAGTCTTGGATAGGGAGTCCAAATTGCAGTGGCCCCATAGCTCTGCGCCATACAGGGCAGAAGTAACCCCCCTTGCCTTGTAGATCTCGATTGCAGGAGCCACTGTAGATCTGGGGGATGCATGATATTCCTTGAGTAAAGCACCCCCTACCCTTTTGTGACAGGGGACCATCTTATTGATATGTGAAGACCAGCTCATTTTATCATTCAAACGTAGACCCAAGTAATCAAATTCTGTCACTTTCTCCAAAGGGACCGAGTTCAAAATGGGAGGGCGACCTAATTTCCTTGGAGGACGTAGTACCAGGTATTTAGTTTTTTCTACGTTTATCACCAGCCCTCTGGATACACAGAAGTCTTGAAAACGGGTCAACAACTTTTGGAGCCCCTGGGGGGGTCTTTGAAATAAGGAGAGTGTCGTCCGCAAACAACAATGTTGGGATGCGTACACCCCCCAGACATGGTGCATCCGCAGGTTCCTGTAGCAGATGCTCCACCACACCATTTACATACAAGGAAAAGAGTGTGGGAGCTAACACGCAACCCTGTCTGACACCCCTACAGACCGGGATCCTATCTGTTGTTTTGCCGTTTCTCCCCCAACGGACCTGTGCAAAATTGTTCATATGAAGTTTCCTGAGAAGAAACAAAATGTACAGGGGGAGGCCCATTCGATGGAGAACCCTCCAAAGTTCTTCCCTGGGAACTAGGTCAAAGGCAGTCTTCAAATCAATGAAGGCCAAATAGAGACTGCCCTTGCCTAGCTCCACCACCTTCCAGTACAGAAGTAAAATCCTGAAGACCTGCTCAATTGTGCCTGTACCTGAGCGAAAGCCTGCTTGGAAATCTGATAGAACCTGGTTCTCATCCGCCCATTGAAGGATTCTCCCCAGGATGACCTTTCCAGCTACTTTTTGGGTAGAATCAATCAGGCTTATAGGCCTGTAGTTCCCTGGGATGTCTCTACTTCCCTTTTTGTAGATGGGGACTACCACTGCCCCTCTCCATGACTCAGGGGTTGGGCCGTCCTCCAAGATGGCATTCAGGAGGGCCGAGATCATTAGGCCCCAATCAGATGGGTAGGCACGCAGCAAATCCCCTGGGAGCCCGTCTGGGCCAGCAGCCTTCAGTGGGACCACTGTTTTGATGGCATTCTCAACCTCCCGTGGTGTAAACAAGTCAAAAGTACTATATTCCATTGAAAAGGAGAATACAGCTGGCTCACTTAGGGGCCCTTCTATCGCTGAATATAAGGCCCCGAAGTGATGGAACCAGGCCTGGGGTGGAATAGTGCAGGTTCTCAGGGTATCGTCAGGTCTATTGCGAGAGCCAATCAATTTCCAAAATCCCCTAGCATCTTTATCTTTACTGGCAGCGAGCAAGTCCGACCAGAATTTCTCCTCCCATTCCTTCTTTGCTAACTGGATTGACTTGGAATAGACCTTCCTTGCCTCCCTTATCCCAACTTGGGATTTTGCTTTAACTGCCTCAACTAGATTTTTCTTCTCCTCCCTGCAGTTGTGGGTGTACCAGCCGTCTCTTATGTTGGCCCTTACTTTCGCCCCACTATGCCTCTGGGGCACAGTAAGCAAATTTGTCAATGCCCCAGTTAGGTAGCAAAATACTTCGCATATCTCCCCCAGACCCCCATCAACTGTGCCCAGTTTCTGATGGGCTAGGGCCAGAAGTTGGGACACAGCCTCCAGTTTACCGGCAGACAAAAGAAGTTTTGGCCACTTCAGGCGTCTACCGCAAGGGGATACCTCCAACTCGCCTAGCCCAACTGTGGGGCTAGGTACGGGACCACCACTCCTAACAGACCACCAAGGGGCTAAGGTGAGGGACAGCAGATTATGATCGCTTTCAACTGAAGGTACTATTACCATATCCCTCACTGAACTCCACAAGCACGCATCGAGCAAGATGTAATCAATTCTTGATGTGTGATTGGGCCTATTATAAGTATGGGCACCCCCCTTATCCGAGCTTGTCCTTCCATTTAAGGCCCTAAGGCCATGCTCTATACTGAGGGCATTTAGCTGCAATGCCACCTCCGACCATTTTTTGATCGGGGGCAGCTCTAGGACTGGTATCCCCCTTCTACCATCCTCCTCATCCTGGTCCTGGGTGACGTCCGAGCCCAAAGGCTCGAACGTACAATTAACATCGCCTGCAACCAAGCTGCAGGCTTTATATGGCGTTGCCCCTAACAAGTCCTCCAGCAGTGCAATTGTAGGTGACTGCCTCCCCCCCTTGGTGCCGCGGGCATATACATTAAATATATTCAAAACAGCGCGGCCCCTGACATCTTTCAATGTGATGTTAAGCAAATCTGGGCTATTGGTCTTAGTTTCCACTACCCTACAATTAAGGGATGAAGCTACCCAGATAAGAAGTCCCCCCGAAGGTCGTCCTCTACCTGAATCTGGGGAAACAGCTGGGATGGCATGAGCAGAGTACCCCACCCTATGTACTGGCTCCCTGCTCCATGTCTCCTGAAATATGCATATGGAATACTCTTCTACTAATGCATTCCAGTCGGGTAATGCCAGTTTTCTAGTTATTCCAGCAACGTTCCAGCTGAGGACCTTTAGGAGTTGGTCCGTCACAGCAAGAGCGTCGCGGGAAACTATCTCTTGGCATGGAACCGCCCCATCCGAACCTGGCAATACTCTCTGATAATCACTCGAGACTTGGTCCCCCAAAGGGTCCAAAGTAGCCGGTGGTGTAGTTTGGGCTTCATTTAGAGGGGGAGAGATAGATAACATTGCAGTAGCGTGCGAGGGCTTGCCCAAAAGCCCCCTTTCAAGGCCTCCCGCTACCTCAAGTCAGTGGCTCATAAGGCCACAATTTTGGCCAAGCCACCCAGTCTGTGGATAGAGAAGGGGCTCGAGCATACCATTTGTTCCACCAATAGCACCATTGCTCATTTCCCCCGACACAGGCCTAAAAATGGTGTGACTTGCAGGCCTCGGGTAGAAATAAGTCAAGTCCACTGCACTAACCCCAGTGCCTCCCACCGCTTGATCTTGGCTGCAAATCAATCTGGCCACTCTATTATCCTGGAAGTTTATAATGACGCAGTCCCCCTCCAGCTGCTTCTTGCTCTTCCCAACCCAGCTCACCCTACGGACACCGAGGATTAGTCCATCTACGCCCGCAGGGAGGGGTTTATTTGTTTTTAGCCAGTGGATGCATTTGTTTTTTAAAGCCTGTTGGGTCTCCAGTAGGTTATCTTTCAAGGGTGGAACCTTCACCAATACAGCGACATAAGGGTGACAATCCGGGGGGAGATCAGTATTGGGAATACGAGGCAATCTCTTCACGGCAGGTGCAGCTGAAGCAGAAACTGCCGATTGGGTTTTGGCAGAATTAACTGATGGAACTACCCCGTCTCCCTTTGTTTTGGCGCTATTTAAGGGTAAATGCTTAAGTTTAGAATTAGGATTGCACCCACCCATTGGGGGTTTTGGTTGCGTTGCTAACTTTTGCACTTTAGGGACGTTAGTGAGGTTCCCTTGCGGTGGATTAGAATGTGGGACAGGACCTGGTTTGGTCGTGGATGGGGCAACATTAATAAGAGTTGCTGCCACGCTTGGTTCTATTAAAGACACCGTCTTCTGCGGGACTAGGTCCTGTGGCAGGGCAGATGCAACAGCTGCTCCTTTTCCCAACTTGCCACTTGTGGGGTCCTGACTATTCCTAGTCTGTTGTTTAATCAGAGATTTAATTGAAAAGAAGTTATCGAGAGTCGACTGCTCAAGACTATTTACTCGATCCTCCACCCTCTTTATTTGGTGTATGAGCGGTGTCAATGAGCGGTTAAGCGCATTGACGAATTGTTCCAAGGAAACTGGGAGTTGGGTTGGTAGTAGCTTGTCATTAATGTCGAGTCCCGTTTCCTGGGACAGGGGTTCTCCTAACTCGTCCATATGCTCTGGGCTCTGACCGTTACCTAATTTTATACCTGTGGCCCTTAACCATTGTTTCCTGGAACGCTTGTAAAGTGTAGGGTAGCTACCTTTACGTGTACTCGCAACTCTTTTCCTCTTGGCACGTTTCGAAGCACCCTGAAACACGCAAGGCTTTGTGGTACCCACCGGAGGAGCAGGGTCTGGCAACGGGGAGTTTTGGGTAGTGACAAAAGAAAATAAAGGTGAGTCAGACCCTCCCATAGCTTCATCACTAACAACACCTGGTGTTGACTGTGCTGCTAAAATCTCTAGCCTATCAATACTTTCACTTATTTCGGACACCCGGGAATGCTCAGGCACTACTACAAAGAGTGGTGGTGGGGCCGTAACTGTGGGGGGTGACAAGGCCTTGGCTGCAGAGCCAAGAGAGGATCGTCTAGCTGGAAAAAGATCCCCGGAGAGTCGACGTTCCGTCATTGCAATCTCCTTCTCTATGACTGCCGCTACTCTTGTTATAAACCTATCCATAGTTCCTATCATTGGATTCCCCCCAGCCCCTTCTCCTCCAGCCCTAAGAGGTTTCCCTGAGCGAGTGGACATGGTCGTGTTATGCCTTGTTTTAAATGTCACAGTACCATTCAGGGCCAGGAAAGAAGATGTTAGGGACCTGGCCCAGCCCAGCCTCTGTCAGCCCCTGACTGCCACAGACTGCCCGCCCTTTGCCCGGGCTTCGCTCGGCGTCCCGCACGCGTCCCGCTGTGTGACAAGGATCCAATTAGATAGTGGCCGTTGTGGGCGGGGGGCGTGTCTCGCTGGGGACGCGGCCGTGCGCACCTGAGCGTCGCAGGGACTCCTGGTCTTTCGAGTCCCTGCTTGTACACGCCTTCCTCCTTGCCGCCTCCTCAATCAGCAGACAGCCTTTCAGCCTGGCCCCTCGCTGCAACCCGCGAAGCGGCACCCGCGAAGCGGGTGCAGCGAGCGGTGACGGGTGACGGGAGCAGCGGTATCTGGGAAGATAAGGGCAACAGGTCAGCTCGGCGGTCCGTGAATCCTTCTCCTCTCCTCTCCCGGGTGGCAAACAACAGATGAGGCGTCCCAAAGGCAAGAGGAAACACACGCCTTTTAGTTCTTGGTTGGGCGGGGGGCGTGTCTCGCTGGGGGCGCGGCCGTGCGCACCTGAGCGTCGCAGGGACTCCTGGTCTTTCGAGTCCCTGATGTACACGCCTTCCTCCTTGCCGCCTCCTCAATCAGCAGACAGCCTTTCAGCCTGGCCCCTCGCTGCAACCCGCGAGTGCGGCGAGCGGTGACGGGTGACGGGTGACGGGTGACGGGAGCAGCGGTATCTGGGAAGATAAGGGCAATAGGTCAGCTCGGGGGTCCGGGAATCCTTCTCCTCTCCTCTCCTCTCCCGGGTGGCAAACAACAGATGAGACGTCCCAATCTAACACTAAAGGACCCCTGGCTCTCATAGGAAATGCCCCAGTCTTCTACTTAAGGACCCCAGGCTCACATAGGAAATGGCCCAGTCCACCATTAAAGGACCCCAGGCTCTCGTAGGAAATGGCCCAGTCCACCATTAAAGGACCCCAGGCTCTCGTAGGAAATGGCCCAGTCCACCATTAAAGGACCCCAAGCTCTGGGGGGCGTGGCCAACCAGGCAGCGAAATGGCCGCTCTGTGAGCGAGCTCCGCCGGCTACAACAATAAATCCTTACAATATCCTGTTCCAGAGCCCATTAGTGCTGCAATAACTTAGCACAGAGGCAGAAGACGTCAGCCGCTACCTCCGACCTAACTTTGGGGGCTGAGAATGGCCGCGGGACACAGGTGACACCTCCCTTGCCTTTGGCGCTCCACCCTTCGTCCGCGACCCAGCTGAAGAGGAGCTGCCGCCGGGCGGCACTGTGAAATTGAGGTCGGGGATTGGTGGGCCGTCCGGAGCCTGGCGAGACGGCTGCGAGACCCGCGGAAGGTTAGTGCCTGCACCGGACCCCTCTGCTGGCGAGTCGCAATTGAAATCGACCTGACTGTGAGTCTGAGAAATCGGCCCCGCGCTATTCTGTGGGCTGCTGCAGAGCCAGGGGGAGCCCTTGGGGACGGCCCGGTAATGTAACCGCCATCTTGAGGGAAACCTATCGGTGCATTCGGAGGGGCGGCAGATACTAAAGAAAATTCTTGCACTCGAGGGTCCACAGCGCTCTGATCTACCGGACACTAGGAAGGGCCCCACAATCGAAGCCGCCTGGCCTTACCTGAAGGGTGTCCTGCTGCACTTGGCACCTGCTATAACCACGTGGGCCCCGTTCCCTGCTAAGAGGCGAGCTCCCTGAGACTGCTAGCTGCACTGCTTTCTTTCCAACATGGAGAGGCTCTACTGAAAAGACGTGTGTTTCTGACGTGTGGAGGGGCCCCCAAGCCGCCGCACCTTAGACTGCATAGAATCCAAACCTGTCCCCATGCTGTGCGTTTAGCACCACTTCTACAGCTGCGACCTACCTGCTCATGGAGGGGCCTTGATCGAAGTCGTCATCTGCACTTTTATTTTTCGAACTCTGCTGCAGCTAGGATCTAACAATATTGGCCGGCTCCATATCTCTGTGGCCGGGAGGGCTCCCTGACACTGCGGATCGGCAGGTGGGATACCGGGCGGGTGAGACCTTTTCCTGACACTGAGGTTCACCAGTAGGAAAATTAACTTTTGGAATGCCGCCATTTTGTGACCCTGCAACGCCTGGCTGGGTCCACGCTGTGAGACTCGTCTCCCATACCTGCCTGGGCTGCGCAGCGGACGCTTGTACATGGTCTAGAGATACCACCGGAGCTGGGTGCACACGGATCCCAAAGGGACCAAACGCCTGCTGTTACCCTGTTCTTCGCTGTGTGAACCACAGACAGACCCGCTCAATGGTCCAGCTCCTACCGCGCTGCTCCCTTCTTTGCAAGATGGGGAAGGCTGACGCAAGACAACCCAAGATCACATTCGAGCAAAAACGCCTGGACAAAACAAATTCAGTGGACCAGACTGCGGGCGCATCAATGGCACAGGGGGCAGGTGCGGATGTGGATTTCGGGGCTCTGATGATGGAGGTCCGAGAGAGCCTCAAGAGTATTGACACTAAACTAGATGCAATGTCCACACAATTAGAATCAGTTAAAACCAAGGTGGATGCCCACGAAACACGGCTAGACTGCTTGGAAAATAGGCAAACCGAGTGCAGCGAATTTCAGCAACACACGAAACAGCACATCACCAACATAGAAAAAGAATTGGAATCACTGCGAGCCAAGACAGATGATTTGGAGGCACGCTCCAGAAGGTCGAACATCCGCATCACTGGAATTCCGGAATCGGACAACACCGGAAAGATGGAAGTGTTCGTGGCGAATCTTCTCCATGAGCTCTTCGACCCGCACCTATCTCCAGTGTTCACGGTCGAACGAGCGCATAGATCGCTTGGGAAGGTACCAGCTCCGGGCACACCGCCTCGACCCATCCTTGCTAAACTGATTAATTTCCAGGACAGAGACCTCATACTGCGCCTCGCTAGGGAGAAGGGTAAGATTACACATAAAGGTAATAACATTTCCTTCTACCCTGACTTTACTCCCCTGGTCCAAGCAGCGCAAAAAGAATTCCTGCCAGCCAAGAAAATCCTTTTGCAAGCTAACATCAAATACGCACTTTTGTATCCAGCTAAGCTAAGGGTCATCCATGAACACACCCCGCATTTCTTTACGGACGCAAAATCAGCACTGAAATTTGCGAAACATATTAGTGGCCCCGAGGCGAGGCGTAAGTCACCGAGACTAGAAACTGACTCTGATCGTCTTAGTGATAATGACTAAAGCACTAATATAGATACACTATTGTGCTTTCCATTTTAACACTACAGTAATGTTTGTCTGCTCTAGGTCACATTCTTCACCGTATTGCGCTACTTGCTTGGCCTAGATGAGATGATCATAATGCAATTTACTGCCCTGTCATACTGTAGTTACTGCTGAGTCACCAGATTTGTCATTGTTCCGCTGTATAGACTGGTTGTGACCCTGTTACCTGACAGCAACTGGGGGCATGGAAATGTATACTTGAATGTAGCCACCCTGTGTAAACAGGGATGTAAGCCTGGAGCACCATGCCTCACGGGGTGTCTCCCTTTGTTCGAGTGTCTAGTTTGTGACACGAAATGGGTATGGATAGTGGGGCTTTGTCACGACCTGATTGGGGGGTTGGTGAGGGAGGAGGGAGGAGGGGGGAGTTCAATTGTTTGCTGAATGTTCACAGTTTTTGTTTTAGGGGATGCACTCTGATTGCTGAAACATGTATAGTATATTTGCACTCAAGATGGGCCAAGGGGCTTGATGACAAATGGGCGAATACCGAACTGTTAATTCGTGTTCTACATGTAGGGCATTATGGGAGATGTTAAGCTGTGGACCTGAAACATCAGGGGTCTGGGGGATTATAAAAAGGCGAGGTTGATGCACGGCATACTGGCGAGACATAAGGTTGACATATGTTTTTTTGCAGGAGACTCACGTAAATTCTGCCCCGTCGTCCAGGTTGAAGCACTCGAGATGGGAACAGGGGTATTCTGCGATCTATTCGAACTATGCTAGAGGTGTAGCGATACTCATATGTAGAGGCCTAGACTGGCGGGAACATGATGTTTTACTTGATGGAGAGGGCAGGTATGTTGTTGTACATGGTTCTCTACACGGCAGACCATTAATGCTTGCCGCACTTTATGGCCCAAATGTAGACGACCCGGAGTTTTTTAGAAATGTCTGGGCCAAGATAGAGATGTTAGATTGCTCACATGTAGTCTTGGGCGGAGATTTTAATGTTCCACTGAATGATGAATTAGACCAAAGGGGAGTGGGTAGACCTACACACACTGGAGCTCGGCAGGCTATTCTTGATGTGATGACGGAAGGGACATTAACTGATGTATGGAGGGCTAGACATCCAGTTGATACTGTAGGTACATGCATTACCAGCCACCATGCCGCCTGGTCCAGACTGGACTACTGGCTGGTATCACCAGTCGTGGCAACGTGGACGATGGACACATCCATACAGGCTAAATCCCTCTCTGACCATGCCCCCTGCCAACTAGCGTTAAAGATACCTGGGGTCCCTAAAAGAGCGTTTACTTGGCGACTGCCCCCCCATGCCCTAACTGATACAGTTTTCACAGAGGAAATCCGAGCGGATATTGTACATTATTTTGCAGAAAATGAGGGATCGACTTCCACGGTGGCTACGGTGTGGGACGCTTTCAAGGCGGTGATCCACGGACAATGCATCGCTAGACAAGCTGGGGTGTTGCGCTCTATCCGCACCTCGCTGACCACACTAGAATCAGAGCTGCGCGGCCTAGACCTGGCGTTCTGCCGGGATCCGTCCCCAGAAGCGGCGGGCCAAATTAAAGCAAAATTGCTTGCATTTGATGAGGAGGCTCAACGTGAGACTGCCTTCCTGGGTAAGCATGCTGAGGCCCGAAGATACGGGGAGGGGGACAGGCCGAGTAGGACGCTTGCGAGAGTGATCGCTCCCCGCACTCAACCCAACTACATACACTCCATTCGAAATAGCGCAGGAACCATGATTGTGGGGCAGGAGGAAGTGCTGGCAGCCTTTGCTGAATTCTACGAGTCTCTGTACACCTCCAGGCAGCCCACGGTTCCTGAATCTCTTAAACATTTTTTAGACTCCATCGCCCTCGTCTGGTTCAATGACCACCACCGCCAGTACATGGACGTCCCCATCACTGTTCGGGATATAGCCCAGGTGATACAAAGCATGCCTGCGAGCAAGGCCCCAGGCCCAGACGGCTTGACCACGGCCTTCTATAAGGCATACTCCGAGGAATTGGCGCCCAAACTGCATGCAGTCTTTGTTGAAGCCCTAGAGCTGGGCACACTACCCGAGTCAATGCGAGAAGCACTAATTATAGCGCTGCCCAAACCAGATAAAGACCACCTGCTCCTAGATTCTTACCGTCCTCTTTCCCTAATCAATGTAGATGCGAAAATATATGCCAAAATCATTGCGGACAGGCTACAACCTCTACTACCGATGGTGGCACTTCCTGATCAATCTGGCTTTATACCGGGTAGAGCTACGTCACATAACCTAAGGACAATTTTCTCTGTTCTTCACTATTTACATCCCTCTACGCAGGCTGCGGTCGCGTTCTTAGATGCTACTAAAGCATTTGATTCCCTAGAATGGCCATTCCTATTTCGAATCCTTGGACGAATGGGATTTAGTCCCCTCTTCATAAATTTAATTAAAGCGCTGTACGTCGCGCCCACAGCTAGAGTACACATTAATGGACTTGTATCGGAGTCATTTGCAATATCCCGCGGAACCAGACAGGGCTGTCCCCTATCCCCGCTATTATTTGCGATCACGATGGAGCCCCTTGCCGCTAGAATTCGTCAACACCACACGGCAAGAGGGATAGGATTCAGCTCCAGGAGTCTGCTTATATCTCTATACGCAGACGATGTCACGCTGTATGTTCTCAATCCCTCGGAGAACTTAAACCCCCTTCTGAGGGAATTCGTCAGATTTGAAGGTTTGGCTGGGATATCCATAAACTGGTCAAAGTCTGTGGTTTTCCCTCTCACAGATACTACGCGGGAGACGCCCTCTGACTACCCGCTACGCTGGGAGCTCGAGGCTGTGAAATACCTTGGGGTTTGGATAAGCCGAGATTTGCAGGAACTGTGGTCCCTTAATTTTGGAAGAGCGGTGGACTGGCTGGAAGGCAAGGTGGCGATATGGAACAAACTGCCGTATCGCTGGTCGCAAGGATAGCACTGGCGAAGATGGTGGTCCTTCCCAAGTTCCTTTACTTATTTGTAAATCTTCCCATACCGCTGACGGCACATTTCCATGCGAGAGTGCGCTCGCTGCTTCTAGCCCTTGTATGGGCTGGTGGCCAGGCGAGGACATCTTGGGCACTACTTACACTCCCGCTGCGACAAGGTGGGCTGGGGGCTCCTGACATGAAACTATACTCACTGTGTGCACAGGCACAGTTTTTGCACTTCTGGGCGTTCCCCACCCCTTACCAGCCGCATGTTGCTGTGGAGATGGCTGCAGTGGCCCCTTCCCCCCTAAGTGTGGCGCTATATGGTGCGGTATCTCGCCCCTCGAAGGACGTGGACACAGTTGAATTACTTCGCTGGACATGGCGCGAATTGCGAAACAGAGCTAAACTGTCATTGCTATATGCGCCGGCGATTCCACTCCGTGGCAACCCTATGTTACCTTGCTTACGTGAGAGTGGTGGCGCAATTAAGATTAAAGGCCAGTCGCTGCACACGTTTGTGGATCTGTACCCTAAAGGCATCTTCCGCGACCTAGACACATGCGAGGGGGAGCACCGGGAGTCATTTTCTGACTTGCTCTTATACCACTCGTTGAAGGCGTCCTGCAAAAAGCTGTGGCCCAAGTTCCCCGAAGAACCGCCACAACTTGTGGCCCTTCAGAATCTGCTTTCTACACCCTCACCCAGAAAACTTGTGTCCCGACTGTACAACTGTATGCAGGACCAATCACCCATTGTAGTGCCTTCTTCACAGCAGGCTTGGACTGCGGACCTGGAGGAGCCACTTACGGAAGAACAGTGGGAATTCTGTTGTGGCCAACTTACGATGTTATCGCCCAATTACAGGCTGCGTTTAATACATTTCAAGTTTTTGCACAGATATTACCGCACGCCGATATCGCTACACCGCATGGGTATTAGAGAAGGCTCTGACTGTTGGAAATGCGGCTGCGTAGATGCCTCCTTTATACATGTTGCATGGAGTTGCCCAAAACTGGAGCAATACTGGCTAGACATATTTGCTGCTATTAACCAGATACTTCATAGATCTGACTCACCGACTCCACTCTTGGGGCTACTGGGCTGGGTTCATGAAACATTACCCGCGCATAGAAAACTGCATGCTATACTGCTTCTTTATGCTAAGCGACAGGTGGCGGTGAATTGGGGTAGGCGGGCAACTCCTACATTTGCTGCATGGATTCGAGATGTGACATACGGAAACACACAACTTGAGAGATACTGGGAATTGATGCCCTCCGCTTCCAGACCTAGAGACATATGGGAGCCCTTCGCACAGTGGACGCGAGAGCGTGCATCCTCTCCAGCCTCTGCGCGGTCGCCCACTGGAGCGATATCCGATGATATGGGGTGACCTTGCTTTCCCTACAGCTACACTCCCCTGAGGGAATGCGCCCTGGTGGGTGGCTGCGATTTCTGTGGGTGCACTTAGTGTGATTCGAACCTGCGTGCCCGAGGTATGTTGGGCACCTCATAAGCAACGTGTCTTCCCCCCTTCCCCCCCCCCTCCCCTCTGCGAATGGCCACCTCCTCTCCCCCCCTGCGCTTCCATGGTCCCCTTTACAGTTCGGTCTACTGATTATGCCGGGATGTTCCCTACATGTTGTCCCGCCCACAGTCATTAATAATTTCGTGCACCTGGCCTGATGCCCGTTTAGTGAATTTATCCTATGCAACAGAGTTTAGTTTGACCAATGGTTCTTTTTTTTGGTCTGTTGGGGTGGGTGGGAGAGGGGGGAGGTAAGGAGACTTAGGTAGATAGACGTTCATTGTATCGTAACATGCTGCTTTCTGATCTTTGGACAATCCTATACTTGCACATAAGCTGTATTCATTTTTATTGCCGGCGGCCTGTTGCATGCCTATCTACCGAACATTGTAATCATCTCTGATTTTTGCTGCGACATATGCCAACTGTCGAGGATTCTGGGTTGTAGCTGCTGTCTACCCAATGCCTGCTGTGAACTAAATGTTTAACCTTAACACTCATTGCTTGTCAGATAGCGGCCTGCCTCAGGGTTGTCGGCAAGACGCTGTGTAACTGTGATTTGGTCTCAATAAAAAAAGTTAAAAAAAAAAAAAAAGGACCCTAAGCTCTCATAGGAAATGGCCTGGTCTACCATTAAAGGACCCCAGGCTCTCGTAGGAAATTACCCAGTCTACCATTAAAGGACCCCAGGCACTCATTGGAAATGGCCCAATCTAATGCTAAAGGACCACAGGCTCTCATTGGAAATGGCCCGGTCTACCATTAAACGACCCCAGGCTCTCGTAGGAAATGGCCCAGTCTACCATTAAAGGACCCCATGCTCTCATAGGAAATGGCCTGGTCTACATTAAAGGACCCCTGGCTCTCATAGGAAATGCCCCAATCTAACGCGAAAGGACCCCAGGCTCTCATTGGAAATTCCCCTGTCTTCCACTAAAGAACCCAAGCCTATCATTGAAAATGGCCCAGTCTACCACTAAAGGACCCTTGGCTCTCGTAGGATGTGTCCTAGTGCACCACTGAAAACCGTGAGCTCCCATTGGTAATGCACTTGTCTACTAGTGTAAGAAAACTAGATTACTATAGACAATGCTATATTTTTCTATTGAAAATACCCAGACTAGTATCAAGAATTTTATTTTATTATGATTTTCAACTCAAAATAGGTTCACATAAATACAAGCAGATTTATGTTATATTAAGGAACAATACAGAGACACATACAATAAAATGTATGCAAATGTATAAATGCAAAACGATACCATACAGCTTAGTATCATGCTCTACCCAAATACATTTGAAGTACAAATGGGACGTAGAGTTAAGAAACATTTATATTGGTTCTTGGGGAATAATGAGACCACTCTGACCCCAGGACGCCCCCCCACGCCGCACGGCTCCTCCCGCCTGCCGAGACTATGCCCCCGGCGCCGCAGGTTCGCACCTGGTATCGGTGCTCTAGCCTCCTGTTTTTGGTCTGTGATGTCACTGGTATTTGTATAATTGCAACTGTGTAATTGTGTCCTGTGTTCTTGAATTGTTTTTGTACCTCGTACTTCGCTCTGTTTCTGCCCTTTAGGCGCTACAGCCCTCTGTGCCCACCCCGCTCGCCGCCTCCCGCCGCTGCTCCCCCGCAGCCCCGCTCCATTTTTTCTTCTGTAACCCCTGCCACTGCCACTGCCCATTGGCCACCCCGCTCTCACCTCCCAGCTGCTCCTCCCTCCCACTTCGCCTCTTGTGCAGCGGCCGCGCGCAGCGGGCGTGCTGCTGGCGTGCCAAAGACAAGCCCGTCTGCGCCCGTCCGCGCCTGGCCCTCGCCCAGCGCCAGAACCCCGGGACCACGCCGGAGCCAGCCAACGCGTGGGGGCTACGACGCCGCCACCCTCCACTCACTCAACACCGGCCGACGGCCAGCCTGCTACCAAGCCAGCCGGAAACGCACCCACCGAGCCTTCACCTGCCCTGCCTGCAAATTCACCTGCACTCGGGCCGGCTCCGCACCCGCCAGAACAGACGCCAACAACAACCACCTCAAATGCATCCTCCTCAACACCCGCTCCATCCACAAGCACGCCGTCGAACTCTGGGACCTCCTCGATACTACAGCACCAGACATCGTCTTCCTCACGGAAACCTGGATGAACGCCTCCTCAGCCTCCGACATCGTCATAGCCATCCCGGACGGCTACAAGATCATCCGGTAGGACCGCGTCAACCAAACCGGAGGTGGCATCGCCATTGCTCACAGAAACACCATCCGCATCACGACCAACACCGACGACACCCTCACCGCCGCAGAGCACCTCCACTTCCAGATACACACCGACCCCAAGACCACCCTGAGAGGTATCCTCATCTACAGACCCCCAGGACCACGCTCATAGTTCATCGAAGCCATCGCAGACTTCATCAGCCCGCTCGCTCTCGCCTCCTCCGACTACGTCCTCCTAGGGGACCTCAACTTCCATCTGGAGAACAACAAGGACACCCACACCACCTCCCTGCTGGAAAACCTCGCCAACCTCGGACTCAAGCAACTGGTCAACACACCCACCTACTGAGCCGGCCACACGCTCGACCCCGTCTTCTCCTCCAGCAACCACATCTCCTTCAGCCACGCCACTGAAGTTCACTGGACCAATCACAGCTGTGTCCACTTTAACTTCCGGAAAGCAACGACCCACCACCGCCCACAACAAGCCCCCCGAAGATGCTGGAGCAAGATCAGCACCGACCAGCTCACCACCTCCTTGAGCCAAAACCCACCCACCTACACTACGGACCCTGACAAAGCAGCCCGCAACCTCACACAGTGGATCACAGACGGCGCCGATGCCCTTGCTCCACAGAAGAACCCTCCAAGCAACTCCGACAGCAAGAAAGTCGCGTGGTTCACCAACGACCTCAAAGAATCCAAGAAATCCTGCCGGGCCCTCGAGAACTGGGTAAGAGTGGTCTGCTTAATTCAAGCACTCTGTTCATCACCACCCCCTTTTCTGAATCCTTTTGTCCACCATATGCGTGGAAGGGTATACTCAGATGTGAGTCCCTTGCTCATTGCACCATCAGGATTCAAGCAAGCCGGGCCGACGACGCCTGAAATGGCAGAAATCGGTCCCCGGAAGCTTGTTTCCTTCCCAGTATAAGAATTGGCTTGGTAGTTTGGTTTGCCCTGTTCCCATCATGCACTGGGACAGGAACAGACTAATTTGCATATAGCCAAGTTCTGAGCTGGGATGGTGCAGTGAGCTAAAAAACGGTGATGGATCAAGCCCTGATCTTTGGACTGGGTAAGAGTGGTCTGCTTAATTCAGGCACTCTGTTCATCATCACCCCCTTTTCTGAATCCTTTTGTCCATCATATGCGTGGAAGGGTATACTCAGATGTGAGTCCCTTGCTCATTGCACCATCAGGATTCAAGCAAGCCGGGCCGACGACGCCTGAAATGGCAGAAACCGGTCCCCAGAAGCTTGTTTCCTTCCCAGTATAAGAATTGGCTTGGTAGTTTGGTTTGCCCTGTTCCCATCATGCACTGGGACAGGAACAGACTAATTTGCATATAGCCATGCTCTGAGCTGGGATGGTGCAGTGAGCTAAAAAACGGTGATGGATCAAGCCCTGATCTTTGGACTGGGTAAGAGTGGTCTGCTTAATTCAGGCACTCTGTTCATCACCACCCCCTTTTCTGAATCCTTTTGTCCACCATATGCGTGGAAGGGTATACTCAGATGTGAGTCCCTTGCTCATTGCACCATCAGGATTCAAGCAAACCGGGCCGACGACGCCTGAAATGGCAGAAACCGGTCCCCGGAAGCTTGTTTCCTTCCCAGTATAAGAATTGGCTTGGTAGTTTGGTTTGCCCTGTTCCCATCATGCACTGGGACAGGAACAGACTAATTTGCATATAGCCAAGTTCTGAGCTGGGATGGTGCAGTGAGCTAAAAAACGGTGATGGATCAAGCCCTGATCTTTGGACTGGGTAAGAGTGGTCTGCTTAATTCAGGCACTCTGTTCATCACCACCCCCTTTTCTGAATCCTTTTGTCCACCATATGCGTGGAAGGGTATACTCAGATGTGAGTCCCTTGCTCATTGCACCATCAGGATTCAAGCAAGCCGGGCCGACGACGCCTGAAATGGCAGAAACCGGTCCCCGGAAGCTTGTTTCCTTCCCAGTATAAGAATTGGCTTGGTAGTTTGGTTTGCCCTGTTCCCATCATGCACTGGGACAGGAACAGACTAATTTGCATATAGCCATGTTCTGAGCTGGGATGGTGCAGTGAGCTAAAAAACGGTGATGGATCAAGCCCTGATCTTTGGACTGGGTAAGAGTGGTCTGCTTAATTCAGGCACTCTGTTCATCACCACCCCCTTTTCTGAATCCTTTTGTCCACCATATGCGTGGAAGGGTATACTCAGATGTGAGTCCCTTGCTCATTGCACCATCAGGATTCAAGCAAACCGGGCCGACGACGCCTGAAATGGCAGAAACCGGTCCCCGGAAGCTTGTTTCCTTCCCAGTATAAGAATTGGCTTGGTAGTTTGGTTTGCCCTGTTCCCATCATGCACTGGGACAGGAACAGACTAATTTGCATATAGCCAAGTTCTGAGCTGGGATGGTGCAGTGAGCTAAAAAACGGTGATGGATCAAGCCCTGATCTTTGGACTGGGTAAGAGTGGTCTGCTTAATTCAGGCACTCTGTTCATCACCACCCCCTTTTCTGAATCCTTTTGTCCACCATATGCGTGGAAGGGTATACTCAGATGTGAGTCCCTTGCTCATTGCACCATCAGGATTCAAGCAAGCCGGGCCGACGACGCCTGAAATGGCAGAAACCGGTCCCCGGAAGCTTGTTTCCTTCCCAGTATAAGAATTGGCTTGGTAGTTTGGTTTGCCCTGTTCCCATCATGCACTGGGACAGGAACAGACTAATTTGCATATAGCCATGTTCTGAGCTGGGATGGTGCAGTGAGCTAAAAAACGGTGATGGATCAAGCCCTGATCTTTGGACTGGGTAAGAGTGGTCTGCTTAATTCAGGCACTCTGTTCATCACCACCCCCTTTTCTGAATCCTTTTGTCCACCATATGCGTGGAAGGGTATACTCAGATGTGAGTCCCTTGCTCATTGCACCATCAGGATTCAAGCAAACCGGGCCGACGACGCCTGAAATGGCAGAAACCGGTCCCCGGAAGCTTGTTTCCTTCCCAGTATAAGAATTGGCTTGGTAGTTTGGTTTGCCCTGTTCCCATCATGCACTGGGACAGGAACAGACTAATTTGCATATAGCCAAGTTCTGAGCTGGGATGGTGCAGTGAGCTAAAAAACGGTGATGGATCAAGCCCTGATCTTTGGACTGGGTAAGAGTGGTCTGCTTAATTCAGGCACTCTGTTCATCACCACCCCCTTTTCTGAATCCTTTTGTCCACCATATGCGTGGAAGGGTATACTCAGATGTGAGTCCCTTGCTCATTGCACCATCAGGATTCAAGCAAGCCGGGCCGACGATGCCTGAAATGGCAGAAACCGGTCCCCGGAAGCTTGTTTCCTTCCCAGTATAAGAATTGGCTTGGTAGTTTGGTTTGCCCTGTTCCCATCATGCACTGGGACAGGAACAGACTAATTTGCATATAGCCAAGTTCTGAGCTGGGATGGTGCAGTGAGCTAAAAAACAGTGATGGATCAAGCCCTGATCTTTGGACTGGGTAAGAGTGGTCTGCTTAATTCAGGCACTCTGTTCATCACCACCCCCTTTTCTGAATCCTTTTGTCCACCATATGCGTGGAAGGGTATACTCAGATGTGAGTCCCTTGCTCATTGCACAATCAGGATTCAAGCAAGCCGGGCCGACGATGCCTGAAATGGCAGAAACCGGTCCCCGGAAGCTTGTTTCCTTCCCAGTATAAGAATTGGCTTGGTAGTTTGGTTTGCCCTGTTCCCATCATGCACTGGGACAGGAACAGACTAATTTGCATATAGCCAAGTTCTGAGCTGGGATGGTGCAGTGAGCTAAAAAACGGTGATGGATCAAGCCCTGATCTTTGGACTGGGTAAGAGTGGTCTGCTTAATTCAGGCACTCTGTTCATCACCACCCCCTTTTCTGAATCCTTTTGTCCACCATATGCGTGGAAGGGTATACTCAGATGTGAGTCCCTTGCTCATTGCACCATCAGGATTCAAGCAAGCCGGGCCGACGACGCCTGAAATGGCAGAAACCGGTCCCCGGAAGCTTGTTTCCTTCCCAGTATAAGAATTGGCTTGGTAGTTTGGTTTGCCCTGTTCCCATCATGCACTGGGACAGGAACAGACTAATTTGCATATAGCCAAGTTCTGAGCTGGGATGGTGCAGTGAGCTAAAAAACAGTGATGGATCAAGCCCTGATCTTTGGACTGGGTAAGAGTGGTCTGCTTAATTCAGGCACTCTGTTCATCACCACCCCCTTTTCTGAATCCTTTTGTCCACCATATGCGTGGAAGGGTATACTCAGATGTGAGTCCCTTGCTCATTGCACAATCAGGATTCAAGCAAGCCGGGCCGACGATGCCTGAAATGGCAGAAACCGGTCCCCGGAAGCTTGTTTCCTTCCCAGTATAAGAATTGGCTTGGTAGTTTGGTTTGCCCTGTTCCCATCATGCACTGGGACAGGAACAGACTAATTTGCATATAGCCAAGTTCTGAGCTGGGATGGTGCAGTGAGCTAAAAAACGGTGATGGATCAAGCCCTGATCTTTGGACTGGGTAAGAGTGGTCTGCTTAATTCAGGCACTCTGTTCATCACCACCCCCTTTTCTGTATCCTTTTGTCCACCATATGCGTGGAAGGGTATACTCAGATGTGAGTCCCTTGCTCATTGCACCATCAGGATTCAAGCAAGCCGGGCCGACGACGCCTGAAATGGCAGAAACCGGTCCCCGGAAGCTTGTTTCCTTCCCAGTATAAGAATTGGCTTGGTAGTTTGGTTTGCCCTGTTCCCATCATGCACTGGGACAGGAACAGACTAATTTGCATATAGCCAAGTTCTGAGCTGGGATGGTGCAGTGAGCTAAAAAACGGTGATGGATCAAGCCCTGATCTTTGGACTGGGTAAGAGTGGTCTGCTTAATTCAGGCACTCTGTTCATCACCACCCCCTTTTCTGAATCCTTTTGTCCACCATATGCGTGGAAGGGTATACTCAGATGTGAGTCCCTTGCTCATTGCACCATCAGGATTCAAGCAAGCCGGGCCGACGACGCCTGAAATGGCAGAAACTGGTCCCCGGAAGCTTGTTTCCTTCCCAGTATAAGAATTGGCTTGGTAGTTTGGTTTGCCCTGTTCCCATCATGCACTGGGACAGGAACAGACTAATTTGCATATAGCCAAGTTCTGAGCTGGGATGGTGCAGTGAGCTAAAAAACGGTGATGGATCAAGCACTGATCTTTGGACTGGGTAAGAGTGGTCTGCTTAATTCAGGCACTCTGTTCATCACCACCCCCTTTTCTGAATCCTTTGGGCCCTCGAGAAAGCATGGCGCCACAACCAGTCAACAGAAAACATGACAGCCCTCAAGAACGCCATCCGCAAACACCACCAGCAGATCCGCTCCACCAAAAAGTCATCTTTCACAGAACGTCTGGACAACAACACCCACAACAGCAAGGAACTCTTCAGCATCGTGAAAGAGCTCTCCAACTCCAACGCCAGCAACAACGACGTCGCGCCTTCACAAGACCTCTGCAACTCCCTCGCCACTTTCTTCCACCGCAAGATCGCCGACATCCACGACAGCTTCGGCGTTCAGAACACATACCCTGCCACTGAACCAACGCCCCCCACCACCACCCTACGCGCCTGGACACCGGTCAGCACGGAAGACACCTCCCACACAATGAACACCATCCACTCTGGCTCCCCAGCCGACCCCTGCCCACACCACATCTTCAACAAAGCCGACGCCATCATCGCACCCCAACTCCGGGACATCATCAACAACTCCTTCGCAGCCGCCACCTTCCCGAAGTGCTGGAAACATGCGGAGATCAGCGCCCTCCTGAAGAAACCCACAGCTGACCCCACAGACCTCAAGAACTTCCACCCCATCTCGCTCCTCCCCTTCCCCGCAAAAGTCATTGAGAAAACCGTCAACAAACAGCTGACCACCTTCCTCGAGACTAACGGCTCCCTCGACCCATCACAGTCCGGATTCCGAGCAAACGACAGCACCGAAACGACCCTCATCGCAGCCACTGATGACATCAGGACAGCATTCGACACAGTCTGCCACTACACCCTGACAACCTTCCTCCACCACGCCGGGATCCAAGGAAAGGCACTGGAATGGATCAACTCCTTCCTCTCCGACAGAACCCAAAGAGTCTGTCTCCCGCCCTTCCCCGCAGAAGCCGCCAAGATCATCTGCGACGTACCCCAAGGCTCCTCGCTCAGCCCCACCCTCTTCAATGTCTACATGAGCCCCCTCGCAGCCATCGCACGCAAGCACAACCTCAACATCATCTCCTACGCCGACAACACCCAACTGATCCTCTCCCTCACCAACGACCCCGCCACCGCCAAAGCTAGCTTCCAGGACGGAATGAAGGACGTCGAGGAATGGATGAAGCTCAGCCGGCTGAAACTGAACTCAGACAAGACGGAAGTCCTCATCCTCGGCCCATCCAGCTCCACCTGGGACGACTCCTGGTGGCCCCGGCTCTGGGCACCCCCCCCAAGCCCACGGACCACGCACGCAACCTGGGCTTCATCCTTGATTCCTCCCTTACGATGACCAGGCAAGTCAACACCGTTACATACTCCTGCTTCAACACCCTCTGCATGCTCCGTAAGATCTTCCGCTGGATCCCCACTGGAACCAGGAAGACGGTCACCCAGGCCCTCGTCACCAGCCGTCTGGACTACGGGAAAGCCCTCTACGCTGGGACCACTGCCAAGCTACAGAAAAGACTCCAGCGCATACAGAACACATCTGCACGACTCATCCTGGACATCCCCCGACACAGCCACATCTCCGCCCACCTGAATGACCTGTATTGGCTCCCCGTCAGCAAGAGGATCATGTTCAGACTCCTCACCCATGCTCACAAAGCCTACCACGACCTGGGCCCCGAATGCCTCAACAACCGCCTCACATTCTACACGCCTACCCGCCAGCTCCGCTCCGCCAGCCTTGCCCTTGCCACTGTCCCACTGATCCGCAGGACCAACACCGGAGGAAGATCCTTCACCTACCTGGCGGCCAAGACTTGGAACACCCTCCCCACCCACCTTCGACTGACCCAGGACCACCTCTCCTTCAGGAAGCACCTCAAGACCTGGCTTTTTGAGCAGTAATCGGCCCCCCTTCCCCTCCCAGCGCCTTGAGACCCTCGCGGGTGAGTAGCGCGCTCTATAAATGTTCTCATTGATTGATTGATTGATTAGGCATTGCAATGCTATTCTTGAACAATGCAGGAAACTATGCATCCTTAATATGGTACAGTGGAAAAAAGAGGCAGAGAACAAGCTCAACAAATAAAAAGGGACTGTATTCACCTTTTTGAAGCACTACTGATACCATACTTCTGTTATGAAATCCCTAATCTTTAAAGCGAGAAACTAATAAAACGCTATAAGATCAAGGGATGTAAAAAGTGCTAAAAAGTAATGCTACACCCGGCACTCTTTATACCTAACAAGCAACCTACTTAACACATACCATATAAGTGGTTTTCCAAGGTATATAATAATTGCATAGTATAGTATCTATAATACCTTATTCAAACAGGCACACAACCAAAAACAGTTAGTACTAATTTTACAGCATACAAACATATTTTTGCTTTCCTTTCTGTGATGTGGAGGATCCTGGGTAAATATAACAGTTTCTGTACAGGCAGTACCTTTCAACCTTACCCCCAAACGGATTACTGCCTGTGAACATAGTAACAGTTCATGGAACACTTAAGTGAGCACAGAGGTTAGAAGTTCACCACACTATGTTGCTAATCGAAACAGTTACTGTGCTGGAGTTTTAAAAGTTTTCCACAGTAACTGTTAGTCATAGCTATAGACTCTGGTAAAAAGCTTGTAAAGAGTTAGCCTCAGTATTATACTTCAAGTGTTAAATATTATTACTTTATGATTATCACACTAAATAATAGTGAAATGTCAGAAAAAGAAGACATATATCCTTTTTTTAATTAACTTTTATTAAAACAACAATAAATAACTGGAAATGTAACTTAAAGATAACAATGTACTAAATAACTAGAAACATAACTTTAAAAAAACAATTAAACAAAATATGATATGGATTCCAATAGAAGAAGAGTAGGTAATCTGCAAAACAAAAATGAAAATAAGTGTTCAAAATTAGATCGATGTGACTAAATGAGGTCAAACTTTACATGTTACGGTAACACTTGGCAATATTTGGTTATTTGCACGTTTGCAGTGTGCCTCATACATTTCACCTCTCTTATAGACCCACGTTCAAGAGGTGTCTGTATGGAAGGGCCTACTGAGTCAGATTTACAGTATGGACCAATAGGTCTTTAAAATGATTCAGAGATTAGACAGAATTAGGTGAGAGATCAAGTTCTTTAGCAGGACAATATTCTTTGGGGCTTATTTACAAGCCCCTTGCAGCACTTTTGCGTTACTTTTCCCATGTTAAAAGTGATGCAAAAGTGGTGCAAGGGGCTTGTAAATAAGCTCTTTTATTTCTAATGCATTTAATCTGAGGCATTGTATATCCAGGCCACTCTGCTTACCTTATGTAAACACTGTGACCAACAGAGTTCACAACTTGAACTCATCTTTGGTTGTAAACGGCAGAGTAGACAGCAGCATCCATAACTTTAAAAGAGAAACGATGTGAGAGAGAGTGAGAGAGAGGAATAGAGGAAAAACATCATGAAAACTGTGAGAGAGAGAAAGTTATAGACGGAGCAGTTAATACTGGAGAAAATACTCCTAGCTCACCTTGTCCCTCACCACCCCTTGTTGTAAATAATTTTGTCCACCCTAAGCGTGGAAGGGTATACTCAGACATGAGTCCCTTGCTCATTGCACCATCAGGATTCAAGCAAGCCGGGCCGAAGACGGCTGTAATGCCAGAAACCGGTCCCCGGAAGCTTGTTTCCTTCCCAGTGTAAGAATTGGCTTTTGTAGTTTGGTTTGCCCTGTTCCCATCATGCACTGGGACAGGAACAGACTAATTTGCATACAGCCAGGTTCTGAAACTGGGATGGTGCAATGAGCTAAAAAACGGTGTTGGATCTAGCCCTGATCTCTTGACTGGGTGAGAGTATTCTGCTTAATTCAGAGACTCTGTCCCTCACTACCCCTTGTTGTAAATAATCTGTTGTGTGTCCAAGCATGTGCTAGTTCATAGTGCACTCTCCAGTTTAGTGATCTGAAAAATAGTATATAGAGTAAGTAATAGCATAGTACATACAACTGCACACGTATATTTTTGCTTTATTTATTTGTACACTCAGGATAATGTATTTCCTCAACTTCTACTGTAAGGAGGTTTTTGTGTGCTGTTTTCCTTCCAAAGTAGTATATCCCATGCACTCCCACTGCATAGCGGTGAGTTCTCAATATTGCGTACCTAGACTGTTGCACCCCATTGACTCGCAGAGTCCGGAGGTGAGTGTTTTTCTTGGGAAGTCAGAGGCAGATTTACAAGCTCCTTGCGCCACTTTTCCCATGTTAAAAATGACACAAAAGTGGCGCAAGGGGCTTGTAGATCTGCCCCTCAGACTGTCGTAACCTATCCTCACTTGTTGGAGGTAATTGTACATTTCTACGCAGTGAAGCTGCTGCACACTACCCACTCTTTCCTTTCACAGATGACTTGTCATTGTTTCGGAAAGAAGCTTATTTGCTCACCATGTGCCATTGGCGTGATTCACAGAGGGTTCATCACGTGTCGAAGCAGCATTCTCAGACGTTGTTACGATGGCCATGCATCATCGCAGAATCCACAAATGTAGAGCTTTGTATGTGTTTTGGGGGGGATGATGCCAATTAGTAAAACACAACCTGTAAGATAATAAAAAGGAAGTTAACATTGTGTGTCATTTCTTTATCAAAGGAGAGAGGAAGTGAGAGAGTGACTGAAAAGAATATTTGCAGCTCACCTTTCTGTCACTGGTGTGTTTTTCACCACGTGCAGGGACATAATGCTACCTGAAGCTCTACATCTAAAAGATAGTAAAAGAAAGATGTTATGATTGGTATTTGTTACTATCTTAATGTGAAGTACAATAACATCGCCCTTTCACACACCTTCCCTCCCGCATTTAAAAACAACTATTTGTACAGTTTGTATTACTGATGTTTGACCGATTATAAAAACGTTCCTGCTATTGGAGAAAAATATATATAAAGGCAATAAGATTCAGTATATAAGACTGCGTACGCCTAAATTGCTGCGTCAGTGTTTTGTATCCAGTCTGCTGCATCCCATCGACTCCCTCCGATGCGCACCTAGGCCTTACTGCTCACCTTTTCGTGGACAGGACTCCTTCTACATCATGCAGTCCCACTCTGCCACCAAGTGACACACAAAGGATTTCTCAAATGCTTAAACTGTTCGAACTGTAACAATGCCATCACCGGCAGAGTTCTACATCACCCCAGATCAGGGAAACCTATCCCGTTGAAGTACAATGCAACATGCAATAGCAACCATGTCATTTACTACATAAAATGTCCTTGTGACCTATATTATGTAGGTAAAACTGAACATGCTTTATGCACACGCATAACTGAGCATAAAAGTCGAATAAGAACCAACACGACTAGTTCTCCAATAGCACAACATTGGAATACCAGTAAGCACAACATAGCACAATTAAGATTCTGTATTCTTGAGCTGGTGGAACCCAGACCAGAGCGCGACACAGCTAAGTTGCTATCGCAACGTGAAACACACTGGATCTGGTATATGCAAAGCTTAACCCCGACAGGGCTCAATGATACATTCAAGTTAGCATGTTTCCTGTAAACTGATGTTGCTAATATTTACATGCTATATAACACAAAATAGCTCAGTTACCTGTGTATTCATTGTCTGTTTCATTATGCACATGTTTACAGTCCGAATATGTACTGCAGTTTACCTGAATGTACTGGATTGTTTCATCAGTATTTATAGGGGATTACTTAATAGTAATCATGTGAAACGTTTTCCCTTCATTACTGTACCTGTTTATCAAGAACAAACAGACTGAAACCTGCAGTGCCATCTCTATTGTTTTTCAAATGAGATTGTTTTTTAATTGAGATTGTTTTACCACCTCAGTTTCGGTGCTCCATCGCCACTGTGCACCCGCTTTCACAAACTCTCTGTAGTTAGTTTCACACCTGTCTAAGATGGCCGACACTTAGTTACACATAGTCCTTTTTCTATCACCACTCTACAGCACGCTATTAATTATAACGCTATATCCACGGAGGTCTTGCTTACTCTAGAAGGCTTGAACTGTTTCGTTGCCTCAACACACGGTCCAATATCGGTGAGAAAAGGGGTACTCTTTTTTCACCATACAGGTTTACTTAATGTCCCTTGTGCCGATAGATTAATGGTAGCTTTTCTTGCTACAGGCGCTGCGTTAGATACTTATCTGCCTACACGGATCACGCCCAGTGCTCCGACGGGTAAGTTCTCGAGCACGTACTCAATCTGAGGTTTCTTAATATAGAACCACAAATTTACAGTATGTTTTTTAATATTCCATTAGAGCCACTAACGCGTAGAAACTTTAGTTTCCATCCTTCCACTTATCCTGGCCAAGTGACCCACTGGGCTTTGTCTAAACGGAGCCAAACCACCCCGTAAGAAGCATTCCTTTCTTCTTAGAGCTTTATTTCTTTATTACATTTTACCCAACCGGAATCCTTTTGATGTATGTCTCATCACTTTTCCTTAGTTCATTTTCATTAACACTACGTCATCTGGTGGTTTGGTATTCTCTGTAGCACTGAGTTACCCTATATTGTTACAGCACCTATGTATTCTCCCTGACCAAAAATTTGTGAACCATATGTACCACGCTGCATTCCCTTTGTAATATTGTTATATTATTATGAATTGTATTATAATTTGGGGAGAGGAGTTGGCCTAACGGCTAGGGCGCTCGACCTCGAACCTGGAGGAACTGGGTTCGAGTCTCGGTAACGACACCAAAACCTCCTGTGATTCTGGGCTAATCACTTAATCTCCCCGTGCCTAAAATGAAAGTAACTGGAAAACGTAAAAATGTAACGTTACTGGAAAAATATGTAAAGCGCTCTGATACCTGATTCGGTTCGGGTCTAGTTCGCGCTATATAAAACTCTGCAAAAAATTGTAGAGACCCCTGAAGAAGGGCATAATGGATTGCCCGAAATGCATTGGGATTTTTAAATATGAAAAATGATGCCATTCGCTTTGGATTTTGTGATACTTCAACAATCTCCAAAAACATGAAATAAACAAGAATTCAACCGATTATTGAAGAAATCTTCGTCATTGAGTTAAATGTTTTATCGTATCATGCTTAAATTTGTAAAATTCAGTGAACTTAAGCCTGAGCTTTTGTAAATATTCAATAGATAGATTTTTGAGCACACTCTTTTGAGTGTACAGGCTGTGCACGGTCTTTCCTGGGGAGTAACCCAGGATTTCCTTTTTTACATATTACATGATGACATGGTCAATGACATCACTGATGACATCTCAAATGACATCACTGATGACATCAATGATGACATCATCCATGTTGCAATCAGATGCACCTCATCATACACTACTATAACCTTTCATCATTCACTGTAAAATACAGAGTACCATATTTGAATCGATTGACACAGCAATGCAAGTATCTAAAAACCCAGTATGCGCCAGGGAGCTGTGTTGCAGAGAGGTGTTCAGAGGCCACGCCCTTTTTTACAACACTCTGCATCGCAGCTCTGTGGCGCTTATTGGAGGTACTTGGTGGGCTAGTTGGCCCCCAGGGGACGTCAGGATTGAAGAGGAATTAATTTTCAAACTTACAACACACACCAGGGGGTGTTTGCACATGTCGTCTCAGGCCCGCCCCCTCCCTTCACTACTATGCAAATGTGTCCAGTGGTGTGCTTTAAGTTTGGGGATTAAGTCCCCTTGAATCCTGACAGTCCCTGGGGTGCAACTAGTCCACCAGGTACCTCCATCAAGCACCACAGAGCTGCGTTGCAGAAAGGTGTATAAAGGGGCGTGGCTTCAGAACACCTCTCTGCAACGCAGCTCCCTGGCACATACTGGAGGTTCCTGGTGGGCTAGTTTGCTCCAGGGACCTCCAGTATTCAAGGGCAATTAGTTCCCCATCTGCAAACGCACGAGGGGGTGCGTTTGTAGAGTGCTGCAGGAAGGGGGTGGAGCCGCCAGCACGATGCCGGTCTTTTAAAAAAAAAAATTTTAAGAAGGGGGCTGTGTGGCCCCCCTTCTTTTCCTTTTTTATCGGCCCTGGGGACCGCATCCCCCAGGACCTGACCCCTTTTTTTTTTTTTTAAATGGGAAGGGGGCTGCGTGGCCCCCCTACATAGGCCAATTTCGCCCCGGGGACACCATCCCCCAGGGCATGGCCACATTTTGATTTTTTTAAACTTTTAAAGGAGGGGTCTGCGAAGCCCCCTCCTAAGGACTCAAGTGGCCCGGGGACCCCAACCGCCAGGGGCTGTGTTTTATATTTATTCATAGTGACAGGTCATGCATTGCAGTGCTGCACAGCAGCCCTGGTGGGCAGCGTATGTCCCAAGGCAGGTCCCAGTAGGAATAGCACATCCTTTGCTGGTTTCCCGCCTCCCCTTGGAACAGGCTGCTAAAGTAAACATGTGCCCTAATTCCCCAATTTGTTTAGAAGCGCCGCGCTGAGCCGTCTTCAGACGCCGCGCAGGGCATGCTGCTGAAAGTCTGTTCCTGCCCGTGCCTGACAGTCCCGCTGACCCGCTGCCGCTTCCTTGGGCGGTAAAAATCCCCCGAATCCAGCAGCTTTGTTTGCCTTTTCATGTCCCTTCCACCTCCTCCCCCATGGCTGCAGGTGTGCTGGCTTTGAAGCAGGCTTTAGTTTGGAAAGGGGCACCGATCCCTGGGGCTCGCCCCGCGGCCTTTCTGCAAGCCCCAGGGGGGAGGTCCCTTTAAGTAGGTGTTTTATCACGGCACTGGTGCCTAGAGGCGCTTGGACGGATGATATGATGCTTCTTTCTTAAATGTTACTTGCTTTAGGCATCACTGCGCTGGTAAAACGTATGTTTCAAGTAAATTGTGGTTTAACTTGCGGAGTATAGTTATTATGTGCTGAAAACACGAGGGTGCTGAAGTCATTGTTTAATATCCCAAAATGCGGACGGGAAGCTATCCGTGCCTTCTACGACCTATTTTACACCCTCTGTCCTACTGTCGACACTCTTTGCCCTACTTCTGACAATTCCCTTTTTTTAAGACTTTACCTTCCTTTGACCCTTTCTACCCTCTTCTTGACATTTTGTCTCATTATCTCTGCAAAGCTCCCATGTCAATGTTCTAGTTTCTCTGTATTTGAAATTTAAATCACCTCAGTCCACTTTTATCTGTGTCCTACTCTATCGTCCCCCGCACCACATTTCCTCATTTCCCCAACTTCTAGGTGAAATGATCTCCCCACTGGCTATCAACCATACCAGAATGACCATAACTGGAGACTTTAATTACTGGCCCAACGACATACATGAAAGTGCTAGCTCCTTGGAACTAACAGACCTCCTCCTAGGGATGAACTGTACCCAACATAAAAGGGCACATCTTAGATCAAGTTTGGGCATCCAACCTAGAAATATCCACGCTACAAATCTCCCCATGTAGATGGTCAGATCATCATCTTATTACATTCACCTTGGCCTGTGCCTTCCCGAACAAAACCAGCCAGTTAGGAACCCACTTAGCAAGAAATTGGAACCGGGTCAACATTGATGATTTTTGCTCACTATTAAAAGCCACAATGCCCACCCCTCACGAATCACTCTCCAGACAGGAAAATAACATTAAATCCTGGCTCGAATCAGTCAGTGACAGCTTTGCTCCACTTGAGAATATTAAGATCAAATGACTTCACGATGCCCAACGCTGGTTCTCCGATGACCTTAAGGCCAAGAAATTGGCTCTAAGACAAGCTGAACGCAGCTGGAGACATGATTACTCCCTGGAAAAAAGGCCACTTACACAAGTCAGCTTAGAGATTATAAAAACGCCATTCTTCAGACCAAAGTGGCTTATTTCTCCTCCAAAATCATGAACTCTGCCAATAAATCCAAGGACATCTTTTCCATGGTTGATGGGATATGTAGTATCCTGAGTTGATAATCTTTATGCTGTGCCAGTGGAACCCTGCCTGAGTGATGCAAGATGGAATGTTGGGAGTGGGAACTCACAGTTGGAGAAGGGCTGAGCGCCTAGCTGAGTGCTCCTGGTGGGGCTGATTTCTACTGTACTACTATGCTGTAACCAACCTGAATAAATCCTCATGAAATACTACTACCAGCGTGGACTTGGTTACTACATTTTTATGGCGACGATTTAAAGAAAGAACCTGCGATTTCTACCTCTCAAGTTCTAGTGGAAGTGTCTGGGAACCTCAAGCTATCTGCACTGCTGTGAACCAACTGTCACATCAGCCCCACCAGTGACGTCTGCACCGGTCGCCCTCATCAAATTTCAAGTTTGTTCCCAATATGTGCCCTCAGCGATGTTTCTTCAGTGAGGGTAAGCCTGCCAACGTCTGCGTCTTGTGTGGTCAGTCTGCCATCAACATGCCAACACACTGTCTCGTGAAGGAGTGTGTTTTCCCATGTTTACGCCTGTTACAGTCTCCTTAAGTCTTGTTCCTACAGCGTGTGTAAAAGTTTATCCTTTCAACGCAAGCAGCACCTCAAGTGATTTACAAGTCACTGTCTATCCAAAGCAGTTCCAGTTGTGTTTGTAGAGTTCAATTTTCGGCATTTTCAAGAAATGGGCACTTTCTGAAACTGTTACATCGCCTTCGTGCTAAATGTGGGGAGTCTATGTTTTTTTGTGAGGTGCAGCATTTCACTCTTTGCCCATTTTCGTTACATGCGACTGCATTTCACACTCAACACCCTCACGCTTATGCAGCCATTGCATGTCGCATTTTTGAGTTGTGGGTCTATCTTGTTTTTCTTTACGATATTACTACTTTGACTATAACAGCATTTTTCTTTAGTTTTTCAACTTCGTGGCAACAGTGGCAGTTCAACTGCAACTGGACATTTTAAAATATGGGCGCGTGCACACTCACCTTCGTGTGTCTTTGCCTTCATTTCTCCTTCACGTTCCCGAAGCTTTAAGGACTGCTAGTTTTCTTCTGTTATGTTGGTGCATGGGAGCACTGTGAGCCACCCGGGCCAGGCATCCCTGGACGTGCCTCCATCTTGGAATTGGCGGAGCAGGCAGTCAAGATTCCTTTCAGTGCTCTGAGACTGTTAGTTCATGTGGGATGCTGCCAATCATCCTGTTCATGTAATAAAGTGTTGTTGAAGGCTGGATCTCGCCACGATCTTTCCGATGTAGAAATCACATTTCTCCATCTCATGTGGTGAGTTCTCATGGTGCTCATTTGCTCGTCTATCATCGGTGGACATGATGTCAGCTGCACATTACTTTCATCTGCTGCAAATTTTCGTTGATCCACAACCAAGTACAGTAATTTACTGCCCTTTATGGTATATCTCCATATTGTTACGAACTATCCCACGCCTGTCCATTTTCTGGTGATAGACACACCAGTGACTTTAACATCATTCTTAATTTAAAAAGTCGTCTTTTCAACGTGGAGAAATAATCCTGTCTTTTCTAAACGCTTCATGGTATTGTTCAACTGTTTATCGACGTTCCGTTTTATGCAGCTGCGATTTGGTATATCCTCTGCCTTGTATCATACTGCCATCTAGCGTCAAGTTTTGTAATTGAATGTAATTTATTCTTACTCTGCTTGTTTGTCTCAAGCATCGAATTCTATGTGGGAAATTTTTATCTGCAGAGCTTATGTTTATTGTTTCTCAATTCAGTATGCTTGTGAAAACTTTAATTATCCGTACTTTATGTTGGTTTGGAGATTAATGGTGCACAATAGTATTTTATTTTATGGTGTACAATAGTATTTTATTTTATGGTACAATATTTTTTTTGGGTATGATACAGTGCACAATAGTTTAATCCTTACATTTCACATGTTTTCACAGTAGTGTGCAGTACACTACAGTGTTTTGTTTTCTCTTGTGCAAAATCTTTAGTTTCACATTTATACCCTACTTAGGGTGCCGTGAGTATTTTGTTCTATGGATGGAGTACTTCATACCTATTGCTCGCATTTACTCCATTCTTTTACTTGCCTCACATGTGCACAACATTACTACCTCTACTGAGGTGTGTTTTTGGTTTCTTCAGTGTATTGTCATGACACATATTGTCTTCCTTAAGTTCACGAGGTGTTGTGTGGACTAGCGTCCCACTCACATTGACACAACTTTGTCACCTCTCCGCGAGGTGTGTTGTGGGGTCTTCCCCTATTTCATTATTATTATTATTATTATTGACATTTGTTGAGCGCAAGGCTACCCCCAACGGGGGTGTCCTGGCGCTAAGGATTGCGAATGACAGGAGGGAGGAATTAGCAGCCAGAAAATAGAAAGGTCTTTAATTTGCCCCTAAATTGAGATTCAGTGTCAACGAGACGGAGACTGATGGGTAGGGAGTTCCATATTTTTTATACAACTACTGCAAATGCTCTGCCACCCTTCCTTGCAAGGCGGAATCTGGGGGGGAGTAGGAGCCGGAGATGGTTCGATCTGAGGTTAAGGGACGAATGGACCAATTTCAGTCGCTATCTAAGGTATATGGTACCTTTGCCATTCAGGGCCCCAAAGACTAGTATGAGGGCCTTGAATCTGACGCGAGCAGTGATTGGGAGCCAATGCAACTTCCTAAGATGGGGAGAAATGGAGTGGCGGTAGGGGACTTTACAGATCAGCCTGGCTGCGGCGTTCTGCACTATCTGCAGCCTGTGTAGTAAGTAGGCAGGGAGTCCAAGATACAGACTGTTCGCATAGTCCAGGTGTGAGGTGATCAAGGCGTGGGTCACTGTCTTCATAGCCTCAGCGGGGAGAAAGGGGGAGATCTTTTTTAGCATGTGTAGTTTACCAAAGCATGAAGAAGTGACTTTCTGGATTTGGGTTTTGAAAGATATTTCATTGTCGAATTGAACTCCAAGGTTGCGAGCTGTCTTTACCGGAGAGGGTGGTGGATTAAGTTCTGCTGGCCACCAGGTGGTGGGTGGAATGGGGTTTGCTTGATTAAAAACAGTACCTCTGTTTTATCCGAGTTAAGTTTTAGCGTGTTCAAAGTCATCCACGCTACAATGTTCGAGAGACAGGTTTTAAGGTTTATAAAACCAAGGGGTGAGTGGTCTCTGATGGAAAAGATGAGCTGAGTGTCATCAGCATATGAGATCACTCTAACCCCAGTTGTCTCAATCACCTTTGCTAGGGGTGCGATATACACGTTAAAAAAGAGGGGACTGAGAGCTGATGCCTGGGGTACCCCGCAGCCAAGTGTTTTTTTGTCTTTAGACCAGAAAGGCCGGCAACATACTTGTTGTGTACGGTCCGATAAAAAGGAAGTGATCCAGGCTAAAGGGGTGTCACAGACTCCCAACTCGCGGTGTCTGTTAAGGAGGATGGCATTGGAGACCGTGTCTTAAGCTGGGACAGGTCGAGGAGCACAAGCATGGCTACCTCGCCCCTGGACACACTCTCCCGCATGGGTTCTGAGACCTCTAAAATTGCTGTCTCGGTACTATACCCTTTCCTGAATCCGGATTGTGAATCATGAAGGAGATCATTGCTTTCTAGATAGTCAGAGAGTTGTTCTTGGACTATTTTTTCTAAGATTTTAGCTGGTTTTGGAAGCAATGATATCGGGCGATAGTTACCGAGTACTGTGGGGTCCGCTTCTGGTTTTTTCAGGAGGGGAATGAGAATGGCCTGTTTCCAAATCTCCGGGAACCGACCACATAGAAGAGAGGAGTTCCATATTGTTACAAGGGGTTGTACCACCGCCGGGGCAACTGCAGAATAGACTTGGGCGGGCATGGGATCTAAAGGTGAACCCGATAGCGCTAGATTGTGAAAGTGCGCTGTTAGTACAGTTTTCATTTGCCTGCCTGTAGATTCCAAGGTGTGCCTGACTGTACCGGTGCCTCTGCCATTTGCTTCGCATTGGCTTACTATATCGTTTTAGGCTGCCTGCCATTTTGTTTAGTTGTTGTTGTTGTGTGCCTCCCTGCCCGGGTCTCCGCCCCGCTCCCGCCTCCCAGCTGACCCCCCCCCGCCCCTCCCCTTCCACCATCCACATATGACAGATGCTTTTGAGCGCAGCGTTCACGCGCAGCGGTCGCGCCCCATGCGCGCCGAAGGTGCGCCAAAGGTAAGCCCGTCTACGCCCGTCCGCGCCTGGACCGCACCCAGTGCCAGACCCCCTGGCCCCCGCAAAACCCTCTCCACCCGCTTATCGTACGACGCCGCTTCTCTCCTTGCCCTCAACCCCGGACGCACATCACAATGCTGCACAGCTACCCCAGGATACACCCACGGACCTTTCGCCTGCCACTCTTGCAAGTACACCTGCTTCAGAACCCACACCAAATCCTCTTCCCCGAAACACAGATCTGACTCTAACCACCTGTAGTGCATCCTGCTGAACACCCGCTCGGTCCACAGACACGCCACTGAACTCTGGGATCTACTCGACACTACATCGCCGGACGTCGCCTTCCCTCCTGAAACATGGATGAACGCCTCATCAGCACCCGACATCGCCATATTACAAGATCATCCGAAAAGACCGCACCATCCAAACAGGAGGAGTCATCGCCATCGTCCATAGGAACACCATCCGAATCACGACCAGCTCCGACGACAACCTCGCAACCGCCGAACACCTTCACTTCCAGATCCACACCGACCCCAGGACCACACTTAGAGGCACCCTCGTCTACACACCACCAGGAACCCGCACACAATTCAACGAAGACATCACTGACTTCATCAGCTCACATGCCCTCACTTCCGAGAACTACATCCTACTGGGAGACCTCAACTTCCACCTGGAAAAGAAAAATGACAGCAACACCACCACCCTTCTGAACAACCTAGCCAATCTCGGACTCAAACAACTTGTTGACACCCCCACCCACTTAGCCGGACACACGCTCGACCCTATCTTCACCTCCAGCAAACACATCTCCTTCGATCACACCTCAGCTCTTCACTGGACGGACCACAGCTGCGTCCACTTCAGCTACAAAAAGACCACAACTCACAACCCCCCACAACCTATTCCTCGAAGAAACTGGAACAAAATCACCACCGACCAACTCACCACATCACTCAACCGAAACCCTCCTACCATTTCATCGGACCCAAACCAAGCCGCCACCAAACTCACACAATGGATCACCGACAGCGCTGACGAATTAGCACCCTTGAAAAACCACCAAATCAAACAAGGTAGCAAGAAGGCCCCCTGGTTCAACGATGACCTTAAGAAATCCAAGAAATTATGTTGCACCCTCGAGAAAACCTGGAGAAAAAACCCAAGCACTGACAACATGACCACCTTCAAGGACGCCACCCACAAACACCACCAACTGATCCGATCCACCAAGAAATCAGCACTCAAGGATCGACTCGACAACAACGCCCACAACAGCAAAGAACTATTCAACATCATCAAAGAATTTACCAACCCTACCGCCGGCACCAACGACATTACCCCCTCCCAAGACCTCTGCGACTCTTTATTCTCTTTCTTCCACAACAAAATCGCCGACATACATAACAGCTTTAAAAACCACTCCGAAGAACAGTCCACTCCACCCACATCCGAACCAAAACAGCTCTCTCACGACCTTTGCGCCTGGAACCCAATCACTACTGAAGACACCATCCGCCTGATGAACTCCATCCACTCAGGTTCTCCAAACGACCCATGTCACTACCACATCTTCAACAAAGCAGACTCCACCATCGCACCCCACCTCCGCGATGTCATCAACTGTTCCTTCAACTCCGCTACCTTCCCGGAAAGCTGGAAACATGCCAAACTCAGCGCCCTCTTGAAGAAACCCACAGCAGATCCCTCTGAACTTAAGAACTACCGCCCCATCTCACTCCTCCCATTCCCCGCCAAAGTCATCGAGAAAGCCGTCAACAATCAGCTCGCCGCCTTCCTCGAATCCAACAACTCCCTTGACCCCTCACAGACCGGCTTCCGAGCCAAACACTGCACCAAAACCGCCCTCATCGCAGCTACAGACGACATCTGAACGCTACTGGACCACGGAGAAACAGTTGCCCTCATCCTACTCGACCTCTCCGCCCCCCTCGACACAGTCTGTCATAGCACCCTCATACAACGCCTCAGCAACATCGGAATACAAGGAAAAGCTTTGGACTGGATCATCTCGTTCCTCGCCGGAATAACCCAGAGAGTCCGCCTCCCCCCATTTAAATCAGAGGCCACCGAAGTCATCTGCGGCGTACCACAAGGATCATCTCTCAGTCCCACCCTCTTCAATGTTTACATGAGTCCCCTTGCATCCTTCGCGCGACAACACAACCTCAACATCATCTCCTACGCAGACGACACCCAGCTGATCCTCTCCCTCACCAAAGACCCAAACACCGCCAAAACCAACCTACATAAAGGAATGAAAGAAGTAGCCGAATGGATGAAGAACAGCCGTTTAAAACTAAACTCTGACAAAATGGAAGTCCTCATCTTAGGATCATCCCCCTCTGCCTGGGACGACTCATGGTGGCCACCGGCCGTGGGTACAGCACCCATACTGACAGACCACGCACGTAACCTGGGCTTCATCCTAGACTCCTCCCTCTCGATGACCAGACAAGTCAATGCTGTCTCATCTTCTTGCTTCAACATCCTGCACATGCTCAAAAAAATCTTCCGTTGGATCCCCACCGAATCAAGAAAGACAGTCACCGACGCACTGGTCACCAGCCGACTGGATTATGGAAATACCCTTTACGCCGGAACCACAGCCAAACTTCAGAAAAAACTCCAACGCATGCAAAACGCCTCAGCCAGACTCATACTGGACATCCCCGGTCAAGCTCACATTTCCGATCACCTGAAGGAACTCCACTGGCTCCCCGTCAACAAGAGAATAACGTTCCGTCTCCTCACCCACGCACACAAAGCCCTCTACGACCTAGGACCCGAATGCCTCATCACACGACTGTCCTTCTACAAACCCACCCACCAACTACGATCATCCAATCAAGCCCTCGCCGCAATTCCACGCATCCACAGATCCAACATGGGAGGAAGATCCTTCTCCTACTTAGCAGCCAAAACATGGAATTCTCTCCCCACTCACCTCCGCCTTACACAGAACCACCCCTCCTTCAGAAAGCAGCTTAAAACCTGGCTATTCGATAAATAATACCCCCACCATCCCTCAAGCGCCCTGAGACCCTCCGGGTGAGTGGCTGCGCTATACAAATTCCTGAACTTGAACTTGAACTTGAAATTGAACTTCAATGCTGCGTCTAAGGTGATAGTTTTGAATGCACTTAACCTAATGCCCTTATTGGAAGTATGCCCAGGTATGACCTCAGTGTCAAGTCTATTAGCTACTTTAAAAGAATCATAGATGAGATTGATTTTCTCATGAAAAAAATCTGACAATCCATCACATAGTTCTTGACAGGGCTCTGTCGTGTGGGAGAGGGCCGCAGGTTTAGTGAAATCTTTCACAATTTGAAAGAGCACCTTGGCTGAATTGTCTGCTGATTTGATTTTGCTAGCAAAATATTCTTTCATGACACTTTGTTTAATTTTATTGAATGTTTTTTAGCACCATTCTGTAATTTGTTTTAGCCGCTAAATCGTAGGTGCGGCGCCACAGGCGTTTCTAGCCTTTTACATTTGCGTTTTTCTTCCCTTAGCAGCTGGGAGAACCAAGGTGCAGAAGGTTTGGTTCTAGCTGAGGAGAGAACAGTGAGGGGAGCAATACTATCATTGGACGTGGTAAAGCAGTGATTCATGTTTACTACGTCCTCATTTATATTTGCGGAGGGTTGCCAACTGAGCTCGGCAAGTGACGGCTCCATGGCTTCCAACGTTACTTTAAACCACTTTCTTCCAACCTTCTCTGTCCTACAGGTGGGGGTCGTGGTAGGAGGGGAAATGATTTTGAAAGGAATAATAAAGTGGTCCGACGATGTCATTGGGAGAGGGGCGAGGGTAGAGAGGACAGGTAGGTTCGTGAAGATAAGGTCCAAAGTGTGACCAGCAGTGTGTGTGGGGCCCACGACTTTCTGAAGTAGATTAATGCCCGCCATAGTCTCTACTAGGGAGCATGCCTTTGCGCAGTTGCTGTCATCTATATGAAGATTAAAGTCCCAGAGGACCGTAAAGTGGGGATGTTTTAGAGAAAGGTCAGCCAAAATTGTAACTAAATCCGTAGTATGGATGGGAGGGGTGTTGGGGGGATTGTAGATTAGCACCCCGGCGCAAATTAGGAGAGAGGCCTCAAAGATGCTGAAGTACATAGCCTCAATAGGTCCCAGATTAGCTAGTTTTCTGTACGAAATTTTCCAGTGGGATCTCAGGATAATAGTTATTCCTCCCCCCGTCTTTCTACCGGGTCTGTTTAGCCCGACAAATTCATAGTTTGGGGGGACTGCCATCGCAATATCTGGATTGGAGGCTTCTTTCGTCCATGTTTCCGTAAGGAACATTAGATCCCAGGTGTTCGATGTAATATCAAGCCAGATGTCACTGGCATGTTTGGGCAGAGAACGACAATTAACTAGGCAGGCTTTTAGTTCACGTAATGGGGTGGGGGGTGTCTCTCTCTTGTGTACTTACGGGAGCGAGGCGCAGGGAGATGGAGAGAGAAGTGACAGTTGGAACAGGTGAAGCTGTCAGGGGGTAGCGCAGGGTTATATCTAGGGTGCTTATCTACTGTAGAGGGTCTTAGGTCTAGGAGACTGTCTCTAGACCATCTGCGACATACTATCAGGTCAGTTGGGGCAGAGTGACCGGCACCAGGCGCGGGACAGGCGCGGACGGGCGCAGACGGGCTTGCCTTAGGCGCGCCCGCTGCGCTCGCCCGCTGCACGGGCGCAGAAACATTGTTTATGTAGACAGCGGAGCTCGTGATCAGCTCCGCCCCATGTGCTGCTGGGGACGCCCTGCGCGTTCTAGTGCCCGGTCTCCACGCCCTCCACACAAACAGCACACAGCTGCGGGGACCGAGGCGGGAGCAAGGTAACAGAGTATAAGTGTGCAAAGTCGGCAATATTATATGTTTTTAAAATAGCATTTCATTCTAAAAACATTACTCAGTTAAAAGATTAATATTTAGCAAAAAAGGAATCGGAGTGTGCAAAATCGGCAATATTACATGTTTTCAAAATAGCATTTCATTCTAAAAACATTGCTCAGTTAAGAAATTAATAAATTGTGCTGCTCGATTCAAACAGTGGAACACCAGGAACTAATTGTCTCAAAAGAATGTTGGTGGGGTCGGCAGCCGCCTACTCACCGCAATCCTCAGTGTGCTGTGACAATTACTCAGCTTAAGTAATGAGCGGAGCTCGTGATCAGCTCCGCCCCATGTGCTACCGGGGACGCCCTGCGCGTTCTAGTGCCCGGTCTCCACGCCCTTCACACAAACAGCACACAGCTGCGGGGACCGAGGCGGGAGCAAGGTAACAGAGTATAAGTGTGCAAAGTCGGCAATATTATATGTTTTTAAAATAGCATTTCATTCTAAAAACATTACTCAGTTAAAAGATTGTTATTTTGCAAAAAAGGAATCGGAGTGTGCAAAATCGGCAATATTACACGTTTTCAAAATAGCATTTCATTCTAAAAACATGGCTCAGTTAAGAAATTAATAAATTGTGCTGCTCAATTTAAACAGTGGAACACCAGGAACTAATTGTCTCAAAAGAATGTTGGTGGGGTCGGCAGCCGCCTACTCACCGCAATCCTCAGTGTGCTGTGACAATTACTCAGCTTAAGTAATGAGCGGAGCTCGTGATCAGCTCCGCCCCATGTGCTGCCGGGGACGCCCTGCGCGTTCTAGTGCCCGGTCTCCACGCCCTCCACACAAACAGCACACAGCTGCGGGGACCGAGGCGGGAGCAAGGTAACAGAGTATAAGTGTGCAAAATCGGCAATATTACATGTTTTCAAAATAGCATTTCATTCTAAAAACATTGCTCAGTTAAGAAATTAATAAATTGTGCTGCTCGATTTAAACAGTGGAACACCAGGAACTAATTGTCTCAAAAGAATGTTGGTGGGGTCGGCAGCCGCCTACTCACCGCAATCCTCAGTGTGCTGTGACAATTACTCAGCTTAAGTAATGAGCGGAGCTCGTGATCAGCTCCGCCCCATGTGCTGCCGGGGACGCCCTGCGCGTTCTAGTGCCCGGTCTCCACGCCCTCCACACAAACAGCACACAGCTGCGGGGACCGAGGCGGGAGCAAGGTAACAGAGTATAAGTGTGCAAAGTCGGCAATATTATATGTTTTTAAAATAGCATTTCATTCTAAAAACATTACTCAGTTAAACGATTAATATTTAGAAAAAAAGGAATCGGAGTGTGCAAAATCGGCAATATTACATGTTTTCAAAATAGCATTTCATTCTAAAAACATTGCTCAGTTAAGAAATTAATAAATTGTGCTGCTCAATTTAAACAGTGGAACCCCAGGAACTAATTGTCTCAAAAGAATGTTCGTGGGATCGGCAGCCGCCTACTCACCGCAATCCTCAGTGTGCTGTGACAATTACTCAGCTTAAGTAATGAGCGGAGCTCTAATGCATTCCACACACATCAACCTCGTAGTGTGGGCCACTAATGCATTGCACACACGTCAAGCTCCCAGTGGGGGCCTCTAATGCATTCAACACACATCAAGCTCGTAGTGGGTGCCTCCACTGCAGTCCAAAGACGCCAAGCTCGTAGTGAGTGCCTCTAATGCATTCCACACACGTTAAGCTCATAGTGGGGGCCTCTACTACATGCAGTCAACACATGTCAAGCTCGTAGTGGGGGCATCCACTGCAGTCCAAACACGTCAAGCTCGTAGTGCGGGCATCTACTACATGCAGTCAACACACGTTAAGCTCGTAATGGGGCATCTATTGCATTCCACACATGTCAAGCTTGTAGTGGGGGCCTCTAAAGCAGTCCACACACGTGACCCTCATAGTGGGGCGTCCACACATGTCAAGCTCGTAGTGAGGGCCTCTAATGCATTCCACACAATTCAAGTTCGTATTGGGGGCCTCTACTGCATGCAGTCAACACACGTCAAGCTCGTAGTGGGGGCCTCTAATACATTCAACACACGTCAAGCTTGTACTGAGGACCTCTAATGCATTCCACGCACGTCAAGCTCGTAGTGGGGGCCTCTAATGCATTCCACACACGTCAAGCTCGTAGTGGGGTACTCTATTGCATTCCACACACTTCAAGCTCGTAGTGGGGGCCTTGACATCATTCCACACACATCAAGCTCATAGTGGGGGCCTCTAATGCAGTCCACACACATCAAGCTCGTAGTGGGGGACTCCACTGCAGTCCAAACACATCAAGCTCGTAGTGAGGGCCTCTAATGCATTCCACGCACGTCAAGCTCGTAGTGGGGGCCTGTACTACATGCAGTCAACACATGTCAAGCTCGTAGTGGGGGCCTCCACTGCAGTCCAAACACGTCAAGCTCGTATTGAGGGCCTCAAATGCATTCCACACACGTCAAGCTCGTAGTGCGGGGCTCTACTACATGCAGTCAACACACGTCTAGCTCGTAATGGGGGCATCTAATGCATTCCACACATGTCAAACTTGTACTGAGGTTCTTTAATGCAGTCCACACACGTCAAGCTTGTAGTGGGGGCCTCTAATGCAGTCCACACACGTGAAGCTCATAGTGGGGCGTCCACACATGTCAAGCTCGTAGTGAGGGCCTCTAATGCACTCCACACACTTCAAGTTTGTAGTGGGGGCCTCTACTGCATGCAGTCAACACACGTCAAGCTCGTAGTGGGGGCCTCTAATGCAGTCCACAAACGTCATGCTCGTAGTGACGGCCTCTACTGCAGTTCACACACGTCAAGCTCGTAGTGAGGGCCTCTAATGCAGTTCACACACGTCAAGCTTGTAGTGAGGGCCTCTACTGCAGTTCACACACGTCAAGCTTGTAGTGAGGGCCTCTACTGCAGTTCACACACGTCAAGCTCGTAGTGAGGGCCTCTACTGCAGTTCACACATGTCAAGCTTGTAGTGAAGGCCTCTAATGCAGTCCACACACATCAAGCTCATAGTGGGGGCCTCTACTGCAGTCCACACATGTCAAGCTCGTAGTGGGGGCTTCCACACATGTCAAGCTCGTAGTGAGGGCCTCTAATGCAGTCCACACATGTCAAGCTCGTAGTGGGGACATCCACACATTTCAAGCTCCTAGTGAGGGCCTCTAATGCATTCCACACTCCTCAAGCTCGTAGTGGGGGCCTCTAATGTAGTCCACACACGTCAAGCTCATAGCGGGGCGTCCACACATGTCAAGCTTGTAGTGAAGGCCTCTAATGCAGTCCACACACATCAAGCTCGTTGTGGGGGCCTCTACTGCAGTCCACACACGTCAAGCTCGTAGTGGGGGCTTCCACACATGTCAAGCTCGTAGTGAGGGCCCCTAATGCAGTCCACACACGTGAAGCTCATAGTGGGGCGTCCACACATGTCAAGCTCGTAGTGAGGGCCTCTAATGCATTCCACAAACTTCAAGTTCGTAGTGGGGGCCTCTACTGCATGCATTCAACACACGTCAAGATCGTAGTGGGGGCCTCTAATACATTCAACACACGTCAAGCTCGTAGTGGGGGCCTCTAATGCATTCCACACACGTCAAGCTCGTAGTGGGGGACTCTAATGGATTCCACACACATCAACTTTGTAGTGGGGGCCTATATTGCATTCCACAAACGTCAAGCTCGTAGTGGGGGGCCTTGACATCATTCCACACACATCAAGCTCATAGTGGGGGCCTCTAATGCAGTCCACACACGTCAAGCTCATAGTGGGGGCCTCTACTGCAGTCCACACACGTCAAGCTCGTAGTAGGGGGCTCTAATGCATTCCACACACGTCAAACTCATAGTGAGGGCCTCTACTGCAGTCCACACACGTCAAGCTCGTAGTGAGGACCTCTACTGCAGTCCAAGCACGTCAAGCTCGTAGTGTGGGCCACTAATGCATTGCACACACGTCAAGCTCGCAGTGGGGGGCCTCTAATGCATTCAACACACATTAAGCTCGTAGTGGGTGCCTCTACATCAGTCCAAACACGTCAAGCTCGTAGTGAGGGCCTCTAATGCATTCCACACACGTCAGGCTCGAAGTGGGGGCCCCTACTACATGCAGTCAACACATGTCAAGCTCGTAGTGGGGGCCTCCATTGCAGTCCAAACACGTCAAGCTCGTAGTGAGGGCCTCTAATGCATTCCACACACGTCAAGCTTGTAGTGAGGGCCTCTAATGCAGTCAACACACGTCAAGCTTGTACTGAGGGCCTTTAATGCATTCCACACACTTCAAGCTTGTAGTGAGGGCCTCTAATGCAGTCCACACATGTCAAGCTTATAGTGGTGGCCTCTAATGCAGTCCACACATGTCAAGCTTGTAATGAAGGATTCTAATGCAGTCCACACACGTCAAGCTCGTAGTCAGGGCCTCTACTGCAGTTCAAACACGTCAAGCTCGTAGTGGGGGCCTCTACTGCAGTTCAACCACATCAAGCTCATAGAGGGGGCCTCTACTGCAGTCCACACATGTCAAGCTCGTAGTGGGGGCTTCCACACATGTCAAGCTTATAGTGAGGGCCTCTAATGCAGTCCAAACATGTCAAGCTCGTAGTGGGGGCGTCCACACATGTCAAGCTCGTAGTGAGGGACTCTAATGCAGTCCACACATGTCAAGCTCACTTTGAGGGCCTCTACTGCAGTCCACACACGTCAAGCTCGTAGTGAGGGCCTCTAATGCAGTCCACACACGTCAAGCTTGTAGTGGGGGCCTCTAATGCATTCCACACATGTCAAGATCGTAGTAGGGGCCTCCACTGCCGTCCACACACCTCAAGCTCGTAGTGGGGGCCTCTAATGCATGCAGTCAACACACGTCAAGCTCGTAGTCGGGGCCTCTAATGCATTTCACACACGTCAAGCTTGTACTGAGGGCCTCTAATATATTACACACACATCAAGCTTGAACTGAGGGCCTCTAATGCAGTCCACAAAAATCAAGCTCGTAGTGGGGGCCTCTACTGCATGCAGTCAACACACGTCAAGCTCGAAGTCGGGGCCTCTAATGCATTCAAAACACCTCAAGCTTGTACTGAGGGCCTCTAATGCAGTCCACACACATCAAGCTCATAGTGGGGGCCTCTAATGCAGGCCACACATGTCAAGCTCATAGTGAGGGCCTCTAATGCAGTCCACACAGGTCAAGCTTCTAATGCAGTGCACACATGTCAAGCTCGTAGTGGGGGCCTCTAATGCAGTCCACACAGGTCAAGCTTCCAATGCAGTCCACACACGTCATACTCATAGTGGAGGCCTCTACTGCAGTCCAAACACGTCAAATTCGTAGTGAGGGCCTCTACTGCAGTCCACACACGTCAAGCTCATAGAGAGGGCCTCTACTGCAGTCCACACATCAAGCTCGTAGTGGGGGCATCTAATGCTGTCCACACACGTCAAGCTCGTAGTGAGGGCCTCTAATGCAGTCCAGACACGTCAAGCTCATAGTGGGGCGCCACACATGTCATGCTCGTAGTGAGGACCTCTAATGCAGTCCACACACGTCAAGCTCGTAGTGGGGGCCTCTAATGCATTTAACACACGGCAAGCTCGTAGTGGGGGCTTCCACACATGTCAAGCTCGTACTCAGGGCCTCTACTGCAGTCCACACACGTCAAGCTCATAGTGCGGTGTCCACACATATCAAGCTCGTAGTGGGGGCCACTACTGCAGTCCACACATGTCAAGCTCATGCGTCAATGCATTCCACACACATATCAAGATTGTACTGAGGGCCTCTAATGCATTCCACACACGTCAAGCTCATAGTGGGGGCCTTGAATGCAGTCCACACACGTCAAACTAATAGTGAGGGCCTCTACTGCAGTCCACACACGTCAAGCTCGTAGTGGGGGCCTCTAATGCATTCCAAACACATATCAAGCTTCTACTGAGGGCCTCTAATGCATTCCACGCACCTCATGCTTGTATTGGGGGCCTCTAATGCATTCCACACACGTCAAGCTCGTAGTGGGGGCCTCTACTGCATTCCACTCACATCAAGCTCGTAGTCGGGGCCTCTAATGCAGTCCACACACGTCAAGCTCGTAGTGGGGGCCACTAATGCACTCCACACATGTCAAGCTCATAGTGGGGGCCTCTACTGCATTCCACAGAAGTCAAGCTCGTAGTGAGGGCTTCTAATGCAGTCCACACGCGTCACGCTCATAGTGGGAGCTTCCACACATGTCACGCTCATAGTGAGGGCCTCTAATGCAGTCCACCTACGTCAAGCTCATAGTGGGTGGAACCACAAATGTCAAGCTCGTAGTGGGGGCCTCTACTGCATGCAGTCCACACATGTCAAGCTTGTACTGAGGGCCTCTAATGCAGTCCACAAACGTCAAGCTCATAGTGGGGGCCTCTAATGCAGTCCACACACGTCAAGCTCGTAGAGAGGGCCTCTAATGCAGTCCACACACGTCAAGCTCGTAGAGAGGGCCTCTATTACATACCTTCTGTTCTGTCTCTGATATGTAGACTCCAGAGTGACACAATTACTCCCAGCATCAACAGATGATGTATGATGTAATATTACAGTGACTCTCTTCCCCACCCTGGCCAGCAGGCCTTGGCTGGATTCCTCGGCTGCACCTGGTGGGGGAGGCATCAGCTGAACAGACGGGCAGAGGAGGGACCTTCTCACAAATACTTACTCTAAGCCATTGTTACTCATAAGTGCAGTACTAATGGGATCCTCCTGCCACTTCATGGTTTGTATTTACACATGCACTCTGTAGCTTGATGTCTGTACAATCCTACTCACCCCCAATGAATGTAGTGCTTTTATCAATTTACAGTTTGTTTTCTGGAAGATTTCAATTTTATATTTTTTTATATCCAGGAGTGCAAAAACATATGTATCATATACTCCTATTAAGTGTAATTTTTGCAAAGTTATGCTAATTACATGAAATACAGTTCAATTGCGTTGAGGTTCAAATCAAAATTGTATGTGAGGTATGCCCTTGAGTACAAAAGTCAAACAAGATACCTGGTGAATGCACTTTCAAGACATGCTTTAAGGTACTGTGGGGACCACAGCCAGAACAGCCATTGCCACCTTGGCACAAATCCAGGCCTGGATTCTCTACCATCTCACGCAGTGCAACATAACACAGTGCAACGCAGCAAGGCAACGTCCGGCGCTACGTAGAGTGATAGAGAGAACACTCTCCACTAAGATATGGTGTACTTCTGTTCCCTCATTGTACCTACGTTACAGGCAGGGAGAACTTCTTGCACAAAACACGCTCCTCTTTCTATGTCTGCTCTAGAATGCAAGAGGAGGTAATGAGGAGAAACAAAGATGTTTCTCCTTGTTACGCCTCTCTTTAGTGTGTGCCCCATTTTGCCACACACCCAGGTTTCCTGCCTCTGTAAATACATAAAATAAATACAACAGTCCTCCCCGAGGCCGTGAAAAACAAAGCACTGCTTTGTATACTTTTTTTCACGCAACCAATCAAAGGTAATGCAACTCAAATTGTCCCCTCAAATGAGGAGTGTAGAACAACACCCATACAACCACAATTTTGCGCAATGTATTGACAGAAAGTGAACTTGATTTGCAACATGCTAAATACACATACCCATAGTGAGCAGTAACAAATGAGATCTGAAAGTACTAAAGAGTAACTTCAGCGAAAGGCACCGCAACTCACAACTCACAACTATTCAGTGCATTGTAGGCATGTTCAAGACAGCAGCTGAGTGAGTCTCATGAGTCATCCCATGTACATCATCCTGTCCCTATTTATTCCTCTCCGGTCCATCTGCTGCTCCTTTTTATGCTGCCTGGACTGGAGCTTATGCAGTCATCAGAGCAGACCACAAAAGAGCGGTGAGGCCTGCAGCTGCATCTGCAGCAGCGGGCACTATTGACTAGCGGGGCTGGGGAAACTATGCAGCAACACAGGTGGGAGTAATGCCGGAAATCTGGAAAAAGGCCAAAATCATACCCCTTTGTAAAAAATCCACGGCCGATTCCTCAGTGGGCAGTAATTACATGCCAATTTCTTTACTACCATACTTCTCTAAAGTCCTGCAGACTTATGGTAATTCAGTGACCCCTGAATACGTTGAGTCCAACCTTCTCCTCCACCCAAGTCAATCGGGCTTTAGAGCCAACTTTAGCACAGAGACTGCCATCCTGGAAGTCGTGGAAACTATTAAAATCACTTTGGACAAGGGGAGCAGGGCTGCCCTGGTGCTGCTGGATCACTCTGTGGCCTTCGATACCGTGCCCCACAGCTGACTTTTACAAAGGCTCCAAGAGCGTGGGATCGGAGGTACGGTGTTAAAATGCATTGATTCCTTTCTGAATAACCGCCAATAAACTATTTGCTGCCCGCCTTTTTCGGCCCCTATTCCCCCTATGAATGTGGGGGCCCCCCATGGCTCAATTCTTAGCCCCACTCTGTTCAATATTTATTTGGCGCCTTTAGCGCAGCTCGCAGAGAACTACGGGGATAAGATAGTGTCATACGCTGATGACACAAAATAGTTGTTAACCTGCGGGAAGAGCTCAAAATTTAACAGTAAAGAAATTAACACCTGCTTATCTGAGGTTTTCCACTGGCTTAGGATAAACAAACTGAAGTGCAACCCTAAGAAGTCAGCAATAATGTTTTTCGTCTCTCGGTCCTGTGACCTCTGGCATTATTGGTGACTGCAGGACATGTCTCCTCCCACTGCAGCCATCCAGACTGTAGAAAACTTGGGAGTTAAATTTGATGACTCTCTCTCAATGAAGGCCCACATTAAATCAGTGGAAGGACCTGTTTTGGGATGCTAAGGATGCTGAGGGACTTTCTGCCTCTTTTCCCGGTCCCCCAGTGGAAGACAATAGTCCAAGCCCTGGTGGTGTCGAGATTGGATTATGCTAACGCTCTGTATCTCAGCCTTCCTGAATTTCTGCTTGGGCGCCTACAAGTGGTCCAAAATGTGGCGCACAAGCAATTTTTTTGTCTGTGCCGAGAATCCACTACACACTTCCTTTAGCCTCTTTGCACAGGTTACCTATTAAGAAACGGATCACCTGTAAACCATTGATGCTGGTTTTTAAGGCATTCCATAATATTGGCGCCCCATACCTTTGAGATAGACAGCAGCACTATATTCCGTGTCGAACTCTGAGTTCATCGGCTCAGTCCCTGATCATCACCCCTCGTCTCCAACTTTCTCGGAGGGGTGGCAGATAATTCCAAGTGATGGCTTCTCGCCTCTGAAATTGCTTGCCTCTTGCATTGAGGAAATCCCAGGATCTCCTCACCTTCAGACAGAAGCTAAGAACCTGGCCATTCCAACAGCAGCCTTCTACTGGAGCTCATCGGGTTTATGTGTTACAGGTCTTTTTGTTTTTAGCACCGGGACACTCCCGGGAGTAGCGGTGCGCTTACTAACATAACATAACATGACAGACCCTTTGCAGCGGGTACTCCGATGCCTTATGTGGTTGGCACTCCCGAGGTGTCAGCCCTCCTGTAGGAAGCTGGTGTATTATGTGGTGATGGTGTTTAGGCTTCACCATGGAGTACTTTCACAAAACCGCCAAAGATGGTCCTTGGATTGACACAAATAAATCCTTAACTCAGTGCTGGTATAGCAGTCAGGCTTCACTAGAGGATCACGTGTTAAGCAATTCAGAGTACCAACATGGACAATAAGTCATTTACGCAACTCAATAGAAATCTGACACCAATTTTAAAAAATAAAGTGTATTTTTATCTTAATTTAGATGATAAAAAAATGGGATAGCATACACATAATCAGAGTCATGGATTTAAGAAGCAATATAAAACCAGTGCAAAATAATACAGTGAAACCATATCATTGCAGTAAATGGGAAAATCCATCAGTAAAAATTGGTCGCTTGCACGTCGAGATGCATGCAACCCTTACAAGGTAAAGCCACGACAGTCAGTTCAGTTTTACCTGGCCCTTAGAGCCCAGGGTGCAGAGTTCTATGGGCTGTCCTTAGTGCTGATCGGAAACCACAGGAGATTTGCTTTTACCACTTACACAGTGCTGCTGATAACAAAATGCACGAACAAAACACCGGCTGCTGCTGATGTCAGATGCATGTTGGATGGAGTTCCCTCTACATACAGTGTCAAGTGACATCAGGTGGTCCCAGGGAACATGGAAACTGGCTGAAACTTCAGGGATCGCAGTACTATAGTTCCCAAAATGTATTAGACTATCTTGAATTGGACGATTCCTCAGAGTGCCTGCTACCCAGCGATTCTTCAAATCCAGAGCATTGTTTTATCTGCAGATTGTAGTGCCACCTGTCCAGGGGGGTCAGAGGGTGCTTCAGGCTTTCACAGGGGTCCTTCTGCCTGTGGTTACTAAGAGATTGACTAGAATGAGTCTTGGTCACGCAGTTCAAGGTGCGATGCCACAGGGCTTTAGCAAAATCCTGTTGTCATCAACATGGGTCTCTTCAGGTGTCCTATTGGATGTAGTCGAGTCAGATGTGAGGTTCTGGTGTTGAGGGTCACTTAAATCCTAGAGTTTAAGGGTGCGGGAGCTAATGGCCAATGCCTGCTAGTCCCTGTAGCTAATCTGCCCTTGAGGTGACCACACCCGGGGTCTTGGTCACCTTTTCTACCCAGAATCCACTATTTCTACCACTTTTAAAATTGACAAAACTCTTCCTCAGGTGTACAGACCAGGCAGCCCACCCTACAGGTGTGACTAGCCTTCTGGGGGTATTTTGGATACCTTATTTTCCCACTGCCTGAGTGCAAATGAGCCTGGGGCAGAGGGGGACTGTTTACTCCTCCGGTAGACAGCCTGGATACATATCGGAGGAGGGGTAGCCTTTGAAGCTTACCGCCTTGATGTACCACTTCACTAGCCTCCCCAGGAGGGTTGACTTGTGACCACTTTCGTGCCCGGACCTTTGTTCCTGACGTCTGGGTGTAGCAGAGTAGGGTCTGCTTCCTATGGTTACCCACACCTTCTGCTGCAATTCTCTGTTTTTTCCGACTTTAGTCTGGCTTTAGCCCTGCTAATGAGGCCCACAGTCCAGCTGTTCTCTCTCTAAATTGATACCATGTACTTTAGGTGCATACCAAATTGGTTTCTGGGTCACCCTTGTGAGCCTCTGTATAGTGTACTATAGGTACCCAGGGCATAGGTGCACCTTAGGCCTACCAGGGGCTGCAGCATATATTGTGCCACCCCTGATTTGCTTTCCAAACTGACACCACAGGTCTGTTCACACAGCCTGGGTAAGGTGGTGTAACCACCCCTTACTTAGATATAGTATACCTATATCTATATATACATATAGACACATATACACCTATAAGTCACTCCTATGGCAGGCCTTAACAATCCAGGAGGCAGAGTGCTTTGTTTTATGTGAGAGGGTGCCCTAGCATGAGCTGAGCCCCTCTGCAGCTTTTGGAACCATCTCCTTATAGCTGTTCTATGATATAGCCAAACCATATTCTCTTAAGTGCATTATAATCCTCGCGGTTAATGCTAACTTTGGTTTGGCTTTATCAAAACATGTCATGTAAGGTGTCAAACACTTTGGAATACTACACCCCGCCAGTTCTGGTGGCGGGGGTAGCATTCCCCCCTTCTAGAGGGAGAAGACATGTAGTTACTGGTTTACCCGGTTAAAGTTAAACAGAGCCTCAGCATCACAAAATGGATGCTGCTGCCACAGATACGAGTCTGACCTCCTGCTGCTGGATGAAACTCCGGCAGGGGAGGCCTGAACAATAGGTTTCCTGTCCATGGAGGTGCCCTCAGCTCCCCAAACGAGCCTTTAGTGTATTGGGACAGGGAGGGCTGCATTCAGTGAATGCTTTCCAGACACTGCCTGGGGCACACAAGGTGCTCCATGCATTTCCCAGTTCAAACTGGTTGCTGGGGCACTCAGCCCCAGCTCTGGCATGAAACTGGACAAAGGGAAAGGGGTGTAACCACCCCCTCCCCAGGTCCACCCATAGGAGGTACCTTAAAGGTAATCCAGCCCCTAAACTTAGTATAAGTGTAGGAGCCCAGTCACTAGGACTTTAGATTACCCTGGATGAAACTCTGAAACATATATCCTGGACCTTGGACATTCCATTTCGACTGGAAGACAGAAGATGTCTCCATTGTAGTCAAGAAGTGACCACCCTGTTCAAACAGGAACCAAGAGCAAATTTGTTGGTCTGCATTTTTGAGACTCATGCCGGATCCCGAAGAATCTGTAGCACAGAACATGGACTTTCAGACTTCTCTGACCTGACCTTCGCTCACAGCAAAGCTGGGATCCGTGGCGGACACGAGAGATGTGGGACCGGAACTCCTGGACATCCTGTATTATGCAAGCTGCACCTACTTCACAAGGTATCTCAAAGTTGTGCATTGGGGTGCTTGAACCCTTAGACCCGAGCAACATTTGCTCCGAAGCTCAGAGGCCCCCACTCCACGAGTGTCCCGTGGGCCCCGCTTTTGCATTTCAGCTTGACGCATCTTTGCATTTCCTTGCCCGTTGGCTATTGAGCCCCCTAAAGATGTTTCTTTGAATATAACTTGCTTTACTGGTTGCTCCAGGCATGCTCCAACTTTCCTGTAAAGGAGAAGTTCCTCAGACCTTGCTGGTCTGCAGTGAAGCCCATCTTGACTTCCTGCCTTGATTGCGTTTGCCAAGGCTTGTTGGGTCCAATCTGGATACCAATGCCATAGTCAACTTGTAATGTATTTACTATGGGAACTGTATCGATATTCCTGTTTCTGACCCTTGTCCGGTTAATAAATCACTAGTGGCCATACAACGGCACAGAAACCCGTTTTCTGATTAGGTCATAGCGCATGCTATCACATTAGGCAAGCACTATCCCTCCAGCCCACCTAGAGAGCATACCGAGTTCTCAAAACAAATCAAACCTCCAGCAACCTGGGAAATCCCCCGCAGCTATTGTTTTGATTTAGCCAAGAACTCCAGTAAAGAATGTAAGAACGACCAGTTCTTATGACATCCTTATTGACGTATTTATGTCCATCCTTACGTCAATCTCGGCACCTTTCAGGTATAAATAATACCGACATTGCCCTAAGCAAACACACGGTGGTGACAAGATTGGAGCAGCGCGACTTGCCGAGGAGCCCAGCTGATGCAGAAAAAGCCCACGGACGCTGCCCCTCCCTTTTGACGCGCTGAGAGAGAGACGCTGCCTTTTCTCTTGCCGAGAAATCCAGCTCCGGCGTTTCCAGCCGCCCTCGCAGGCAGCTGGGATATCAAGTCCTGAGATAGAGATACCAGCCCTCCAGCCTTCTAAATCCCAGGTACTGAACTGAATAACCCCTTACAGAGAATTCTTGAGTCAGACCCTTGGCAAAGCAAACTTAACTTAAACTGCTACTTATCTACTCCCACCCACGTATTAGGCTCAGGTCAGGTACACTGGGGTAAGCGTAGTTAGAAGCACCAGTTGAGTACGATTAGTCAATGTATATATGTATGTATCTATTTTATCCATTTTAAAGTATCATATGGCTAAGAAACCATATCAATGCTTTTACAGTATTATTTTATAATTCTGCTTTTACTGTATGCACTGTACTTAACTATAAGTATTGCAATAATAGCGATTCATTTCTCTTGTACGAGAAAAGAGACTGATCAATAAATAACACCTTTTTATTGAACACGCCCGTCTCTTCCCTTTCTCTACAAATCTGGTGAAACTAAGAATGCACGTACTGACTGAGTAAAATAAGTTGTCTTTTGTTTTCACACGACTCTAGAGATATACTCTTGATTAGGGGGAGCAAAGTTGTCATGTTCTATGGTTGTCAGAAACTAAATCCCTTCTTGTCTATCCAGGGAGGTTAAACTCCTCCTTGCCTATTCGAGAAAGTTTCTAGTGAACTCTGAGCTAGCTGGCACACATAACTTTAAGTCTAATATCGTCAGTAGAAGACCTAGTTAACCACAGTCCTACGTCTATACTATTGAAGATATTATTCCAATGCGCAGAGCCTATTGGGAAAATAGGAACTACACTACATGGCGCCCAACGGTTTGGATAGGCGATAAATCTAACGTAAGACATTAAAGTAACTCAGTCGTGCTTTTTCACACAGACCCTTTTTTCCCATAATACTCCAAAGACGTCTGGAGTGGGTGAAAGGTTAAATCCGCCAAACTTCGTAGGAGGAGACTCCTATGTATGGTTCTTGGTTTATTCAACGTTGAAGGATACACTGTTCCAAAATATTGTGCATCTAATCTTTGTTTCCGTAGAAACCTGATCTGCAAATAAAAAATAACCTTCCTGTCAGTAAAATGTCAGACAGTGAAGAAGGAAGGGAGACAGCTAGAGTAGCAGCTCAACTCCTAGCGGATGACAATAGTCTCCTACAGCAAGACCCGGAGGCAATACTAATCCCGGTCAACATAAGAAAAACTACAACTTTAAAACTTATAGAAAATGGACTGACACCGAGAGGTGGTACAGTAATATTCGTAATTGAGGCACACGAATATCGGCAGACAGAGGTATTCTACTCATGGATAAACTTTCCAGCAGCAAACGCTGTAACAAAGGAGTTCCACTACTACAAAATAGAGGAACCTCCGAATGAGTACACTCCTTTCGAGGAAGTGGAGATATGACTCAAATACCAAGAGCACCTGCTCTGGTTTAATGGCGCCCTAAAACATAATAATCACATCACCAGGCTCGGTCCACTAGGTAGACCAGGAGCAACGTGGCCGGTCCTAGCCGGATACACACCACATCCAGACGTTGAAGAAATGTCTGCACCAGATCTTTTAGCACAGCTAAAACAACTAATTAAAATACATAGACAATTAGTCCAATATGTAATGCGGACTTCAACAGTCCAATCAGCTATTAAAATTCCACAGCTTACCTCTCATCAGGGAAACACAAATAAAATTACACCACAGAACATACAGTCCTGTCTAGGTAAAGTACCCGCAAGACGGGAACAAATTCCATTCTGGTTAGCACAAAAAATCACTCAAATAGAGGCGGTATTTCCAGATACCACCCCTGTTGAGAAACACAGAATTCTGACTATCTGTCTTCCAATGGGAATCACACCACATGTGGAGGACTGTGACACTTGGGGTACAGTCTTTGCTTCCGTTTACACAAAAACACATGGTGTTCCATCCATGTCAGTAATACCAGATGTGCTAAAACAAATTCAAGATGAATACGGTCCAGAACCGGCGCTAACTCTGGGTATGAAATTACTGAAAGACTTCAAGCAGGTCTCGGCAATATTACTAGCCAATATAAAGGGAGAAGCAGCACATGTGGCGATCCGCCAGAGGTTGAAAGAGACAGATATAGCAGACCAACCATTTGAAATTGCCAGAATCATAGAAAAATCCTATGAAGAACTATGAAGAGATAGTTTGGGTGGAATACCGGTGAAACCCCAACTAATAGAAAATCCTGAAAAGGTATTTATTAAAAATAATCTAAACACTCAAAAAAAGAGCTGGGATGGAAATAAACAATCCACTCCAAAGGAAAAAAGATTCCAAACCAAAGGAAGGTCTCCTCGGCGGAGAGAAAGATCTCCGGACCAAGGACACAAGTCTCCCCAAAGGGAGTCCTCTGGGAAAAAATACAACCTTAGAAATAGGGATAATATAAAGAAACCTGATAGATATCAAGATATTGATACACGTCCCTCTCGATCTTTTCAGACTTCCTCGCAGAAATCGGAAAGAAGAGGACGATCAGAACACAGGGAAGAGCACGTCAAGTCCAAAGACAAGGAACCTGCTCATCAAAATAAAAGATTTCAATTTCCAAAGAAGAAGGTAGCCAGTATTAAAGTAATCAACCATGCCAAGAATACTGAGGACACAGCTGAAAAACGGAGAATGGGCTCAGACAATGCTAGACAGCGCAGCAGAAGTGAGCATAGCTCGCAAGATCCTGATGAATCATCTGGAGACAGTGGACACGAATGAATACATTCAGGTGGAAACTGCAGATACCAGAGTTAGCAAACCTCATAAAATATATGAAATAACATTGCGTATAGAGGGGGATAAGACTAGGAAAATAAGGGGTCTATTTTGGGATAATCTCTCCAAGGGCTATGACATCCTTCTAGCTGAAAAAGACTGGCCACCAGAGTTTGTCAGGAAGTGCCCTCATGGCGAAGAAATAATTATGCCTGCCTTCTCAAATCATATTCCAATACATAAAAAATATACACTTGCAAGAAAGTGGGCAGTAGCTCAAGCTCCTGCATTATATAAAAACCATGTGGGATGGGATGAGGACTCTCCTCCTCACAAAATCCAGTTAAAATCACAACCTACTGCACAGAGGCAGTACCCAATTAAGCAAGAAGCTAAAAAACAGGTAAAAGAGATCTTAGATCAACTTGAATACCAGGGGGTGATTGAAACTTGCACCTCACAAATGAACAATCCTTTGTTTCCTGTCTCCAAACCAGATGATTCATATCGTCTTGTTTTGGACTACAGACACTTGAACTCATGTTGCAAAACTTTTGCAGTGCAAAACTCACACAGTGCAGCACTAATGAATAACATAGTGCGCAAAAAATACAAAACAACATTAGACATCTCTAATGGATTCTTTTGTCAAAATATAGCACCAGAAAGCAGATATTTGACCGCGTTCTCAATAAACGGCTCGCAAAAAAATTTCTGTCGTTTACCACAGGGGTTCAAGAACAGCCCAGGATTATTCTCAGCGAGAGTAACAGAGTTACTACAAATATATGATGATGAGGCATTATCTTATGTCGATGACATCTATCTAACAGATGATGACTTGGATACTCACTTGAAAAGAGTGAACACCATAATACTTGGGTTCGCAGCAGAGGGTTACAAATTCAACTTTAAAAAGTCAAGAATTGCCCATCTAACTGTCCTGTTTTTAGGATATGAACTATCAAGTGAAGGCAAAAGCCTGGCTGACAATTTCCTAGAGAAATGTGCTGTAATCCAAGCACCCAGAACACTAAAAAACTTACAATCAATTCTAGGTTTCCTAAATTTCGGAAGAACATACATTATAAATTATGCAGAGAGGGTCAAACCCCTCTATGTTCTAATAAAACCAGATTTTAAAAGAATCAACTGGACTCAAAAACACACAGAAATTTTGAGATCTTTACAAACAGACATGTTAGTTAAAACAAAACTACAAACACGCGACAACACACGCAACCTTGTGATTCGAGTCATCCCAGGAAGATGCGGATTCACATACCTAACCTCTAATGAGGGAGAAACGGTACCAATAACATACAAATCACACTTGTACACAAAAGCTGAAATGAAATTTAGTCCAACAGAAAAAATTCTAACCGCGGTACAAACTGCTGTAGCAAAAGAAAGAGATCAAGCACAAGGTAAACGAATAATCATCGTGACACCAATACCAGCCCTGGAGGCGGTAACAAAGGCAAGCATTCCGAATGCTAAAGCCCTACATCCGAGATGGATACAGTGGGCCAATTCCCTTGCTGCAACAGATGTGGTATACGAATTTGATCCTAATTTAAAAACACAAGAATTTCTCCAATATGAATTTGAATGTCCTCAGCCGACCGAAAGTCTGCCTCTAGAACATTACGGCTGTATAATATACACGGACGGATCAGCACAACCCGCAGTGGGGGGTAAACAAGCTTACAGTGCTGCGTGCGCGATTGTTAAAGGTCGCTGGCACAAAGGAAAATTTAGACCACTGGTCACTAAAACGCAATCTCTAGGAGATTGTACAGCTCAGCGAGCAGAACTACTAGCATTTAAGATGGCGCTTGAAAATACCAATCGAGAATTCCCCACACTCATAGTGTGCGATTCGTATTATTGCGTTCAATCTTACAATGAATACTTGCAGATCTGGGTTGAGAACGGTTTTAAAGATGCAAAAGATGCAAAAGGTGGCACAATCAAGCATAAAATGCTTTGGGAACAAGTAGTTCTTTTACAAAAAGAACCACAAAAGACTCACGTGATACATACACTGAGTCATCAACGTGATGGCGTTCACGTTGCAGGGAATTCATTGGCTGATGATGCCGCGAAGGCAGCTGTGCAAACGGCTTCCGTAGCTGCCATCACTCGGTCAAAAACAAAAATAGACAGCGAAATATTACAGGCTGTCTGCGCTACGGTAAAAGGTGCGATAGAAACACTCCCGAAAGGCTTTCCAGTAAAGTGCTCATACATAACTGATGCAAATAACGTTCCATTTGCTCGAATCCCTGGAGTGGGGGATAGGGCTATTCCAAACATGGAACATAGGTTAGGACTCATTATAGCGGCACACGAAGGGCTTGCTTCTGTACATGCTGGCGTTTCAGCCACAGTATCATTATTAAAACAGAGATACTGGTGGCCGAGAATGAGAAGACAAACTAGGAAGTATGTTCTAGAATGTGAAATATGTCTAAGAATGAAGGTATCAACAGTGAAACGACCAGCCCAGACGCCCCTTCTAATCTCAGATAAACCATTAGCCTGTGTTTACCTGGACCACTGCGGTCCCTTACAACGGGATGGTAACTATAAATATATCATGGTCGCAGTGGATTCATGCACGAGATTCATATGGATGTGGCCCCAGCGATCGGCTGACGCCAGAACTGTTATAAAAGATTTGCGAGTCTTTATCGGCACATACGCAATTGGCATGCTGCATTCTGACCAGGGTCCTGCTTTTAGCTCTCGAGCTTATAAGGAGGCCATGACCAGCATGGGCATTGCATTGCGGTACTCTTGTCCCTTTCATCCTGAGGGAAACGGAATCGTGGAAAGAAAAAAACGTGACATAAAGCAATCTATAACAGCAAAGGTATTAGGTTCGGGAGCTGGGTGGGCCAAACATTTAATAAGTGTCCAACGTAGTCTTAATAATCTGCCAAGAAATTCTCTGAGAGGTCTCAGTCCGTACGAACGTGGTTAAAGAAAAATGCTTTGATATCAAAGATCGTTTGGAGCAAGACCACTGACTCATTGTCAGTGAAATTGCTCTCCCACCCTCGCAGCTCCACCATTAAGTGAGGTGCCCCTGCCCCTGCACTCTTGAGTGTTGGTGATTGAGGCCCTCCTCCACCCGCAGGTTTCCCTGCGCCTCATCCCTGGTGGTCCAGTGGACCTCTATCTCCTTTGTTTCTTTCTGCTCCTTCACTCCTTTTTCTCCCCTTTCTATCTTTCACCTTTCTGCACCTCTGCTCTTTTGCGCCTTATTTCTGCCCATTTCCCTTTCTCTCCCTCTGCTCCTTCACTCGTTTTCACTCGTTTTTTTCCCTTTCTATCTTTCACCTTCCTGCACCTCTGCTCTTTTGTGCCTTATTTTTGCCCATTTTCCCTTTCTCTCCCTCTGCTCCTTCACCCGTTTTCACTCGTTTTTTTACCCTTTCTATCTTTCTCCTTTCTGCTCTTTTCTGCATCTCTGCTCTTTTGTGCCTTATTTCTGCTTATTTTCCCTTTTTTCTTTATCCCTTCTTTCCTCCCTTTACCTTTCCCCGCCGCTGCTGCCCCCGCGGCCCCTCCCCCCCCAGCACGACCGGCCCAATCCAGCTCCCCTCCCCGCTCCCGCCTCCCAGCTGTCCAGCCCTCCCCGACCCCTACTTAATGGCGGCCACTGCGGGGACAGGCGAGCAAGACCACTGACTCATTGTCAGTGAAATTGCTCTCCCACCCTTGCAGCTCCACCATTAAGTGAGGTGCCCCTGCCCCTGCACTCTTGAGTGTTGGTGATCGAGGCCCTCCTCCACCCGCAGGTTTCCCTGCGCCTCATCCCTGGTGGTCCAGTGGACCTCTATCTCCTTTCTTTCTTTCTGCTCCTTCACTCCTTTTTCTCCCCTTTCTATCTTTCACCTTTCTGCACCTCTGCTCTTTTGCGCCTTATTTCTGCCCATTTCCCTTTCTCTCCCTCTGCTCCTTCACTCGTTTTCACTCGTTTTTTTCCCTTTCTATCTTTCACCTTCCTGCACCTCTGCTCTTTTGTGCCTTATTTTTGCCCATTTTCCCTTTCTCTCCCTCTGCTCCTTCACCCGTTTTCACTCGTTTTTTACCCTTTCTATCTTTCTCCTTTCTGCTCTTTTCTGCATTTCTGCTCTTTTGTGCCTTATTTCTGCTTATTTTCCCTTTTTTCTTTATCCCTTCTTTCCTCCCTTTACCTTTCCCCGCCGCTGCTGTCCCCGCTGCCCCTCCCCCCCAGCACGACCGGCCCAATCCAGCTCCCCTCCCCGCTCCCGCCTCCCAGCTGTCCAGCCCTCCCCGACCCCTACTTAATGGTGGCCACTGCGGGGACAGGCGAGCAAGACCACTGACTCATTGTCAGTGAAATTGCTCTCCCACCCTTGCAGCTCCACCATTAAGTGAGGTGCCCCTGCCCCTGCACTTTTGAGTGTTGGTGATCGAGGCCCTCCTCCACCCGCAGGTTTCCCTGCGCCTCATCCCTGGTGGTCCAGTGGACCTCTATCTCCTTTGTTTCTTTCTGCTCCTTCACTCCTTTTTCTCCCCTTTCTATCTTTCACCTTTCTGCACCTCTGCTCTTTTGCGCCTTATTTCTGCCCATTTCCCTTTCTCTCCCTCTGCTCCTTCACTCGTTTTCACTCGTTTTTTCCCCTTTCTATCTTTCACCTTCCTGCACCTCTGCTCTTTTGTGCCTTATTTTTGCCCATTTTCCCTTTCTCTCCCTCTGCTCCTTCACCCGTTTTCACTCGTTTTTTTACCCTTTCTATCTTTCTCCTTTCTGCTCTTTTCTGCATCTCTGCTCTTTTGTGCCTTATTTCTGCTTATTTTCCCTTTTTTCTTTATCCCTTCTTTCCTCCCTTTACCTTTCCCCGCCGCTGCTGCCCCCGCTGCCCCTCCCCCCCAGCACGACTGGTCCAATCCAGCTCCCCTCCCCGCTCCCGCCTCCCAGCTGTCCAGCCCTCCCCGACCCCTACTTAATGGCGGCCACTGCGGGGACAGGCGAGCAAGACCACTGACTCATTGTCAGTGAAATTGCTCTCCCACCCTTGCAGCTCCACCATTAAGTGAGGTGCCCCTGCCCCTGCACTCTTGAGTGTTGGTGATCGAGGCCCTCCTCCACCCGCAGGTTTCCCTGCGCCTCATCCCTGGTGGTCCAGTGGACCTCTATCTCCTTTCTTTCTTTCTGCTCCTTCACTCCTTTTTCTCCCCTTTCTATCTTTCACCTTTCTGCACCTCTGCTCTTTTGCGCCTTATTTCTGCCCATTTCCCTTTCTCTCCCTCTGCTCCTTCACTCGTTTTCACTCGTTTTTTTCCCTTTCTATCTTTCACCTTCCTGCACCTCTGCTCTTTTGTGCCTTATTTTTGCCCATTTTCCCTTTCTCTCCCTCTGCTCCTTCACCCGTTTTCACTCGTTTTTTACCCTTTCTATCTTTCTCCTTTCTGCTCTTTTCTGCATTTCTGCTCTTTTGTGCCTTATTTCTGCTTATTTTCCCTTTTTTCTTTATCCCTTCTTTCCTCCCTTTACCTTTCCCCGCCGCTGCTGCCCCCGCTGCCCCTCCCCCCCAGCACGACCGGCCCAATCCAGCTCCCCTCCCCGCTCCCGCCTCCCAGCTGTCCAGCCCTCCCCGACCCCTACTTAATGGCGGCCACTGCCGAAGGCGCGTCAAAGGCAAGCACGTCTGCGCCCGTCTGCGCCCCGTCCGCGACCAGCACCAGGAACCCTGGACCTCCGCCCCGCCAACGCTACGACCCAGCAGCACTCCACGCACTCAACCCAGGCTGCAACAACAACTGCAAGCTAGCATCACCAGCCGACACCCATGGACCCTTCAGCTGTCACCGCTGCCGGCACACCTGCAGCACCGCCAGGAACACGGATCCAGCACAACCCGCCCACAAGAACACAACCGAACCGAAGACCCTACAATGCATCCTCCTCAACGTCCGATCCCTCCACAAACACACCACAGAAATCTGGGACCTCCTCGACAGCACAACCCCAGACGTAGCATTCTTCACCGAAACCTGGACCAACACCACCTCAGGACCGGACATCGCCATCGCCATCCCCCAAGGATACAAGATCTCCAGGAAGGACCGCCCCATCCACCCAGGAGGAGGAATCGCCATCGTCCACAAATCCAGCCTCCGCCTGAGCACACTCCCTGACGAGTCCACAGAACTGATGGAACACCTTCACTTCAAGATACTGGCCAGCCCCACCGCCGCCCTCCGAGGAACCCTCATCTACCGACCCCCTGGACCCCGCGGACGCTTCGCCAACTCCATTACGGACATTATCTCCCCGCAGGCCATCGCATCCACCAACTACACCCTGCTGGGAGACCTCAACTTCCACCTCGACAATCAACTGGACCCCAACACCACATCCCTCCTGGACAACCTCCACAACATTGGACTCCGCCAGATCGTGACCGAGCCCACGCACTCAGCAGGACACACCCTCGACCCCCTCTTCACTACAGGAAACTCCATCACCTTCAGCCACACCACCGAACTCCCATGGACCGACCATCGTTGCGTCCACTTCACCTTCAGAACACCCACCATCCACAGACACCAGCACCTGCTTCCACAAAGAAACTGGACCAAAATCACCGATGACCAGCTCACCTCCTCACTCAACAACTCCACCCCAACCATCGCGGAAAACGACGACCCCAACACCGCAGCCCGAACCCTGCATAGATGGATCTCGGACAGCACCAACACCATAGCCCCCCTCAAGAAAAACAACAATACCCGTGCCAAGAAAGCCAGATGGTTTACCACCGAAATTCGAGAGTCCAGGCGCACATGCCGCCGCCTCAAAAAGGCCTGGAGAAACACCAAATCCACAGAAGCCCACAACAACTTCAGAGCCGCCACTAACGCCCACCATCAACTCATCAGAGAAACGAGGAAAAAAGCGATTGAAGACAGAATCTCCACCCACGCACACAACAGCAAGGAACTCTTCAGCATCATCAAGGAGTTCGCCCAACCCACCAGCGAGTCTACCGACATCCCTCCCTCACAAGACCTCTGCGACAAACTCAGCATCTTTTTCCACCACAAAATCAAGAGCATCTACGACAACTTCGACGAAGACAACCAACACACTGAACCCTCACCAACCACCCCCGACACCCGGAAACCAGTGATTGATGACTGGACAGCCCTCACCACCGAAGACACACTGAAGACAATGAAGTCAATCCACTCAGGGGCCCCCACGGACCCCTGCCCCCACCACATCTTCAACAGAGCCGCCAACACCATCGCACCCATGCTCCGCCAAACCATCAACCGCTCCCTGGCGACCGCCTCATTCCCCGACGACTGGAAACACGCCGAGGTCAACCCCCTCCTAAAGAAACCCTCAGCGGACCCCACCGACCTCAAAAACTACAGACCGATCTCCCTGCTCCCGTTCCCAGCGAAAGTCATCGAGAAAGCCATCAACAGCCAACTCGCCACATTCATTGAAGAACACAACATCTTCGACTCCTCCCAATCCGGCTTCAGAAAAAACCACAGTACGGAAACCGCCCTCCTCGCCGCAACAGACGATATCCGCACCTTACTGGACAAAGGAGAAACAGTAGCCCTCATCCTCCTCGACCTATCAGCGGCGTTCGACACAGTCTCCCACCGCACCCAAATACGCAGACTCTACGATGCAGCAATCCAGGACAAGGCCCTCGACTGGATCTGCTCCTTCCTCTCCAGCAGAACGCAGCGGGTCAGACTTCCCCCTTTCCTCTCGGACCCCACACCTATCACCTGCGGAGTCCCCCAGGGCTCCTCCCTCAGCCCGACGCTCTTCAACATCTACAAACTCATGATCTCCCGATCAAAAAATCCAACCATAACTCTCGTCTATCATACTTGGCATGGGATAACATAGACGAATGTAGCTTAAAAAATCTGCTTACAGATACCACCCTGTTGTTATCCACTGACCCTAATACAGCCACCTCTCAATTCTACCACTGGGTCAGCTCAGCAGCCAGAGATCTGGTTCAAGTCAAGGAGCGGTCACGCAATAGAGCTACCCCGTCGGCCCCATGGTACACGGACGAACTACGCACACAAAAACAACAGTGCCGGTATAGAGAGAGACACTGGCGGAAAGACTATTCCCAGGAATCCAAATCCCTCTACAAAGAGTCGGTAACAACATACAAAAATCTCATTATAGACGCCAAGAAAAGATATTACTGTTACAAAATAGAAAATGCACAAAACTCAAACAAGTGTCTATTCGAGACTACCACACAGTTAGCTGGCTCTTCTGTTGATCTCACACCCCCCCCCTCCCAAGCCCTCTGTGACACCTTGTCCAGATTTTTTTTCAGCAAGGTGGATGATATTTATCGAAACTTTGCCAATACTGCCATCAGTCCCCACGAGGCCTTTACCCAGCTTGAAGGACCAACTTTTCAGCAGTTTAGAGAGGTGACCTGCTCACAGGTACTCAACATCATATCCTCTATTAAATCGGGGTCAGCCTTGGACCCATGCCCTTTGAAGGTCATACGGCCAATTGTGGACACAGTCCTCCCCTCCATAACTGAAATTTGCAAAGCCATGTTTTCCACAGGCATCTACCCGGACACCTTAAAGAAAACACTTATAAAACCACTTCTGAAGAAACCTTCCCTTGATAAAGAAGAACCTAAAAGTTATCGGCCCATTGCCAGTCTGCCACTTTTAGCGAAAGTGGTGGAAAAAATTATGAACACCCAACTTTCCCTCTTTATCGAGGAGAATAAAAGGCTCGACGAATCGCAGTTTGGTTTCCGCCGGTGTCACGGAACTGAGACCGCTCTGGTTAAGGCGGCAGATGATATTAGATCCATCCGGGATGCAGGAGGCTCTGCCATTCTGATCCTACTGGACCTATCTGCGGCCTTCGACACGGTCGACCATACCACTCTGGTCGACCGTGTCGAGAGTATAGGTTTCCGAGGCAACGGCAAAAATCTCATTGCCTCCTTCCTGGCCAACAGGACCCAGGTTGTCACTGTGGGACCTTTCGAGTCCTCCCCATTGTCATTACCATGTGGAGTTCCCCAGGGCTCATCCCTCAGTCCGACACTCTTTAACATTTATGTGTCGGACCTTGCCAAAGTCATCAGGGCATTTGGGATGAGCATAACGTCCTACGCAGATGACACCCAACTGATCCTAGCTGTCAAGAACGACGGGCTACAAAAAGCCAACATGCTTAACCAAGGCATGCAGGCAATAGGCAGCTGGATGGCCCATAATTGCCTGAAATTGAACTCTGAAAAATCAGAGGTTCTAATTTTCGGCAATCTCTCCCCAGACTGGTCCTCCTTATGGTGGCCGTCGTCTATGGGCCAGCCTCCAGACCCGGTTGACAAAGTTAGGAACCTGGGTGTATTGTTCGACAATCGTTTGAACTTCCTGCCTCATGCCAACCAGATCTCTTCCTCTGCCTTCTACAAACTCCGGCTTATAAAAAAAATTCTGCCCCTTTTACCTGAACATCATGCCAAAACATTGGTAAGCGCCCTGGTTCTCTCTACCCTGGATTACTGTAACGCCCTGTTTCTAGGTGCCCAGGAGAGAGTGCTAGCTAAAATGCAGGCTATCCAGAATGCCGCTGCAAGGCTCCTAGGGAAAATCCCTAAATACCATTCGGTCTCACCAACTCTAAAGCGCCTTCACTGGCTCCCAGTGAAAAAGAGGATAAAGTTTAAGGCACTGTGTTTGACATACAAGGCCTTACACAACGCCGGACCAGTGTTCTTTACTCAAAACTTGATTCCCTATTGCCCTTCTAGAACACTGCGCTCCTCCATGTCATCTGATCTGGCGATCCCCCGAACCAAAACTGTTAATTGGGGTGACAGGCGGTTCCTAGTAGCTGCACCAAAATTGTGGAACACACTCCCATATTCAATTAAGACCAGCACTTCCCTCTGGTCCTTTCGAAAAAACCTTAAAACTTGGCTTTTTAACCTCTGATCCTTTTGACCTTCGTACTTTTTTGCCTCCCTGGGTTAAACACAGCAGTTCTCTAGCGCCGAGATGCCCTCGGGCCTTCGTCCGCGCTTTACAAATGTTTTAAATAAATAAATAAATAAATGGCTCCACTTGCCCCCATCGTCAGAACCTACGGACTCAACATTGTGTCATATGCAGACGACACCCAGCTCATCCTCTCCCTATCCATCGAGCCCAACACCGCCAGACGCAACTTTCGAGAAGGCATGGAAGCCGTCGCCAAATGGATGAAAAACAGCTGCCTACAACTAAACACCAACAAAACAGAAGTACTCATCATGGGCCCAAACCCCGACGCCTGGAGTGACACCTGGTGGCCCACTGCCCTCGGAAACCCGCCAACCCCCACAGACCACGCACGCAACCTGGGAATCATCCTGGACTCCGAGCTCAAAATGGACCGCCAGATCAACTCTGTCTCATCTTCCTGCTTCCACACCCTCCGCCTCCTTCGTAAGACCTTCAAATGGATCCCCCTCGAACACCGAAAGACAGTCACTCACGCCCTGGTCACCAGCAGACTCGACTACCGCAACGCACTCTACGCCTGAATAAACAAAAACCTCATCCGCAAGCTACAGAACATCCAGAACGCCACCGCAAGACTGGTCCTCAACCTGCCAAAACACTGCCACATCTCCCAGCACCTGCGCACACTCCACTGGCTCCCCGTCGAGGCGAGAATCACCTTTAAGATGCTCACCCACGCACACAAGGCCCTCCACGGCACCGGACCAGCATACCTGAACAGTCGACTCAAATTCCACGCACCCCAAAGGACCCTACGATCAGCCCAGCTTTCCTACGCTGTGGTCCCCCGCACCAGAAAGACCAGATCGGGAGGCCGCTCCTTCTCCTTCCTCGTGGCCAAAGCATGGAACGCCCTTCCGCTCCACCTCAGACAGACAACATCGCTCCCCATCTTCGCAAGAAACCTCAAAACCTGGCTCTTCGACAGACCCCCTCCTTGATGGAATGGAACCTGCACTCCCCCAACACCCCCCCCCCCCCACCCCTAGCGCCTTGAGACCCTTACGGGTGAGTAGTCGCGCTTTAACAAACTCCTGATTGATTGATTGATTGGCTATTTTGCAGGACTTAAATGAAACAAGAAAAGACCTGAGCAACATAAAGTTGAAACAACAGCCAACAACCACTGAAGAGAAACCACCTGTCCCAGCAAGGCCTGTCTGGATTCCAAAGATCGGGGATCTGGTCAGAGAGAAGATCGCGGTAAAGAAGGAATTTGGGCCTTCTTACAGAAAAGCAGTTCCTGTCTTGTCTGTCAACGGGACAAGATCAGTAGTACTACCGCCCCTTGCTGGTAAAAAGGAGAACCGAGTTGTATCCATCGACCTGGTTTAACCACTATCATGTGGCCGATAACAAGTAGTAGGCCAAGTGGACTCCCAAGAAGTAGCAGAACACCAAAGTTTGCTACATCCACAGAGGTTAAAACTGAAAGACTAATCACATTTGAAAAATCTACAGTGAATCAACAAGGACTATGCAACAAAGCAATGGAACTTAAAACTCTTAAAACCCAAATCAAAGCTTTACATCAAGAAATTCCATTCTACAGTGATGTAACCACAGACTATTCAGTTGAAACAAAACAAATTCCTAAAGCAAAAAGGAACACAGAAGCAATTGGAACAATTGACAGAACAGCATCCGGCTACTTCATCAACTTCGATGATTTTTCTGAGGATCCAAGTGAACCAGAAGTACAGCCGACAACAAAAACTTTTAAAGACAAAGCAAAGGAACTTTTTCATCAACTCAAAGAAACCTATCTGATTTCTCCATGGATTGAAATTTTGGTGGCACTAGGTGCATTTGTCCTCATACTTTGGCTCATCATGGTACTATGCTAGGGACATTTCATTGAGGGAAAATATGCTAAAATGGACACAGCAAGCCAGAATATCAACTTGGTCCTTATACCACACACGTCTTCACACGTCGAGAAAAGAGAACTTTCTTCAGTAAACTTCACAGCCAATCCTATACCCGGCGGGGTAGCATGGGACAATACTGAATACGGAATATATGGCCCGGTTGAGATCCTGAAGTATCCACACCAATTTAAGATTTCATTGAGTGACTTTGTAAAACCAAGCACATTTGCTGATGATTGGGACTTTGAAAGTATTAATGATATGATGTATGATCTAGTGATGTCAGCTAAATTTACAGAACATGATTATTTGCAAGGTTCATCTAATTATGATGAGATGTTTTGCTACAACCACTATGGTAACCATTATCTGCATAAATCTTCTCAACCTAGAAATGTTTTAAATTATAACCAATGGGAACATTGTGCAACTCCACCAAAAGGCAGTTAAAAAACATTTTATGATAAATATTCATACTTTTCAGGGTTTAACACAAGTAATGCAAAAACATTCTATTTCAAATTGTTAAATAAGACAGGAGTGAAAACCATGCTTACAAACACAAAATTGATATATTCGGACTCATTTTTTGAAAAAATGAATACATTTGGTTTTGAGTTCTGGAACAATAACATTGATACGAAAACGATCTGGGGGACAAAAGATTGGCAAGTGCAAGGTGTAGAATCATTATTTAGAGCCTGCATGATCCCAGAACAAATTATATTTTTGAATGACTCGATTCAACAGACTACCTGTCTTGGCCTAGCCAAAATCAAAGACTTAAATAAACCGTCTATTCCAAAGCCAACAACGGACAGTAATAGCACTACGGATGTTGAGATAGACGTAACCCATATTTTAAACCAAAACAGAACACATCCTGATTGGAAACAATGGTTGATCTGGCCCACAGACACAAATAACTGTCAAGACAGATTCCTGAACAAAATACAGGCGTTCACATTGACCAGGCCAGACCCTAGATACTCCCAGAGACAACATCCAGGGATTGTAACTACTTACAGTGTGGCAAAACTCTGCCTTCAATGGCTACATACATCCACACTGGCAGAAATTAAGCAACACCTAACTTTACTTAAAGAAGGTGCTGACTTGCGTGATTTCATTATGGGACCACGCAAACAGCGTAAAAAATGTTTCATAGCGGCCTCTATATATGCAGCTTATAACGAAGCTTGGAAAGAAACTCAAATTGAGACAGCAGAAAAAATACGGGAAATTGACCGTATTAATTTGGAAAAGTCACTTTCTGTTGTGGACAATGGGTTAATGACTCTGTCTTCCAGAATATATTCACTGGACAGTATTGTGTCTTCAGCAATCTATATAATAGAGCAAGACTTACTGATGTTATAACACGGTCAGTCTCAATTACGTTCTATTGTACAGCTTGGCTGGACGTTACAAAATCTGCGTTCAGGCTATGTGCCTTGGCGTTTAATCAACACAACGTCACTATTTAATATCTTTAACCTTACTGATAAACAAATCAGTTTGGCACAGAAGGGTGCTGACTATACAATTCTGAGAATTGAAAAACTTGAGAGATTACCATTGACAATGTCAGAACGACCTGTCATTGAATGGATAATACATGGGATAATAAATATTCCGATAACAACTTTCCAGTTTCAATACTGCCAAAAATATATACAGGCAGGCCAGTATAAAAGGTTGGGTAAAGGATACATTAAGTCAACATGGGACTTGCCCTCTACATACACATGTGTCAGTAATAAAGGACAGAATGTATTTCTTAGTGGCAATAATTGTGCAAAATCACTAAGTGGTATACTTCTGTGTCAGGGTATAAGTTTGCATGGGGCCTGTGAAGGGACTTCAAATAACCTTTCATGTCACCAGTTAGGCACACCTGCAACACAAATAGAACCATTCTTTAGAAGACTTTCGAATGGGAGTTACATTCTAATTGTAGATCACAGATGTTGCAGCCTGCTGCCAGCAAAACCTTATCTCGTAAGCGTGACTACCAGGGTCATGTGCTGTGAAAGGGTATTGTTCCCGAATGATGCTCCAGACAGGGAGGCAAGGTTATGGTCCAGTTTGAAAATCTCTTCTATTCGAATTGATACTTTAAGCAGAATGAAGACTGTGCTCCTACAGACGCCAACCCAGTTGACGTCATCAAAAGAAACGTATGATCTCCAAGTTGCAAGGACAACGGCAGAGATTCATTCACTGTTATCAACAAATAGCCCCCTACACTTCGCAGAAATGCTAAACGAAATTCTAAATATTTCTGATACAAGTGGTATCGCAAGTGTATTTAAGACAGTTTTTTCAGGAGCTTTAACCCCATTCAAAGCAATCCTGAGTATTTTCCCAAACTTTGTCCATTCCATCTTTGGAGGACTTCCTCTCCTGTTGGGAATAGTAGCAGGCATCCTATTTTTGCTACTATTGCTTCGCTATGGCAAACCGTGTCACAGACATGACTCCAGCAACAATGGAAGAAACGATCCTAGCTATCCGCTACCGGGACCGCATAACTAAAGTCCTTGGATTAGCACGGCTACGAGATTTAAATATGACCTGGTTTTTTTCATTCAGACCCTTGAGGCAGAATTGTGTTATGCCTGTATTAAGGTGCATGCTATGCGGCGAAAAATGCGTGTTGGACACCTGTCTCACACTACAATCAGAAGTACCATTGGATGCAGAGACTTTGTTGAGTCCAGTTAAGGCTCATGCATTGTGCTGTCTCCAGCGGCTACCTATCCTGATGACGGCATTCGTGGAGACTTCACCACTACGATTGAAGGGTAGTGAAGTACAAGATGAAAGCAGCATCGATCAGGTACGACCTTCTGTCAGCTATGCTGATCAAACCATCACTGAAAGCAATCATGCTCATGACTGCATGGTGATTCAGAAAAGGGGGTGGTGATGAACAGAGTGCCTGAATTAAGCAGACCACTCTTACCCAGTCCAAATATCAGGGCTTGATCCATCACCGTTTTTTTAGCTCACTGCACCATCCCAGCTCAGAACTTGGCTATATGCAAATTAGTCTGTTCCTGTCCCAGTGCATGATGGGAACAGGGCAAACCAAACTACCATGCCAATTCTTATACTGGGAAGGAAACAAGCTACCGGGGACCGGTTTCTGGCATTTCAGCCTCGTCGGCCCGGCTTGCTTGAATCCTGATGGTGCAATGAGCAAGGGACTCACATCTGAGTATACCCTGCCAATAAATAACACCTTTTTATTGAACACGCCCGTCTCTTCCTTTTCTCTACAAATCTGGTGAAACTAAGAATGCACGTACTGACTGAGTAAAATAAGTTGTCTTTTGTTTTCACACGACTCTAGATATATACTCTTGATTAGGGGGAGCAAAGTTGTCATGTTCTATGGTTGTCAGAAACTAAATCCCTTCTTGTCTATCCAGGGAGGTTAAACTCCTCCTTGCCTATTCGAGAAAGTTTCTAGTGAACTCTGAGCTAGCTGGCACACATAACTTTAAGTCTAATATCGTCAATAGAAGACCTAGTTAACCACAGTCCTACGTCTATACTATTGAAGATATTATTCCAATGCGCAGAGCCTATTGGGAAAATAGGAACTACACTACAAACTAGATCCTTTGTGGGACAGCTGGAATGCAGATACTCGTTTTCGTCAACGCCTCCTGGTCCTCGTGGCTGAAGAGACAAGCTTTACCTTCTCACCTGAAATCACCCGATATCTGGTGGCATCTTTCTATCGACGCCCTGGTCACAGACTCTGTTGCTTCTGCTTTCAGGTTCTACAGATCTGCGATCCACCCTTGGATCCACCCAGACACTTTTCCTGTGGTCGCCTGCAGCAGTTCTTTGCAGATCTCCATTGAAAACGACGACGAAACCCGACACGAAAAGACACCTATGCACCCGGCTTCCGTGGGTGAGGTAACATGAGTACTCTGGCAGTCTAGAGGGAATTGACCTTCCTAGTGTCTAAGTCGAAAAGGGTTGTATCGTACTTCATTTATAAGTATCCTTAAATTGTAAATTTGTAACTTGTTTGTTTCCCATATAAAGTCAATGGTAACCCGCGGCTGTCAGTGCACGCTTCTTCTGTGGGCCTCCTACATCCTATCCTTTGGTTGTTTAGAGTAGCCCCAGCGATTCCACAGGCCCCAGGCCTGCTTTCTAATTCTCACGTGGTTCTTATACCACTATTTTAGTATATGGTTTGTGAGGCCCCTAGGGCAAAACGTATTCAGTGCAACTTATCGTATGCTAATTAAGTAACTTGTATTGTACTTTTATAGTAGTTTTGTTTAGAATAAATACATATATATTTGATATATACCTTGTGTGGTGTGCTTTCATTTGGTACTCAAGGGATTATAATTGGTAAAACAACTCGCTTAATTTGCTCTCTGAAGTCTTAGCCTGAAGACTGCTCATCTCTGCTACCTCTAGGATAGATTTCTATAAGGTTGACTTTACAACCACCATCAATAAGGGTCGATTAGACTGGTGCAAGGTGCCCACTACAACTAGTGGACATCATATGCCAGGCTAACAGCGGTTAGGATAAGAGCTTGCTGTTGTTTTACCAAATAATCTTGAGAATATCATTTGAAAAATCACATCAAGGTACCTGTAGGTACATATGAATCAAGTCTTATCATACATAAGTTCTACTGAACTCAGCAGTTGTAGATGGTAAGGGCTTAGCACACCCTGACTACAACTTCTAGAGAGGTTCTAGTAGGAAAACAATTAGTGTAGGTAGGTGCACACACCGCACCTCACTAGTCATGGCCTTAAAAGAAGGGCCTAGTGTGCCTCTGCTACAAGACAACCCAAGGTTGACTTCTAATTATGACTCATTCACTTTTCAAGAACTGAGAAGCTTGTGTGTTGTAAGAAAATTAAAGCAAGGACAGAGTCCAACCTTTCAACACCTGGTAGATATCTTAGTGATAGATGATGTAGCAAAAGCATCAGATCCAGATAATCAGGGTTGTAGAGAGGGGGGCCATCCTTCATCAGAAGAGGATCCTAGTGGGGTTCCCCACCAGGAGAATGATGGTGATGAGGATGAAGGCCAGGATGAGGTTAATGACACTGACCTGGGAAATACAGAACTGCCTGAGGGTGGAGAGGGCCTACGAAGGCCTCCCTCTATCCCTCCACGTAGGTCTAATGATGTGCCCAGAAGAAACAGATCTCTTTCAGATGAATCTGGACATTCTGACGCATCAGTAGGGTCCAATGCCTCAGCTCAAAGGAGAATGACTTCCCCTCAGGGAAGAGAGCACAAAGCTAGGATGAAAGGAGTCAAGCTTACGATCAAGAGGCAAGAAATTGTCCTGTCCATAGAGACCCTGGCTCTTGAAAGAGAGAGAAAATTGTGTGGGCTAGAGCCCATTGGTGGCAGCAACAACCCTAGTGGTAGGAAAAGGTCTCATGACCATAGAAACCTGAACAACCTGGACCTTACGTGAGTGTTTTTGTGAGTCATTATTGTGTGATCATAGCGCTGCTGCTCTGGCTCCGCCTTTTTAAAAAATCACATTTTTTTATTTCTTTTAATTTTGATGCGCCGTAATTCAAAGGACTTCGATTTTTAAATACCTTGTTCACTGCCTACCTCACTTGCACAGCGTTTCATTTCGATTCCTAGCTGTGACTTCTGGAGCACTAACGCGGGGACAGGAACTTTCCCTGACCCGGCTGAAGATTAGCGCTCTAGTCGTTCAGGCTGTTGCACTTTGTTGACTCCCCCCTCCACTTCCTGTCACCTATTTAGGCACGGATGTGGCGAACGCGCAGCAGGCGCGCCAAAGGCAAGCCCGTCTGTGCCCGTCCGTGCCACTTCCGCGACAGGCGCAGGCTATGCTGCACAAATTTTGCCTAAACTGTCCTATCTCTCTGGTGACCTCTACAGGCTCAATGTCCTTAATAAATGTCTGTGTAACATCCCTATGGATCAAGTATGGGGTCCCTTCTCATGTCGAACCTGTAGATGGTCCCCGCCTTGGTCCGCACCTGATTGTCGTCATCAACGTGAGACCATCCCTACCAGCTTTCTTAACTTTAAAGGGGGGCTCATTATTGCACGGTCCATGTGCTGCCATAGTCAAGATGTCAAGGAACTAATCCTTGACCATCATTTAGATTTTCTTTTTTTAACCGAGACGTGGCTTAATGACTAGTAACCCCGACCTGACAATTGCTCTCCTGCCTGGCTTCGCCATCTTTAAATTGGACAGGTCAAGTGGGAGAGGTGGTGGAATAGCCATAGTCATCAGAAGCTCACTGAAATGCCATACATTTGATCTAGGCCCCCTTAAAGGTGCCGAAGGCATGGGTTTTTCCATCAGGCTCAATGCGGCTTCATCCTTCACTGGAGGCTTGATATATCGTCCCCCGGTAGTGCTACCATGTTTTTGGAGTCCCTGGGAGAATCCCTTGGTCAACTGTTATTGCATTATCCTACCTTCACACTCATGGGCGACTTCAACCTTCAATTAGAGTCTAAAGCTGATGCCCAAGTCATCAATTTTTATCAGACACTTGACATTTTTGGACTCCACCAACAAGTGGCCCAGGCTACTCATCGTGCAGGTCACACTCTCAATGGGGTTTGTTCTAACTTCCCTTTACTGGCTACATATTTGCCCATTCCGCAAATATGGACTGACCACTGTTTTATCCCCCTCAACATCAGCGTGCCCCATTCTGGGAAAGAGGCGAAGGTAACTCAGCAACCTTCATCTAATTGCAACTGGAAGGCCGTAGCCGCCAGCATGAAGCTTACTCCTCTCCTGCTGGTGCAGTCCCCCAGCCTGTCTTGTGAAGTGGTCCAAGATTCGAAAACCATTCATACATGGCTGCGACACACTATCAAGGACTCTGTTCCCCCAAAGCCTCCCTCCTCAATGGAGAAAAGGAAAAAGATCAGTGCCCCCTGGTACACCCAGTCCCTCGCCGACAAACATCTTTTGTGTAAAAAGAGTGAACGCAATTGGAGGAAAACTTATGACCTGACAGCTAGAGCTCTTTATGTCGAACACAGGAATGCATATTTTGCGGGTATCAAAGTTGCTAAAAAAGACCACTATACTACAGCTATCAAGGAGGCTCAACAAAAACAAAAAACTGTGTTCTCCATAGTGAAATCTTTTACCCACCCTAAAGCTCTTTAATCTGTCATTCCGCCGTCTCAAGGTCTTTGTAATCAGATTGATGATTACTTTGAGGAGTAAATCAAACTTCTTCAGTTGGACTTTCCACTCATCTCCTCTCCTCCCTAACAGGGCCCCAATGCCATAATGGGGACAACGGCTTATACGCTCAGTAGGTTTGCCCCAGTGTCTCTCCTACAAACACGTGAAGCCATCATGGTTTGTAAATCAGGAGCACCCTCTGACTCCTGCCCCCCGCTGATACTCCACCAAATAGGCTGTTGCACTTTGTTGACTCCCCCCTCCACTTCCTGTCACCTATTTAGGCACGGATGTGGCGAACGCGCAGCAGGCGCGCCAAAGGCAAGCCCGTCTGTGCCCGTCCGTGCCACTTCCGCGACAGGCGCAGGCTATGCTGCACAAATTTTGCCTAAACTGTCCTATCTCTCTGGTGACCTCTACAGGCTCAATGTCCTTAATAAATGTCTGTGTAACATCCCTATGGATCAAGTATGGGGTCCCTTCTCATGTCGAACCTGTAGATGGTCCTCGCCTTGGTCCGCACCTGGTTGTCGTCATCAACGTGAGACCATCCCTACCAGCTTTCTTAACCTTAAAGGGGGGCTCATTATTGCACGGTCCATGTGCTGCCATAGTCAAGATGTCAAGGAACTAATCCTTGACCATCATTTAGATTTTCTTTTTTTAACCGAGACGTGGCTTAATGACTAGTAACCCCGACCTGACAATTGCTCTCCTGCCTGGCTTCGCCATCTTTAAATTGGACAGGTCAAGTGGGAGAGGTGGTGGAATAGCCATAGTCATCAGAAGCTCACTGAAATGCCATACATTTGATCTAGGCCCCCTTAAAGGTGCCGAAGGCATGGGTTTTTCCATCAGGCTCAATGCGGCTTCATCCTTCACTGGAGGCTTGATATATCGTCCCCCCGGTAGTGATACCATGTTTTTGGAGTCCCTGGGAGAATCCCTTGGTCAACTGTTATTGCATTATCCTACCTTCACACTCATGGGCGACTTCAACCTTCAATTAGAGTCTAAAGCTGATGCCCAAGTCATCAATTTTTATCAGACACTTGACATTTTTGGACTCCACCAACAAGTGGCCCAGGCTACTCATCGTGCAGGTCACACTCTCAATGGGGTTTGTTCTAACTTCCCTTTACTGGCTACATATTTGCCCATTCTGCAAATATGGACTGACCACTGTTTTATCCCCCTCAACATCAGCGTGCCCCATTCTGTTGTTAACCCCATCATAAATGGTATAGTCAACTCCTCACTCAGTTCAGGCACCGTCCCGCCGGATTGGAAAAAAGCAATAGTTAAACTGCTTATATAGAAACAAAATAAAAGTACTACTGATCTCTCCAATTTGCATCCCATATCCCTTCTCCCAGTTCTTGGGAAGAAGATAACAGAATACTTGGTCCATCACGAACTGAAGAAGTTTGTGGAAACGCACAATATTCTGCATCCTCAGCAGTCGGTTTTCCGTCCTAGGCACTCCACTGAAACGGCCCTTATTGAACTCTCCGATTCCATCACATTTTTACAGGATGAAGGGAAAAACGCCGTCTTGATATTATTAGACCTATCGGCGGCGTTCGATACTATTTCACATAAAATTCTGATTGACAGGCTGAGAATAAATGGCATTACAGAGGTTGCCCTTGATTGGTTAAACTCTTTTTTATCCCAGAGAACACAAACCATCTCATTAGGTCCCTTCCTCTCAAAGGAAAAAAAGGTAACATCTGGAGTTCCACAATGCTCCATTTTGAGTCCACTGTTATTTAATATCTATATGGTGCCTCTCATCACCCTAATCAAATTGTATGGGATATTTTTGACTTTTTACGCCGATGGTAAACAAATGATTGTATCGTTAGATAAAAACACCACCAGTGCAGAACAGAATTTCCAGATTTGTCTGACGGACGTTTTTCGGTGGATAGACGATAACCATCTGAAATGTAATGCAAATAAGACGGAGATTTTGCCTATGGGGAAACATGTCAACTTTAACCCAAACAAATGGTGGCCAGAAGGTTCCACTGCCCCGCCCAATTCGGTAGAAGTAGCCAGAAATCTAGGGGTCTTTTTTGACTCCTTTTTGTCCTTCTAGACTTGTGCTTAAATTACCCAGAACGTCCTCTGCATCCACGGCACTAAAGACTCTGCACTGGTTACCCTTGCACAAAAGGATTTTGTTTAAAATCATTCTAACTACATTTTGAGCCTTCAACAACTTCGGCCCTAGGTATCTCTCAAGAAGATTTACTTTTTACAAGCCATCCAGAATCTTGAGATCAGCAGGTGGCAACCTGATTACCATGCCCAGGTTTTGCTACAAAACCAAGGGGGGGGGGGGAAGTCCCTCACCGTTGAGGTACTGGGTTTTCTTAAGAACCGGCACAGAACCGGCAACCCAGCGGTGCCAGGGAACACCCAGAGACCTCGAGTTCTTCCTGATTCAGACCTACAGAAACTCAGAGTCTTCTAGGTGAAGTCAAGGATCGATTTTATTGGCTGCAACCAAGGTAACAAGTGTCCTAGAAGTAAAACACACGGGAAGTATATTCTCAGGAGACTGCTCAAATTTACAAAGTCAGGCTTCTCTTCTTATACACAATTTTAAGCTTTAGGCAAACATTCTTGGTTGTAAAGTAAATCGTTAACACATTTCCAATACAAAGAAAAAGCAGAGTCATGATGACATGTCCATATTTCACTTCATGCTGCCTACAACAAATCACTCGGCAGGGCCCAACATTTTATCAGATATCGGTGGACCCCCAATAAAACCGGGCACCTCCCCATCATAAAGAAAATGAAGAGAAAGGAGTGGAGACAGATGTGAGCGAGGTACGGCAGGTGTGTGTGCTGAAATGGTTTTATGGCTGGTTGAGCCTTGATGCTATCTTGTTCCGCCACTGGGAGGGGAACTGACCTAACAAGTTCGGCCTGGGGCAATGGTTCCAACTTGTATAGGTCAACGAAAAGTCGATTAAGGAGTATGTGTCCTTGTGGAATTGAATTCAGCTGGATTAAGGCCTATGTAAAGGGCAACACACAAGATGGCTGCAGTATATAAAATGGAAGCCAAGGGTTCTGAACAGGACTGACGATTTCGAGGTGAAATCGTCACTCGAATGTGCTGAAAATATATGTACATGTTGTGCTCGTCATTCTCGGTCTTTTGATACCAAATTCGTCATACTTCGACGAAGTTTTGATTCTCGAGTCCACAACGATTACGAATCCAGAATTTTCAGAACCACAAACCCTCCTTTTGCCCTTACATAGGCAATTAATCTATCCTCATGTTAGTCTGAGTCCAGATCTGTATTCCTAAAGTCATTGAGATGTTGCTGTAACATCATTCTAGTACTTAGTTCATCTCTTGACACAGGCTTCCTTCCACATGATGTAACACAGAGGCCACATATTGCAGGAGCACACTGTATGCACAGACAGAACAGGAAAAGAATGGCTAAGACCATCCCAATGACCATTAGAATTTTCCATCCCAGGCAGATATCAGTTCCCAGAACCATCCCATTAACGACCAATCTCCCTTATCCACATGAATAGATTCGGAAATCTTATGTAGTTTGGAGATGGCCTGGTACACCGTTGGAGCGTTATCTGGGATAAAAATGCAGCAGCTAGATTGAATCAATCTGCATACCCCACCTCGGTCTGCAAGCATAACATCTAAAGCGACCCGGTTCTGAAGGGTCATAAGTCGATCCGACTGGAGCTCAGCAGTCAAGTTACTAAGGGCACCAGCAGTTTCGGTCACGGTGGACTCAACTACCCTTGTCAATTGCCTTATGTTCCTACTGTTAGCCATGGGTCGCCAGAACGGCAGAAAACCCTTTGCAAAGTCCCCAAATTCTTGACCTGCAGTGTCTTCTTTACTCAAAACACCTCTAACTATCCTTGTCCGGTGGTAGTCTGCCGCTGCTATGTAGGTGGGAGGCAACAGGAATGAAACAAAACATGAGCCCGAAAAGTCCGGGGGCAACCATGTATAGGCTCTATCATGGCAGATGAAATAAGTGCCCTTAGCTGCTAAAAACGCAGGGGAGGTCTGAGACCCAAAAACATACGTTTCTGTACAGACACTTCTCCCTAACTGAGCTCTGGGATTCTTGCCAATACCTTGTAGACACAGGTTACCCTGATGGGGTACAATCCAGATCGGGGAAGACCTCTTTGCTTGCTGTTTTTCACTTAAAGTAGCTCCATATCCGGTCACGTTCCAACCCACATATGCAAGTATCTCATCATCCGGGGTATCTTCATAAGAAATTACTTCCTTAATCATGTCAACTATACCTTTGACTAGGGCGCTAGTCTTGAGGTTGTCTTTTACAGAACGTAGGGGTTGGACGTCTCGTGCATATATGAACATGGTTCTGTATGCCCCCACAGAGCCATTATGACTGAAAGGCAGAACTAGATAAGGGATACCTTTATCCGTAGTGTGAGGCATAAGACCACACACCCAACAGTTAGTTGTGTTCATTACTAGTTGGTGTTGGTGCAAAAGCTGAACGAAGGAGTTATTAATGAACTCTAACCTTCTATTGGATTCATGATCAGGAAGGGGGTAAAAAGAATGAGAGGAAACAGTAGGGGGAGGTATGGGCGATGCAGTGGGTGCAAATGTTACGCGAAAAGAGAACAAAACATAACTCATTAAAAATACCATTATATTAAACAGCATAAGAATGCACAATATTATAAAACTTCTCTCTGTCATTACGTTGCGCAATTTGCTCTTAAAGTTCATTCGTTTGGCAGGTCTCTCCACATCGGGAAACTCCATCCTCTCTAAAGTGCTGCCCGCGGTGGGAGGTTGATTCTGCTAAAGGATGCTTCCGTTAGTCCAGGGCAACTCCCTTAGACCAACCAGAACTACCGACCTAACGTCGTTAGCTGCACCCCAAAGACTTTAATCAACCGCGGCCCTAGCAGCGGAACCCGGATGGCGGTTCGAAAAACAAAAAATAAGCAAGTTTCCTAGATGGGAGAGCTGCACTTTCAAAAATAGTACTTGGGGGAAAAGAAAATATCGATTTTATTAGTCCATGGATCTTTAGTCTCAACTTGCAAAAAGAAATTGTTTTATTAGTTCGTTTTTCTCGGTCTCAAATTATATCGTTGTTTCCCAGGTATTGTCTGATCCGGAAACAAAAGGTCAGGCTCTGCAGTGTTCAATAGCTTGGATGGTGGCACAGCCTTGTGCGAAACGTTCTCATTTTCTGGTTCCGAGTCAGTTCTTTTTACGTGCAAATCATTAAAAGGGACGGCATGTGCCAGGGCATCAGGTTCCGGGTCAGTGACACCCTTCCGGACCCACTGGTCGTGAGGCAGAGGGAAAGGGATTCTTTTACAATGGATCCCGTGGACCCAGTTGGCCTTCCCCTCCACCCGAACCGCAGATCTCGTAGAAAGAAGGACGAGGTGAGGTCCAGTCCACCTGGGCTGGTCGTTTTTTGTTCTCTGGAAATTCTTTACCAGCACCCAGGATCCAGGTTCAATGGCATGTCCTGGAGTCTCAAAGACCGGAGGCAGGGTGTCATGAACCTGTTGATGCAAAACACGCAATTTAGCCGTCAATTCATACAGGTAATCAAGCAAAACAGGGTGTTCAAGCTCGCTAAACTTTTTGGGCCTAGGCACTCCCCATATATTGGCTGGCCGGCCAAAAACGATCTCATAAGGGCTAAGTTTCACTCGTGAATGCACAGTCATTCTGGTGGACAGGAGTGCTAAGGGTAGAGCGTCAGGCCATTTAAGACCTGTGCTCACTTGGATTTTGGCCAGTTTGAGTTTTAAAGTGCCAAATTAATATTCTACTAATCCAGCTGATTGGGGGTGATTTGCAGCGTGAAACTTCTGCCGGATACCTAGTCCTTCACATACATTCTTCATTACACGACCCACAAATTCACTCCCGTTGTCAGACCAGACCGTTCTTGGAATTCCGAATCTAGGGAAATCATCTTTTACAAGGGTTTTTGCTGTGAACAAGGCAGTATTGTCTTGTAGGGGATAGGCTTCTACCCATCTTGAGAAAGCACAAACAACAACGAGTACGTATTTTAAATTGTTGCACCTCTCCATGTGGATGAAATCTAGCTGCAGAACCTCGAACGGATACGTAGGAGGTGCAAAGTGACCAGCTGGAGTTGGGGTTCCCCTACCAGGATTGTGTTTCAAACATACCATGACAACATTCTCTGCACACTTGGGAATCCCTGAATTCTTCCATACTGGGGCCAACAACTCGCAAATCCCTTTCGCGCTGATATGAGCCATCCCATGAGCCATTGTAACCACTGCAAGCACGTATGCATCGGGTAACATCCATCTCTGATGTTCTGATAGGTCAATCCAGCATCCATTTGCATCCATTCTACCCGTACTTTCTCTCCACGTACTCAATTCTTTCTCTGTGGCTTCAGCTTGAATGGACTTCACACTCTCTATCGTGTCTTCACACATTACAACATCACCAGCCCATCTTGCAGGGCCTGCAACATACATTCGGCTCATCACATTCTTTGCCGTTTCCTTCGCGATCTCATCAGCAAATGCGTTTCCACGACCAACATCATCAGTCACCTTCTTGTGAGCACTACATTTCACAATCGCCACTTGCAGCGGCAGGGTCAGTGATTCAAGAAGCTCATTCACCAACTGACCATGCTGAATCTTAGCTCCATGCGAAGTCAGGAATCCACGTTCTCTCCACAATCGTCCGAAACTATGAGCCACGCCAAAAGCATACTGACTGTCGGTGTAGACAATTACTTTCATCCCTTTAGACAACACACATGCTCTCGTGAGTGCAATCAATTCTGCTGCTTGAGCTGAATTATGCGGGACACGTGCAGCTTCAACAACTGTATGCAAAGTCGTAACGGCATATGCCGCAGTCGTGTCACCACTCGGGAGCTTGAAACATGAACCATCCACCCATAGTGTTCCATCACACTCAGCAAGAGCAGTATCGAATAAATCTATTCTCCCTTTCGTCTCTTCCTCTGTTCTGAGAAAACAATCGTGTTGTTCTGAACCATCTGATTCTTCTGCAATTGGCAACAATGTAGCTAGGTTTAAGGTGCTGCACCTTTTTATGTGCAAAAAAGAACAAGTGATGGACTGAATGTGGATCAATGTCACACACTCCCCCAGTCAAAAGATCTGGGCCCAAATCCATCGTTTTTTTGCACTCCACACCACCCTGGGTCAGATAATGGCTTTATGCAAATCAGCTCTGACCCTGTTGCCCCATGGGAACAGTCCAGTCCAAACTACAACAGCCATATCTTTCCCAGACCGGAATCAAGCATCCGAGGACCGGACCGGTTTCGAGGTAACACCTCTCTTCAGCCCGGCTAGCTTGACTCCAAGTGGTGTGGAGTGCCTGGGACCCACGTCTGGGCATCCCCAGCGCACTTAGGGCGGCAATTGCAAAAAACAACAAGTGATGGACTGAATGTGGATCAATGTCACACACTCCCCCAGTCAAAAGATCTGGGCCCAAATCCATCGTTTTTTTGCACTCCACACCACCCTGGGTCAGATAATGGCTTTATGCAAATCAGCTCTGACCCTGTTGCCCCATGGGAACAGTCCAGTCCGAACTACAACAGCCATATCTTTCCCAGACCGGAATCAAGCATCCGAGGACCGGACCGGTTTCGAGGTAACACCTCTCTTCAGCCCGGCTAGCTTGACTCCAAGTGGTGTGGAGTGCCTGGGACCCACGTCTGGGCATCCCCAGCGCACTTAGGGCGGCAATTGCAAAAAAGAACAAGTGATGGACTGAATGTGGATCAATGTCACACACTCCCCCAGTCAAAAGATCTGGGCCCAAATCCATCGTTTTTTTGCACTCCACACCACCCTGGGTCAGATAATGGCTTTATGCAAATCAGCTCTGACCCTGTTGCCCCATGGGAACAGTCCAGTCCGAACTACAACAGCCATATCTTTCCCAGACCGGAATCAAGCATCCGAGGACCGGACCGGTTTCGAGGTAACACCTCTCTTCAGCCCGGCTAGCTTGACTCCAAGTGGTGTGGAGTGCCTGGGACCCACGTCTGGGCATCCCCAGCGCACTTAGGGCGGCAATTGCAAAAAAGAACAAGTGATGGACTGAATGTGGATCAATGTCACACACTCCCCCAGTCAAAAGATCTGGGCCCAAATCCATCGTTTTTTTGCACTCCACACCACCCTGGGTCAGATAATGGCTTTATGCAAATCAGCTCTGACCCTGTTGCCCCATGGGAACAGTCCAGTCCGAACTACAACAGCCATATCTTTCCCAGACCGGAATCAAGCATCCGAGGACCGGACCGGTTTCGAGGTAACACCTCTCTTCAGCCCGGCTAGCTTGACTCCAAGTGGTGTGGAGTGCCTGGGACCCACGTCTGGGCATCCCCAGCGCACTTAGGGCGGCAATTGCAAAAAAGAACAAGTGATGGACTGAATGTGGATCAATGTCACACACTCCCCCAGTCAAAAGATCTGGGCCCAAATCCATCGTTTTTTTGCACTCCACACCACCCTGGGTCAGATAATGGCTTTATGCAAATCAGCTCTGACCCTGTTGCCCCATGGGAACAGTCCAGTCCGAACTACAACAGCCATATCTTTCCCAGACCGGAATCAAGCATCCGAGGACCGGACCGGTTTCGAGGTAACACCTCTCTTCAGCCCGGCTAGCTTGACTCCAAGTGGTGTGGAGTGCCTGGGACCCACGTCTGGGCATCCCCAGCGCACTTAGGGCGGCAATTGCAAAAAAGAACAAGTGATGGACTGAATGTGGATCAATGTCACACACTCCCCCAGTCAAAAGATCTGGGCCCAAATCCATCGTTTTTTTGCACTCCACACCACCCTGGGTCAGATAATGGCTTTATGCAAATCAGCTCTGACCCTGTTGCCCCATTGGAACAGTCCAGTCCGAACTACAACAGCCATAAGCCAAAAAGCAGTTTTCTGCCTCTTCCCCTAATACGGCCTTATAGATTCTAGTAGAACCCTCTCTTACCCTTGGATCTTCTCCCTCCCCTATTAAACCTTGCATATATTGAATGGTCGCAGCCCAATAATATAGCTTGAAATCGGGCGCGCCCCAGCCCCCTCTTTCTCTGGGGAGTGTCATATACCGATAAGCCCTGCGCGTTTTACCATGGGCCCAAATAAATTTATTGAGAATCCTTTCTAATGCTAAAAATCATTTTGCTTCAAAGAATAATGGGATTGCCCTAAAGAAATACAAAAATCTTGGGAGTATCATCATTTTTATCACATTTGTACATCCCACCAAGGACAAGTGCAGATTGTTAAGTCGTTCTAGATCTAATTTTACCTTCGCCAATAGGGGAACCACATTATTCTGTACTACTACTTCCAGATCCGCAGATACCTCTACCCCCAGGTAAACTGCTGAATTTACCTTTCTTGGATCTACATTATTTTGTTCATTTTGCACATACCGATTACTCACTGTTTGGGTCTTAGTTTTATTTAGGCTATACCCAGAGACTTTTCCAAAAGATTCAGCCTCCCTTTCTACTTCCACCATCGCCTCATCTGGATATGGGGTTAAAATAGCCACGTCATCCGCATATGCCAAGATTTTCGCTTCCGACCCATTCAGACTCATCCTAGCAATACCATCATTCGATTCGAGCCGACGCAGAAAAGGATCCAAATACAGCGCAAATAGTAGAGGAGACGACGGGCAGCCCTGCCTCGTGCCTCTTTCAATCTTCACTCCCTCTGAATGCCCCCTACACACCCTAATTCTAGCCGTAGGGTTTTTATACAATGTCTGGATTGCTTTGATATATTTATTGCCAATGCCGTTCCATCTCAATACCTCCCACAGATACGCCCAGGAGACTCTATCAAAAGCCTTCTCGGCGTCTAAGAAGATCGCTGCCATAGAGTCTCCTGGGGTACTAGCTGCATCGAAAAATGTTAAGACTTGCCTTGTATGTTGTGTGGTGTCCTTGCCTGGTATGAACCCGTGTTGGGAGTTAACAACTAGTTTTCCAATAGCTCTTGCCAACCTTCTAGCCAAAATTTTAGAATAGATTTTTGCATCTGCATTCATTAGCGTTATTGGTCGGTATGATCCTGGTTGGTTTACAGGTTTCCCTTTTTTAGCAATCACCACTATATCGCCCCCCCCCCAGGAGTTGGGGATTGATTCCCCTAGTTGTGCCTTACTCATAACATCAAACATATCCTTCTCCAACAATTCAAAAAAGACTTTATAAAATTCCATGGGTAGCTGGTCAGGACCTGCAGCTTTTCCGGAGGGAAGAAGTTTTAATGCCTCTATGAGCTCTTCTTTCTTGAATGGTTGATCTAACTCCTCCTTCCTTTCTAAAGAGATACCCTCTGGGGCCACCCCTCTCAGATATCTCTCTACTTCTTGAGAATTCCCCTTTATGTCTTCTTTATATAATGTTGCATAGAACTGCCTGAAAATTTTCTGAATCCCATCTGCCCCTACTACTCGATTACCATATTGATCTGTCATCTCAAGCATATCAGCTGCAGCTGCTCGCTGCCTGGTGCGTGCGGCCAGCAGATGCCCTACTTTTTCGCTGAATTCATATATCCCCTCTTTTCTAGCCAGGTATTCCCCCACCGCCTTAGTTAGCATATGCTCAGAGGTTTCTGCCTTAAGTGACACCATCTTCAATAGCACTGGCTCCAGAGGCAGTTGTTGGTATATTGCTTCGCCCAGTTCCCTCTCTGCATTAAAAAGTTTCATATTCAATTCCGTAATCCTGTTTTTTTCCTTTGCTCTTGCAGCTAACACGTAGCTCAGGGTCTCCCCTCTTACCCCCGCCTTAAAGGCGTCCCAAACCATTCCCGGGCTAGCAGTACCCCTGTTAATATCCCAGTAGTCTCTGATCCATGATCCCATACGCTCTTTGTATCCCACCTCCTGCTGTAATGCCCTTTCAAAGGTCCACTCCCTTTTTTCCCTCCTGTCCAATCCTATTTTGATTGTTAAAACCAAAGGGCTATGGTCTGAGATTAAGCGGGGGTATTTTTCTATTGCAATTGCGTTAATGAGGGATCCAGAGATTAGAAAATAATCCAACCTAACCATCAGTTTGTGAGGGGCAGAGTAAAATGTGCTGCCATCTATAGTTGGGTGCAGCTCTATCCAAGGATCAAACAAAAAGTTATTACTAACCAAGTCACACAATGCTCTATAAGTTCTTTTTTTTCTTCCTGAATAAGGAGTCCCTGACTGTAGAGTAGGATCCCTAAAATCATGTATGTTCAAATCTCCACATAGTATGATTGGTTCAGGCCAGCTTACGAGTTCTGAGTCTATGTATTGAAATACCTCAGGGTCATCTTGCGTTGAGCCGTATATAGTTACCAAAGTAAACCTCTCGCCCCTAAAAGTCAAATCCAACATGACCCACCGCCCCCACTCATCTTCCTGTTTTTTATTTACTACCACATCCCTGATCTTCCCTAGTATCGCGACCCCTCTATTCCTTGTGGCTTGTTTTGATTTAGCTAAAACTGTAAATCCTAATTGTCCCAGAAGATAGGCTTGTGCCACCTCTATATGAGTCTCTTGTAAGCATACTATATCCAGATGTAACCCCCCTAACAACGCCGCTACTCTGTTTCTCTTGTTGGAATCATTTAACCCACACACATTAATACTCGCAATTCTACAGTTCATTGTAAGTTTTCAGGTTTCCAAAGTATCTTCCCCAATCATTTGATATAGTATACAGAAGAATGTAATCTATGATTTCTACATGCCTTGTGTCCATTGCCATTTTTTTATACCACATACCAAGTTTACTCACAAACAACAAAAAAGAAGAAAGTGTAGTGTGTTTAAACATTTCAGAAAAGTTAACCAATTTTTTTCCCCCCCTTTTACCCCCCTTGAACCCCCCCTTGTGCCCCCCCTTATCCTCCCCGTCCCAGCAAGACCCTCCCCCCCCCCGTTTCCTGGCAAATAGGTCAATTAGACCTATGTGTGGTCGCATTGGGTAGTGCTAGTCGCACCCTCCTCCCACCCGGGATCTTGCCAACCCATAGTATAGCCTTAATTGGATGTCATCTAGCAATGTTACATTGTTCTGTTACCCCCCCTTTTGGGTTTTTAACTCTTCTAGGAACTGTTGAGCCTTGATCTCCGACAGAAAAAATCTAATTCTCCCCTTCGTTGCCACCTTAAGCTTTGCTGGGAAGAGGAGGTATGCTTCTGACCCCTGTGCCTGTAAGGGCGCTATCATTTGCCTTAGCCTCCACCTTCTCTCCACTGTGGCATGGCAAAAATCGGGCCTGGCGAAAAAGGTGACGCCCTCTGTTGTGCGCCGTTTGTCGGGTCTGGCTTTCTCGATAATTTCTTCCCTTAGGAGGTAGTTTCCTATATTTACAAGGATCGCCCGGGGTAAGTTCCCCTGCCCCCCCCTCCGTGACCTTTCTTCATTGTGAAGGGGAATCTGTGTGCTCTTTGTATCTCTTTTTCCCATTGCCATTCAGATTCGGGAAATGCACCCTTTAACAGGCTAACCACAAATCGTCTTGTATCCTGCCCCTCAAGCCCTTCCGCCACACCCAGGATTCTAACGTTATTCCGCCTCTGGCGGTTTTCAAAATCCTCCAGTTTCCACTGGAAGTCCTCAGAAAGTTTTTCCTGGGTCGTTTGGAAGGTTTGCCAACTCCCAACATCATCCTCCAGCTTGCCTGTGCGTTCTTCTACCTCCGTAACTCTGTCTGCAATCTCGTCATATAGTTTGTTCATCTTCCTCATTGTGTTCTGAATCTTTTTTGAGGCCTGCCTCGCTCTCCGGCTCTCTGTCCTTGCTTCTGTTTGAATTTGCTTTAAGGTGCTAAGCAGTATATCAAAGGGAGCTGATTGCGCTGTAGCCTCAGGAGGCATTTCCCTCGTGTTATTCTCTTCAGAGTATGTTAAAGAGGTAGCCGAGTAGTCCCAAGTTAATCGGTTGCCACCCCCAGATGGTGTCTCAGTATGACGCCTGCTTAGCATTGACAATCTTTTCAGTTTTTTTCTCAGAGTCTTCTAGGTGAAGTCAAGGATCGATTTTATTGGCTGCAACCAAGGTAACAAGTGTCCTAGAAGTACAACACACGGGAAGTATATTCTTTGGAGACTGCTCAAATTTACAAAGTCAGGCTTCTCTTCTTATACACAATTTTAAGCTCCAGGCAAACATTCTTGGTTGTAAAGTAAATCGTTAACATATTTCCAATACAAAGAAAAAGCAGAGTCATGATGACATGTCCATATTTCACTTCATGCTGCCTACAACAAATCACTCGGCAGGGCCCAACATTTCATCAGATATCGGTGGACCCCCAATAAAACCGGGCACCTCCCCATCATAAAGAAAATGAAGAGAAAGGAGTGGAGACAGATGTGAGCGAGATACGGCAGGTGTGTGTGCTGAAATGGTTTTATGGCTGGTTGAGCCTTGATGCTATCTTGTTCGGCCACTGGGAGGGGAACTGACCTAACGAGTTCGGCCTGGGGCAATGGTCCCAACTTGTATAGGTCAACGAAAAGTCGATTGAGTATGTGTCCTTGTGGAATTGAATTCAGCTGGATTAAGGCCTATGTAAAGGGCAACACACAAGATGGCTGCAGTATATAAAATGGAAGCCAAGGGTTCTGAACGGAACTGACGATTTCGAGGTGAAATCGTCACTTGAATGTGCTGAAAATATATGTACATGTTGTGCTTGTCATTCTCGGTCTTTTGATACCAAATTCGTCATACTTCGACGAAGTTTTGATTCTCGAGTCCACAACGATTACGAATCCAGAATTTTCAGAACCACACCGTCATGGCCACCAAAGCCTGGAATGCCATGCCCATAGAACTCAGACTTCTCAATCCAGAGAGTTCTTTTAGTAAACAATTAAAAACTTGGATTTTCAGTCTCTCTGATGCATATGTAATGGACGCTATCTAACTCTCCCGGTTTGTTGCCTCAGATGCCCCGCAGCGCCAGGATGCTCTTTTCGGAGCGGCAGTTAGCGCTTTATAAATACCCTTTACAAATTACAAATTACAAATTACAATATCAGATTGGGGGTGACATCCACAAGTGGATAACTGCTTTGGGGAGGGCCTGCAAAGTACAGCAGGTACCTCAAAGTCAGTGGGCAGCAATCTTGTGGCTCTCCTTTGCAGACAAAGGAATAGACAAGCTCCTCACTGTTCGAGAAGAGGATGCTGACAATTACACTGTCCTGAAGAGTGCTCAGATTGATGGGTTTGGCTTAACCACTGAGCAGTACAGGTTGTTGTTCAGAGACATCCAGAAGACACAGACTCAGGACTGGACAGACTTTGTAGATTGGGCTACTAGGGCTCTGGAGGGCTGGTTACTGGACAGTAAAGTAAGTGACTATACAGGATTGTATAACCCTATAATGAAAGAACAGATTCTTAATAATTGTCAGAACCAGTTGTTGCATCAACACCTGGTTAACTGATTTGACCTCTCCCCAAGAATTGGGAAAGAAGGCGGACACATGGGACAGAACCAGGGTGAAGCAGAGGTACAGAACCAAGGTGGTGATCAGAAGAAGCAAGACTAAAAGGGTGCGGAGAAAGCAAAAGACCAGAAGTCTTCTCTAGGTCCCCAAAAAACTTCTAATGGGGGGGGGGAGGTTCCCAACAATCTAAAAAGAAAGAAAGCCGAAAGAAACCATGGTGAAAAAGTTTGTAAAAGTTATACTTACTGGACCAGTGATTGTATCAAAAAAAGGAGACAGCTCCAACCACCATTGCCCCTAAGGCAACTGTTCCACTTAGTTCTGCTCCAAGTGGTGGTTCTCAACAGAAGGGAGTAGTAGGGTTAACTCTGGGAACTGAGATGGACTCTGTCCTAGTACCAACTCAAGCTGTTTTGATCTGTGATGGGGACATAGCCATGTCCTCTACTGTGAGTCCCAATAACTTGGGCAAGTACAGACAAACTCCTTTAATCAATGGTAAAGTGGCTCAGGCCTACAGGGACACATGTGCTAGTGTCACAATGGTGAGACCCAACTTTGCGGACCCTGGACAGATCATACTAGGTGAAAATTACGTAGTGACCAATGCTAGCAATGCCATTACCACACATGAGATGGCAGTTGTTAATTTCTCCTGGGGAGGGGTAACTGGCCTTAAGAAGGTTGTTGTTAGTTCAGACCTCCCTGTAGAATGTTTGCTTGGCAATGACCTAGAGACTTTAGCCTGGTCTGAAGTGGAGTATAGGACACATGCAGAAATGTAAGGCATCTCAGCACATGTGCTTGCTGTGACCAGGTCACAGGTCAAAAATTGCAACACTGACCACGCACTGGATCCTGGAACAATGGACCCGTTGCCAACGAGGAGGAGAAGCAGTAGGGTTAAGGCAGTGCCTTCCCCCTTGCCTCAGGAAGAGGATCAGCCTTCACAGGAAGCTGATTTTGAGACCCAGGAGGAAACAGTCCTAGAAGAGCTTGAGCCTGATCAGGTTGAGTTTCTTGGGACAGGGGTACCTTCAAGGGCAGATCTGAGGCAGTCGCAGTTGGACTGCCCTTCTCTTGAACCCCTCAGACAGCAAGCTGCTGCTGAGGCTGCATGGAATGCTAATGGAACCCATAGCGTGTATTGGGATGAAGGTCTCATGTATTCAGAGGCTAGAGACCCCAAGCCTGGTGATTCCAGAAGGTTGGTCATACCTTTGGCATTCAGGGGCTTCCTTTTAACACTAGCCCATGATATTCCCCTTGCAGGACATCTTGGCCAGAACAAGACTTGGGACAGGCGTGTCCCTCACGTTCACTGGCCCCACATGTCACCTGCCAAGGTTAGTTTAATGTCCCTCCGTTGGGAGGGGGGCTTTGTGTAGGAGAGTAGGGTCAGCTTCCTATGGTTACCCCCATTTTTTGCTGTGATTCTCTGTTTTTTTTTTACTTTAGACTGGCTGTGGGCCTGCTAATCAGGCCCACAGCCTAGCTGTTCTCTCTCTAAAGTGATACCATGTACTTTAGGTACATACCAGATTGGTTACAGGGTCACCCTTGTGAGCCCCTGTATAGTGTACCCTAGGTAACAAGGGCATAGGTGCACCCTAGGCCTACCAGGGGCTGCAGCATGTATTGTGCCACCCCTGGTTTGCCTTCCAAACGTACAGCACAGGTCTGTTCACACAGCCTGGGTAAAGTGGTGTAACCACCCCTTACTTAGATATAGTATACCTATATCTAAATTCACTGAAAAAACCATAGGTTATAGACCATATATAGTTAGGAATTAGCATTTAAAAAACCTTATTTTACTCACACAAAACCATTGAAATTCCATATATAGTTAGTTGCACTAACTATATATCGCGCACCCGCAATCCACTGCTGATCATGTCACATATTACATCATTCATGACATGGTCAGTGACATCACTGATGACATCACTGATGACATCTCAAATGACATCACTGATGAGATCACTGATGACATCATCCAGTGACTGTGTGTTTCTGTAAAGTTTAAATATGTTTTACATATTGAAGAATGAGTAGATGTATAAGTGTCTGGACGAAGGATTTAGTAGGTGCATGACTGAATGTATGAGTGAGTGATTAAATGTGTCTCACTGAGTGCATGGGTTAGTGACTAAACTGTCTTAATTTGTGCATCATTATGTCTGTTGTTCTGTAAACTGCTGCATGTGTTGATCAGTAGCTATATGATTAACTATATGGGTTATTGATTGATTGTCCAAGTATTTGTATAGGAGACTGAGTGTGTGTGTGGCTGGCTGGGAGGTGTGTGACTCTGTGCAGATCAATGTGTACTTGTATCAATGATTGTATAAGAAAGTAAGTATGTGTTAGTATATGTTTGAAAATGTAAGGTGCTCTATGTTTAACTGTATAGACAAGAAAATGGAAGTGTGATTGATTCTTTACAGGACTGACTAGGTGTGTGAGTAACTCCATGGATGAGTGGCAGAGTGTAAGTGTCTGTATAGGTGTATGAGTGCATATGATAGTGTTGTAAAGATGAGTGATTGTATATATGAATGATTGTATGGGTGAATGAGTGAATGTGTGTGTAGACGTAGGAATCAGTGAGTACGTATGTAGTAACTAGTATTGGTGTGTCAATGGTTTCAAAAATTATACTCTGTATTTAACACTGGGTGAAACAGAGGTTATATTAAAACGTGAGGAGATGCATTGTATTGTCACATGAATGATATCATCAGTGATGTGGTCATTGATGTCAAATGAGATGTCATCAGTGATGTCATCAGTGATGTCACTGACCATGTCATGAATGATGTAATATGTGACATGATCAGCAGTGGATTGCGGGTGCGCGATATATAGTTAGTGCAACTAACTATATATGGAATTTCAATGGTTTTGTGTGAGTAAAATAAGGTTTTTTAAATGCTAGTTACTAACTATATATGGTCTATAACCTATGGTTTTTTCAGTGAATTTTCAAGGTTTTGTAAATGCTAATTCCTAACTATATATGGTCTATAACCTATGGTTTTTTCAGTGAATTTCATTGGTTTTTTAACAGCTAATATCTGTAGCTGTAAAATGTATTCTTCTTTAAATCCAAAAATATATTTTATATGTTTATGAATAATTTTTTTTTTAAATATTTTTTTTTCTTCGTTCCCGCTTCGCGAATCGGGAAGCTTCCCGTTAGCTGACCTTGATGCCGCGAAATAGACCGCGAGCCGGTAAACGTTTCTTTACCGCAACTGCCGCGTTAGAAAACAACATCGTGACGCCTCCCGTCCGCATGACGTTTCGCGTTGTCGCGTGATACGTCATATGACGTGCTACGTTAGCGAACTCGTACGCTTACCGAGTCGCAAAGCACAGGTTTCTGGAAGCAAACCGGGAGGCCCTGCAAAGCGCGTAACGTAAACACAGCAGGTCATGTGACTTGGTAATAACACTTTTCATTGGTTCATTTCACTTTCGGTTTCCTAATGATGTAAGACTAGGTCATATGATCTAAAATGAACACTTTTCATTGGTTGAGAACTATTTTTTTTCCCAAATGGTGAAAATCCCTCCTTCTTTCCTCACTCTGACTTTCATCATTGTGAGAGAAAGACCCTTTGTTACCAGTGAGCAATGGCTTCTTTACTAGCTTCAGCTGGTGCTTCCCCACCACCTCCACCACATCCAAGGAAGAGTGGACCACCTGCTAAAGTTATAATTCAGCAAGAAGAGGAAGAAGAGGAACAGGACGACCTAGATAATCTCCCTATTATGGCCAGAAGATCTGTTGTACCGGAAGTAACGGGACCAGAGGGCAGGGAGATGGTGCCAAATATACAAACGAGATTTCGTGAAGTAAAACAAGTCTGCGTACATTGCAGTGGAATCATTTGCTACGCAGAAAGTAGCATCACTCTGATCAACAGAGCTATTAACAATCATGCTCATGTTTGTCCGAAACTCCCCAAACAATAAATTCTTTTTTTTGTTTTCTTCCTCCTGTTGAGCCCTTTACAATGAATCGTTTTCGTTGCCCCCTCCGAAAAAAAAACAAAAAATATATAAAACTGTTCAGAAAAATTAAAAAAAAGTAAAAAAATGTTCAGAAAAATAATAAAAAAAATATAAAACAACAAAAACAATTTAAAAAAAAGTTCTTTTCAGAACTACCTCCCCGTTATAAAAAAATTGGTACAATATTTGCAACTGTGCCAACCTCTATTTCTCTTAGTTCGCTTCCCAGTTCGCTCCCCGGTACGCGAACCGGAAGCGAACCAAAAAAATTTTTTTTTAAAAAAGAACAGTAAGTATAAGGGAAGGAAACAGACAGTTATGTTAAAAGAAAGACAGCTATAGGGGAGTAAACTAGAGATACTATTACCCGTAATCCACTGCTGATGATGTCATATATTACATCATTCATGACATGCTCAGTGACATCATCAGCAGAGGATTGCGGGTAACAGTATCCCTAGTTTATTCCCTATAGCTGTGTTTCTTTTAACATAACTGTCTGTTTCCTTCCCTTATACTTACTGTTCTTTTAAAAAAATTTTTTTTAGATCTGTCAGAAACAGTGAAAGTAATGAAATATAAAAGACTACGTAGAATATGAGCACTGTATGCAACAACTTTGACACTGACAGAAGCCTCACCTTCTCCATGCCTCCTACACAGTTCTACATGTACATCATAAATGCAAACAGAACAGAATTAATTATACATGTTAAATGGTTTATTTTTGCTGTTCTCAGAATGTATCAAATTTCACTAAAACAGTGACTTGAAGGTATTCATCATATAACAGCGGGGAAAAAAAAACACAATCAAAATGATTGTGTTTAAAAAACCCATACATTACAAATCAGAATTCAGAACTCCTTAAAGTTAACTTACTTTCCATGACGGCCAAGGATGTCCTATGAACAGCTTACACTCTGTTGTGCTGTTATTACTTTCAACCCGCCACTTTCTGAAAGAAAACCTCCATCGTTTTCAAAAACATGTTACATACAATAAATGACTTCTCGCTCTCTACCACACGATTCCACAAGGCCAAATCGTGTCAGAGCCATGTATAACTCTTGGATTTCTTGTAAGCCAATCCCGTCTTTTCGCATTTCCGCCACTTTCAGAATTAAAATGTTGAAGATCATTTACACAATCCTGGACTAGTAATATCTTCCCCTTCTTGCTCAATCATGTTCTACATTTCCTATCACACTGATACTGCTTACTATGAAGCAGACTTACACTACCTTTATGACTAGTACAATTATTTAATTCTCTACATCACTTTTAATCACAAAGCAATGTAAAACAGTAGACAGCATTGCAGACTTACATTCCCTCTACTCCATGTTTTGATTCGCTGCTTCAATTAGCTTATAAAAAGAAATAGTTTTTCTGAACTCATTCAAAGTGCACGTATTTCTCAATAACGTCCAGTGTTATGGTAAAAAGTTATGTCTCTGTACTACACTTATCGTCAAGGCCAAATAGTGTAGGAGCCATGAGAACTTCTTGAAATTCCTCAGAGCACATCCCGAGATTCTTTCCCTAAAATTTTGGTTTTAAAAACACCAGGTAAGAGTTTTTAAGGTCATATGGCAATTTTTTTTTGAAAATTAAAACAGAATCATTGCAGAATGACCAGCCATTTCTACACTTTAAATAAGCTGTATAATGTCCTGATGTTATTGAAGGACCATCATGATATATAATTGCTACAGTTACAAAAGTCCTTCCTGATATTGACAACTGTGAAGCCACAAACTTTTTAATTAAAGTTGTCAATTTTGTTCCATCAGGCCTACATCGTTGGAACATTAAAATGACATACTGGCCATATGTTCGTATAAATAATGTGGACATCATTTCAGATTTACATTGGCTACACTCCATGTTGTGATCAGCTGCTTTTACTAGCTTATTAAAAGAGACTGATTTACTGTCTGGCAAAGTTAAATATATAAATCTTTCTGAGTCTACACTAGTAGTAGCTGATACCCTACAGTTCTCGCAGTCATGCTGCCATTGATAAGAAAGCCCAAACAGGTGATCTACATCTACACCTTCATCATGCAATACATCAAGCATATACATTAAAAACTCCTGACAATCTTGCTGACTATTTTGAGAGAATTGTGTTTGGCCTGAACATCTGTCTAACAGATTTTGAATTTCAGACACACTTTCTATGTTTGTTCTATCAGTGCTACATTTCTCTAACACAGAATTTAAGAAAACTGCAAAATCTTTGATCCGAATTGACCACAATCTGTTCTTTTAAAGTTTCTAGAGAAAAGACAACATTAACCACTACATTAGCATAGCAGTTGACACCAGAACTGTTTTCAAATTGAAAACCAACAACATCTTCAACAGAATCCTTTTTGTTTCTGCTTATAATTTCAGGTTCATCAACTTTTCGTCTTTTTGCTACAACCTCCCCAGTATTGGTCACATTTCTTCGTTTCCGGCCTACCACACGTTTCTCAAACAAAGGATACTGAGGCAAATGTGGCGCATACTCTCTTCTCAACCTATTGTATTCCTTAACACAATCTAGATCCGCACAAATGTTTGTGACATCACACTCAATCAAGTACAATCCCGATAAAGTCCTAACTCGTGACAATGCCACATATGCCATACCCTCCTTGAACACAGAACTGCCAATATTCACCAATGCACAGTCTACACTTAAACCTTGCGATTTATGGATTGTCACCGCATATGCCAAGCAAACAGGAAACTGCTTACGACGAACATATAAGTCTTTTACAAGCAAAAATCTAGCAGAACAACGAGCAATTAGCTGTACTTCCTCAATGCCATCAAATTTAATTTTTAAAAATTCAATTCCATCTCTATTTCTGTATTTCACAAAATCAACAACATTACCCATTGATCCATTTACCAGACCTCTTTCAACATGTAAATTCCTTCTTAAAATTATACGGCAGTTCAAGCACACATTCAGAGTCTTTTCAAAACCCGCAGTTTTAGATATACTCTTCTCTAATGAATCCAATTTTGTTTTCAGATTCTCAGACAAAATAATTGTTGATCCCATATGCTCTACTCTGTCAATAGCTTCCAATTTCACAATCTCTTGCTTTTCTAAATGCAACATTTTGTTGTTGAATTTGGCACATTCTGCAAGAGTTGGCATCAAACATATTCCAGATTTTTTCTCAGTAACTTTCTGAAAAATATTCTCAGGCACAACATCTTCGTCTGGATATAAATTTGTCAGTAATCGTGCATGTAAAGCTTCTTTCCCATGCTCGGTCACTTTTCCAATTCTAACATCTTGTAGAATAGTCTTGTAAACTTCATCCTTTGCCTGACGCATATTTTCATGCAGTTCAGCATAATTGAAGTTTAACCATATATTGACGTTGCCAATACTCCCTAAGCACTTCCTGGTATCTTCATGCGTGAGCATTTTGAACACAGGTTGCCCTTTCACTGGTGTCAGCTGCAGAAGATCTCCAAAAACAATGATGTGTTTGCCACCAAATAACACATCATACTCTGTTTTGAGAACTTCTTGCATTCTCAAATGCACAAAGGCAAGCATGACATTGGAAACCATGCTTACTTCGTCAATGATAAGAAGTTTCATTTTCCTCAAGACTCTTGAAACTTCAAAACAAGCATCTCCAGATAGCTTGTGATATTCTAATTTGTTGTCATGCTCCACTGGCAGCATCAGTAAACGATGTAAAGTAATCCCTTTAATGTTATGTGCTGCCAGTCCAGTTGGAGCGGTGACAACACAAGACAGCGATGACTCTGTCCTTTCCTGCAAATAACATGAAATTGCTTTAATAAGGAAACTTTTTCCAGTTCCCGCTTCTCCACTCACGTACAGTCGGACAGGCTTCAACGACGTACATGAGCACTCTTTCTTGTCATGACTTAATCCATGATCAATTTGCATGGTAAGTTCGTCATATATTTTCCTCTGCTCAACGTTGAGTTGTCTTTCCAACTCTTCTAAGTTAACCGCATCCTCCTGAGCATGTGCCATGGCTCTTTCCACTTCATTCATAGCAGTGGCAGCTTCATTTTCGATAAGAGGTCCTCCTAGTGGATCCTGACTCAATGAAGCAGAACTCTGACTGTCCTGAGAACTGTCTCTGGCAATCTCGGCTGCAATCGTTGCTTCCTGCTCAATTTCCACATTCAACATTTCTACATATTTGGGAAAAGCAGGACATTCTATGGTCTCCTTGGCAGCATTGAAAGAGTCTTCGTAACAGAGGAAATCTCCAAGCAGTTCCTCTTCTGCACGCCAAGGCTTAAAAAGTTGCAAAAGTGCTAAATAGAAAAACTCCTTTTTTTCAGGAGATTTGCCACTCAATTTTCGATGGTTTATCAAGTGGCATTTTCTTTGCTTGACCAGACATCCCTCACTTCCTATTACAGCATACACTCCTTTCTCAGTATCTTCTTTGATGTTCCTCTTGAATATGTAATTTTGCAGAACCTCATACAGACAAACATTCTCGAGGTGACTGCTTCGATTTGGATAATATGTATCCAACATGTTGCTCTTCAAAATGTCGGTACTGTTTGGCTCCTTTTCCGCCAAATACTCAATTTCCCGCACAGGTTTCAGAACTCGATTACGCGTTGCAGCAAGACCAACACTCGCCCAAACGATACTCCTGGACTTGGCATAGAGACTTGCTGAAGACAACCGGTCAGAACATTCGTAAGCTCCGATTTCTCGATGCGACAACATCTTCAGACTGAAACTGTACAACTTCTTGCTGAGGCTCTTTTCATGGGAAATGTCCTCCCACATATCCTTCAATTCTGTCTTCTCTTTTTTGGTGATGTAAGATGTCACATACCTAGCCACAGCCATACAGTTATCAGCCACAAACTGTATATCCATGTTAGCATTCCACATGGACAAAATCACCGGGTTGTAGTCGTTGATGTACTTAGACTCTTCGTTCCTCTTCAAATTGTATGTGTTTTTAGGTGATTTCTTCATCACATTATGTCGCAGCGAAGACATCAAACTGTTCACTCTTCCTTTAGAAATCACCGATCGTGGAAAGCCGAAACGACATTTGGTGTAGAACTTGTCTTTGTTCCGGAATTTACGACGACAGTACTTTCCACATCGATGGCTTTGGAAACGTAGAACTTTTTCTCTTAGGCTTTTTTTCTCCTTTGCGTTTGGAACAGCACACGTAGAATACTGTTCTATGAAACTCATCACTGAGTCGTCTGCATCCGTTCCAAATTTAGGTGCATCCTTGATCCACAGCAACATATGTATATGAGGAGCACCTCTTGCTTGGTACTCCTTCCTCCAGAAGAAATCCAACACCTCTCCAAGAGGTGGATTCTTCTTATTCATGATGAAAGACATCATACCTTCAAATCTATGATTGAAGTACCTACATACATTGACTGGATCCAAAGAGCACAGTTCTCCGGGTGTCTTGAATTCGATGTTTTCTACGTTAGCATTTGCCTCTCGTAGAAATTCAAGTAAGTCTTCCCAGCCATACTCAGCACAGCTCAAAGTGAGGAACCATGTGGGAGTTCCTAAGTTCCTCAGCATACATTTTAAATCACCATGACGACGGTACCAGTACTCATTAGTACCACGCTGACACGCCATGAGATTAATCAGGTGAGAATCCAAAATACTGTCTTGGACATTGACTTTATCCATAAAGTCACTTGCCGAGATGTTTTGCATGTGTATACCACTTTTCAAGATGTGGTTCACTGCATATGACAGTCCAGACAGATCGCTTTCAAACAGGAGATGAAACAAATAAGGAATGCATTGTCGAAACCTAGGATCTCCTGCATACAATCGCAAAGTCCGGTATTCAGAAGCAGGAATTTGATGAGGTCGCTCATCATATCTTCCTCCCTGACCTGTTGGAAAAAGCTGTGGGAAACACCGAGCTTCCAAACTTTCCTCCCAAACACTAATGGGACTCCCTTTCGCTTGTTTCATTTGAAACAACTCAATAGCATTCCCCATGACTTCCTTGGAATGCAAAGGATGAACACTATAATGTTCATATATTTCTTCACTAGTAGAGGGTTCTACTTTCTCAATTTGACCACCACACAAATCGCTATCCTCTTCCTCACTTACTTCCTCTTCTGCAACATATACATTTTTATAGTATTTATTATATTTTTTCAAATACAATGTTGCCCTTTTGACTTTCCTAACATCTACTAAATCTTGCCATATTTTCTTATTCTTTGTCGGAACCCCATTAACTAAGATAACCAGAGGTTCCTCTTCCACTTTTTCTACTCCAATTGTGTTAATGTTTTTCTTCAAATCTAGAGGCAAATAAACAACTCTTCCCTTTAATCCTCTCTGTAAATCTGATGGAGGCAATTTCCCTGTCTTTGGCTCCATTCTTACAATAGCCTGAAAGGGATGGATACTTTGAATCAAAATAGATTCATAAGTATTTAAATCCTTCAATTCAGAAGGAATTTCAACCAATTCCAGATTATTATGAACTGCTCTAGCAGGCATCTGGTTTTGATTTAATTTGTTACAACAATAAGTACACACACGTTGATCCAATCCCAAATCAAAACAATTTTCTACCATCAAGTATGTTGTAAAATCCTTCCATTCACTATTATTTTCCCTTTCACTTTTTCCATATAAATCCACTAACTTAGTCTGATTCTTATAATAAGTGCGTCGACAACACACACAAGTGAAATTTGGCCTCTCACTTGATTTCACCTCAAACGTCGCAATTTCCCTCTGGAAATTATCTGTACTGGAAACCTGTACACTATCTTCCACATTACTCTCTTCTTCTTGGTCAATTTCAACATTCTCCTCTTTACTTCCAAAGTAACAAAACTCAATTTCTTCACATATATTCTTCACATCTATTTCAGAACCATGCAAAAGAGCAGCGCATAATTGTTTAAGCATAATTGCTGGACTCTTAGCATAATACAACATTCTAACTAATTTCCTCACTTTATTATGATGCACTGCTAGCATCCTGAAATGATGAAAAACACTCTGGCATACTCTCCTGGAAAGACAAGCCAGTGAATGACCATGCAAACCTATCACTTTTCTCACTCTGCAAGGATCTAATTCTTGCAACAACTTCATTTTCTGCTTCAAACTTTTCTTACTAAATGACCGTATAAAATCACAAAGCAAATTGATGGAATCCTGTCGTACACTGCAAATACTACTACACTTCCAGGTGTACACAGGACCCTTAGGACGTCTCCCTAAAACCTCATTACCTAACACCTCTTCTATCTCTGTTCTCACAAGTTTTTCTTTTTCAACTGGACAACCATCTTTCACTTCATAAGCTCGACCACTGGTGTCAACTGCATGCACCAAATCATTATCCTGGAAATAACTCTCCTCATTAAAAAATGCCTCAGAGCTTGAACTATGCATCCATTCTCCAGAAAAAACTTCACAAAAATTACTACGATTAACTATTCTCTTCCATCTACTATTTCTTTTGAAATCATAAATTACCTTGTTTAGCTTCCTAATTCTATTGATTGTCAAAATAAATAACTTACGTTTAATTTCAAATGCCTGATCAATAACTTTCTCAACTATTTTTTTTCTCTTATAAAAAACCACTTTCTGCTGACCTTTCTTAATATTTTTTAACAAATTCCCAATTATCCTGTTGCGGAACATTCGTTTACGAATATCCCTAAACTGTTGTTTCCTTCTACTTTCATGCATAGAGTTATCTCTTACTCTAGCAGTAACATTTCTCATTGGCCTTTCCTTACCATTTGAATTCATTCTCCTTTTCTGGAGTGAAACATTTTCTGTAGTAATATTTTTTTTACTACACATATTTCTTATGACTGTTTTTCGACTCTTACCCGGTGCTTTCTTGGTGACTTGACAAATCTTTTTGTTAGAGGACTGCTGCAATATTCCATGCTCCTGCTGTCTTTGACGTTTTCCAGCCTTTCTTACTCTTTCTTTGCTAGGCATCCTAAAATCTTGAAATAATCTGCAGTTGAATCTGTGGTAAAATATAATAAAAAATGTTATTAACCACTATTACCCAACAGTAAATTAATAACAGTCATCAAAAACTTAACACACTACTTAAGTATATAATATACTGAAGCCTATCTCCAATTTTTCACTGAACAGGACTCATCTCTTCTTAACCTTGGATAAACCTCACCTACTCTGTGTCCCCTGCACATAATTAAATGTAAAGGGGCAGATTTATATTAACTAGCACATCCCCAGGGATGCACCAGTTAACGTGCACCGCTGCTCTGCCACCCACGGTGTGCCGCATTTACAATCAGATAGGACAAAGCTACATCAAAACCCTGCGCCTGCTTGAAGCAGGCATAGATCTTGACGCAGGTAGGCTGAAAGCTAAAGCAACAACTAAGTGTCGTGTGCAGAAGTTACAAAAAAGGAAAAATGGCGTTTAAACCAGTAATGAGACCATGCTAACGTAATACAGAGTAAAAATATCCAGGATCTACATCAGTTTGGGGTTCACGAACCTGGCAGGTACAAGGCACTGAGGCTTTCCACCGTGCATGTCTCATCCCAAAACATATGTTGTTTGTGAATGAAACAATTTCCCAGACCAAATGCTTTGGATTGGCTACTTCTAAAAAATTAAACACCCCTACTATCCCGGAGTTAGAGGAATACGATGGTTGGAGTAATTTTACTTGTTGTCTATTAAAGATTTACAGGCCCTACTCCGTAATTCTTCCTTTAACATTTCCAGTATAAATCCAAAAGGTTGACTGCTTTGGCAACGTGCCTTATCCACGGTTTAATAACGCTGCCTTTTGCTTTATATAAGTTTTCAAATTGTATGAAATATATACCAATAGGTCGTTATTAACCTTTAGGTAGTGGTTTTCTTCATCAAGTCTGGTCGCTTCCATACACATACAGATTTTCAAAGATGATCAAGAACTTTATCTGAATGGAGAGGAATGCACTGAGACGCCAGATCATTCACTAATGTGTAGGCACATACAGTTACACGGTTCATGCAACAAACACCGACCAAATATGGCTTGCGTGTTGCAAGGCACACCAGTTCCTGCTATCATCCCCACGTTCAAGTTCTTGGAAAATGGTAGTTATTTGATGCTCAATAATGAAGATTGTTCTGGGTTAATTAAAAGTATTCATTTTATCGTAACAGTAAATGAACGGGTTATTTGCTGCAGAAATGTTCTATTTCCTCCCACACATGAACATAGGGAGTTTTCAATCTGGCCACAAATACCAACCTTGGCAGCACATTTCAACGGCATGGCAAGAATAAGGGCTATTTTGTCTCAGAGAGAGGTGGCCTTGAGTTCGGCCCGTGAAACTTTCGTCCTTCACACAGCGAACACCCGTACAGAGCTGCAGACCCTTTTAAATACAGATTCGCCTTTCCATTTCAGCAAGATGGTTCGGACTATCTCTAACGCATCCTCCACAAAGAGCCTGGCGCACTTTTTTAAAGTTGTTACCAGTGGTCTCGTGACTTCATTTGAGAAAATCTTTGGAGTCATCCCTGCTTTCTTACATTCTATTTTTTCCACTCTGCTTCGTGGATTCCCATTTTTACTTGCATTACCAGCGGACGCTCTTGTGCTTTTTTACATTTTTAAATATGGATGTCCCTCCTGTGCAAGCTCCCGCCCTGCAGCTGCTGACACTGTTCCGCAATCGCATGCTAGAATATTATGGCACAATGCCGTTGGCGATATTAAGCACGGCATATGGATTATCTTTTCTATGCTGATGTGATTCCTTCAAATCTAAGACACTAAAGTATCGGCACGCCCTAAACCAACACAAAGAGACCTTCTTAGCAAATAATATATTATGTGTATTAGGGAGGGTGAGATATAAGCAGCCGCGGGCCGTGGAGGGAGTTACGGTGGGGCAGGGAGGCGGGGAGGGGGAGGGGCAGGGTGAAGCCCTCTCCACCCTGCCCCTCCCCCTCCCCGCCTCCCTGCCCACCGTAACTCCCTCCACGGCCCGCGGCTGCTTATAAGTGTTGCTAACTCTTATTCATTTACAGCATGTTAACATACTGTCACCATTCGCTTTTTATGTACTATTAACTATGCTGGTAATTTTGCTACTGATAATATGTGTACTTGTATAATCTAAGATACTACGCCTGAGAAGACGGCATTAGTAAATAAACATTTCAAATACACATGTGTTCTTCTTAACTCCATGTTCTCGTTTCTAAGAAATATATAACGACCGACTGTTCATGAGTTCCACGTATCCTGAGGTACTATAAGTTCATATTCTGGATTGTCTAAACATTGAGAGTTTGTTATATCCAATGTGTCACTGTACCTAGCTTGCTAAGGGGTTTTGATTACTAAGGTGAGTTTTGGGACACCCTAATTCGCCGAGGTTCCAATCCTCTGTCCACAGTTCTGTGTCAGAACAGAAACCCTGCGACAGGGGCACCCCTCAACCTTACTGGAGCTTCATCACACTTGCGATACAACTCCAGCAATGCGCCAACTTTACGGCACAAATACGTCACGCATCTGTGCTGTTTTTGCCCCATGATGCGCCGCATTGTAAATGCAGCACACCATAGGTGACGGAACAGCGGCACAGAATGACTAACACATCCCTAATGATGCGCCAGTCATCATAAATCTATCCCTATGCTTCTTATCTTGTAAGAGATAAACCGCCATATGTATCATCAAAGTTTTTTGCATTTCCTAAATAGCGAACTTTAAGAAATAAATAGCGATTCTTTACCATTCCTAGTTTGCGATGACCTATTTGCTAATTACAAATTACCCATTCATTTCCATGCAGCAGGAGGCCCATAGGAATGAAGGTACAATTTGCGATTAGCAATTACCTCATCGCAAATTACGAATTTTTCCGACGGTGCAGGGGTGTCTCAAGAACACCCTGCTGCACCCCTGAAAAAGAAATTTGGGGTTATAAGGCGCACATAAATTTTGAAAACATTCCTTTACCTCAAAAACGATTTTCAACTCATAATTTGAAAACACTGCACATGGGGAAATGACTTAAAATGTCCTTAAAACACATAAAAGCATTTTTTGATTGCCTTTGCAGCATTTTCCGTCACCTTTAACATGCCTATGTAACGGAAACATTCAAAATCTAAATTTGCCATGCACAGGTGGGAGCATATTTACAAGCAATTTGCTCCACAGACAAACTTCTTACATTGAAATGGGAAAAATAACATCACAGACTCTCAATTACCTTATAAAGAAGCAGACACCATTATGTCCTTCTCATCAATATTAAAACCATTGCTTTTTCTCAAAAACGATTTACAAGTCATAATTTGAAAACACTCCACAGCTCCTATGCACATAAAAGCCCTGTCAGTACTAATACTTCACATTTTCTCCAATTACAATTTCTCAAAGAAACAAAATCTATTTGTGAAACACTTGAGACAAAGCAACATTTGAAAAACACAACTTTCTTCATAATTTTCTCCTTAAAGCACACTATTTTCTATCTAAATTAAAGAAATCTTTTCTCACCTTAGCAAGTACTTTGAGTTTCAAAACAGTCTCAGAAACACACCAATTTGTCTTCAGCAGAGCAAAAGGTATGCACTCCAGAGTCTGCAGCTATCAAAAGCACAGAAATGCTGTAATTCCTCACACATATCTCTCATGTCACCCAATCAAAACTCTTCCCTCACTTTTTTTCAAAGCAAAACTCTTCCCCCCTCTGCCCCCTCTCTGCTTTTTCTGCATAGCAACCACCTCTTGCAAGACCTCTCACACAACAATGTTGCAATTGAACTCTGAACTCTCAGTGCACCTGCATATCCAAAGCATTCTTTCATTTAATGATTTTTTCTTCGCCACTCAAAATACATCTTTCAACGAACTCATCCATTCACACTAACTTTCTGTTTTCAGCAATCAAAATCCACCAATCACTCTTACTGCTTCATTAACACAGAAACTCCTCAGTTTTTTTCATTTTACACTCTCATTTTTTCAACTGCCATTTCATTGCCACACTTCATCTGACTGCAGGAGAACCTTCTCTCGCCATGTTTTCTGTCTGGATTGTTGGACATAGTTACATATATTGGGCTCAAAGGTACGCTGAAAACAGGAATTTACCTAACCTCAATTTACAAGATGTGGAAATTAAGTGGTTTGGCCACAGAGGATTAAAATGTCACCAATTGATACCATTGGTGAAAACCTTTATGCATTTGCCCAAACCTGACCTGTTAATTGTGCACTGTGGAGGTAATGATTTGGGCACTTTGACTGGGGTAGGTCTGGAAATGCTTTTAAAGGACACCTTTGAGCAATTGATGGCACTTTTTCCTCAGACTGCCTTGGTATATTCAAATATATGCCAAAGACAGAAATGGAGGTGGTCAAACCAATTTTGTCCACAAATTGAGAAGTCGAGGAAGCATGTAAACAAATCTGTTTCAGCTTACATGAGAGACCATGGAATGGGCTCCCTCTACAACAATAACTTGCGTTACTACATGCAAGATATCTACAGAGGAGATGGAGTTCACTTCTCAGATGAGGGCAACAGAGTTTTCACTCTGAATTTAAGAATGTGCATTGGTACCTACTTATAAGTACCTAAATGTACCATAAACCCAAAAGCTCTTCTCAGAGCTACCCTACATCTGATCACTCACAATTATTATTGTACTCTAACTTTTTTCACTAATTTTCAAGAAAGTACGCTCCCCAGAACGCTTCCCGGTTCGCGAACCGAGCGCACTCCACGCAAAAAAACAAAAAAAACGGTATATATTTTTTTGCCCTGCGAGAACCTTTCAAAGCCTCCACATCAAACCTAGGGGGTCAGGGACGATCTACTATGCCCCCTTATGGTCATTTGCCCCTTCGCTTTGGCCTCCTCTTGTCTCTCGATCCTACCGAGAGACAAGATGGCGGCCGCTACGGACTGTTTGGAATGTTTACAGACGCCGAAAAACCAATCAGCTTCGCAAACCTCCGTAACGCGAAAAGTACGCGAAGCGGAGCGCTGTTACAGATATATATCTTTTTTTGAACGTTAATTTCTCAAAATCCACTGGAGCACATATATTGAGACCTAGCAAAGGCACATCGGGCTACCAGTCCCTACAATTTTGCCAAGTTTCGTGCAAATCCATTCAGCCGTTCGATTATTATTATTATTTTTTTTTTTGCCCCGCGGGGCCCTTTTAAAACCTCCACATCAAACCTAGGGGGTCAGCGAGGATCTACTATTCCCCCTTATGGTCATTTGCCCCTTCGCTTTCGCCTCCTCTTGTCTCTCGATCCTACCGAGAGACAAGATGGCGGCCGCTACGGACTGTTTGGAATGTTGACAGACGCCGGAGAACCAATCAGCTTCGCTTCACAAAGCTCCGTTGCGCGAAAAGTACGCGTCCTGGGCCGCTGCCCGGTCCGCTGTTACAGATATATATCTTTTTTTAAACGTTAATTTCTCAAAATCCACTGGAGCACATATATTGAGACCTACAAAAGGCACATCGGGCTACCAGTCCCTACAATTTTGCCAAGTTTCGTGCAAATCCATTCAGCCGTTCGGGCTAAAAGTGAGGCCAACCGCCCTATGGAAATTAACATGGGAAAAACGCGTTTTGGGACCCCCCTTTTTTCTCGGCCCCCCCTTGACGAACCCCCCCCAAATTTTCAAAGGCTGCTCAGAAACAAAATGTGCCATTTTCCTGAAAATTTCAGCCAATTCCGTCCACAAACGGCAAAGTTATTAGACATAGAATTTTCAAAAAACCCATAGAGAAAAAATCCTAACTATATATACCTACTGGCGACCGCCAGTAGGTAATATACACATAGACACATATACACCTATAAGTCACTCCTATGGGAGGCCTTAACAATCCTGGAGGCAGAGTGCTTGGTTTTATGTGAGATGGTGCTCTGGCATGAGCTGTTATACACAAAGTGTGAGACCCAATATACCCTTGAGGGCTTGGGCTATATAAATGATAAGGTAAAAATTGCCTTCAAGGGTTTTTTTTTGGTCAAAATATTTCACAATTTTTTATAAGAAATGGATTACAGGCCCAAATTATTTTGGCCCAAGCTAAGCAATAGCGAATCACTTCACAGATATACAGTGACTATTATTTGTTTAGATGAAAAACTAAAAGTTACAATAAACAAAGGAGCACAGAAACCGGTGTGTGTATAAAAAATATATTCACTTTATATTTTGAGAGTGTACCAGAATGTATATAAACAATGTAACAAGAAGGAAAACAATATGCAATCAAAACACCTTCACTGTAACATGATGTAACACTTTTCTTCTTTGTTAAAATTAAGTACAAAAAAACTGATGAAAGAAAAAGCGTAGGTCGACGTTTCGGTCTCTATCTTTTCATTACTGAGACCATCTTCAGGACAATACAAATATACAGAAGTTGGCCCCTGGTATCAAATGATAGCAACCGTATTCAGGTATATCAAACAGGTTTGCTTCAGTGGTTTGAAGTCAAATCTTTATTCTTTATCTTTTTCGAAGGCACGCTTTCTTTTCTGGTTAAAGTGATGCTTTCAGCTCAAAAGAATGATGTGTACTTAGTCACTCGGCGAGAAAACGTGAATCTCTTTTTGGGGAGGCCTTATTGTCTTGTTAGCGCGTGCCGGAATCGGTCAAATCAATTTAATTGAGAACCTTAGGACCAGCAAGGAGCTTCACAGACTTGAGCGGCAGCGATTTGCACAGAGTGCATTATAATCCTCACGGTTAATGCAAACTTTGGTTTGGCCTTATCAAAACATGTCGTGTAAGGTGTCAAACACTTTGGAATACTACCCCCCCCCCCCCGCCCATTCTGGTGGCGGGGGTAGCATTCCACCCTTCTAGAGGGAGAAGACATGTAGTTACTGGTTTACCCGGTTAAAGTTAAACTGAGCCTCAGCTTCACAAAATGGATGCTGCTGCCACAGACACTACATTGCCCTCCTGCTGCTGGACGAAACTCTGCCAGGGGAGGCCTGGACAATAGGTTTCCTGTCCAGGGAGTGTCCCGTGGACACCGCTTTTGCTTTTCAGCTTGATGTATCTTTGTGGTTCCTTGCCTGTTGGCTAGTGAGCCCCCTGAAGACTTTTCTTTTAATCTAACTTGCTTTCCTGGTTGCTCCAGGCTTGCTCCAACTAGACCTTGCTGGTCTGCACGGAAGCCCATCTTGACTTCCTGCGTGGGTGGCGTTTTCCAAGGTTTGTTGGGTTCAATCAGAATAACGATGCCGCAGTCAACTAGACCCTTTGTGGGACAGCTCAAAGCCAGCTCCTGGTTGTCATTGAAACCTCCTGGTCCTCATGGCTGAAGAGACAAGCTTCACCTTCTCACCTGAAATCACCCGACATCTGGTGGCATCTTCCTATTGCCGCCCTGGTCACTGGCAAGTGACCCAGACTCTGTCCCTTCTGCTTTCAGGTTCTACAGATCTTCGATCCACCCTTGGATCCACCTGGATACTTTTCCTCTGGACGCCTGCAGCACTTCTTTGAAGATCTCCATGAAAGCATCAACGAAACCCGACACCAAAAGACACCTATGCACCCGGCTTCCGTGGGTAAGGTAACACGAGTACTCTGGCAGTCTAGAGGGTATTGACCTTCCTAGTGTCTAAGTCGAAAAGGGTTCCATCGTAGTTAATTTAGAAGTGTAAATTGTAACTTGTTCGTTTCCCATAGAAAGTCAATGGTAACATGCGGCTGTGTTTAGTCACTGCACACGTCTCCCGTGGGCCTCCTACTTCCTATCCTTTGGTTGTTTAGAGTGGCCCCAGCGACCACAGACCCCAGGCCTGCTTTCTAATTCTCACGTGGTTCTTATACCACTATTTTAGTATATGGTTTGTGAGGCCCCTAGGGCATTACTGTATATTGTGTAACTTATCGTATGCTAATTAAGTAACTTGTATTGTACTTTTACCGCTGACCTCACAAAGAGTGCAGAGGGGTTGTGTTTAGAATAAATACATATATGTTTGATATATACCTTGTGTGGTGTGCTTTCATTTGGTATTCAAGGGATCATATATGGTGAAATAGCTTGCTTCAAATGCTCTCTGAAGTTTTAGCCTAAGACTGCTGGTCGATGCTACCACTAGGATAGCTTTCTATAAGGTTGACTTTACAACCACCATCAACAAGGGACGATTAGACTGGTGCAAGGGGCCCGCTAGAATAGTGGACAACATATGCCAGGCTACCTTCTCACACTGGGCATGGCCACACGGCCTCATAGGAGGTCAGAATCTTGTCTCGTGGCAGCAAGCATGGGTTGCCAGCCATAGGACAGAGAAGCTCGGACAACCAGGTGGGCAACCTCTGAGATAACCACCTGAGTGCATGCCATTTCGTCCTTCGCATGAGATTCATTTCAGGTGTGAGAAGACAAATTGCTAGCAACCCCGGGTCATCCCGGGTGCAAGCCCATGTTATGCTACGGACTACCTATCACTTATAGTGTACTTTAATGGTAAAAGCTACTATAAGGACATATAATCTTGCACTTACATGCCCAAACCTTCAATATAAAGAGCCCTGCCTCCTAGTTTCATGAGGCCTTCGTTAGAGGTGAGTGGCATGTATTAAAAGCAGAGCATTGACTTTGCCGTACATGGTGAGGGCAACTTCAAAATTGGGTTGTTTAGACCATTTCTGCAGTATACAGTGCCAGGCCTGCTATCAGGAGTTTACTTGGGTCACTCATGTTGGCACAAACAGTACTGGAAGCCCTGGGACCCCTTTATCACTCATGGCATGAGTACCACAGTTACCATGTGCATCAAAGCCACTTTTAGCAATGACGGCCGCATGTTGCAGAATAACAGGCTTGAGACCATTAAATGATTAAAGTGCTGATCATTATGTACAAAACCCTTTTATGAGATAGGAAATCAATGTGATGATTAAACGGAATTTGGCGAACATTTCTGAATTGCAGATAGGAGGGTTCATGAAATGGGTTTCCTCCCTCCCTTTTCCAATGTGATGGTAATTCATTTCCACAGAGGCTCCTTTTCCCTTTAGGAATCATGTTGGCAGCCTCAGGGGAAGAGTTATTCAACAACCAAAAGTCTTTGTATTATTTTCTTTTTTTAAGGAACATTGGCTGCGTTAAAAAAAATATTTACCATTTTGGAATACAGTCATAGAGATGATGGTGTGCTGTCCATTGCAGGTCACTATCTCTGTAATTACAGCCAATCACAGAGGATCCCAATTGACACCTAGCTAATATACATTATGTAGGTAGGTCGCTCTGCATCTCCCTGCGATTATGTATTTGTTAAAACGACTGAACAGAACATAGGTTGGTTTGCAAAATCAAATTCCATGTGCAAAAAAGATATGCATAATTTCCACTCACTTCTTTGTGAATAAAAGAATAAAACATTAGGAACCTAACTTTCAAACGGAGCTGGATGCCAATTGTGTTCACTTTTTGTTGTAGTTCAAACTGGTGAAAGTATCTGTTGAAATCTATATAAGGCATCATAAAACAAAGTTTAAGCTGTTTAGACAACAGCTGGGTAAATAGTGAAGCTATTGTGATAGCTGCATAGCTACTGGTCAAGTTATACACACTGCCTAATATTTAGCTTGCCACCAGGTAAACAATGAAGGTTTTTTCAAGTTATTGGCAAGGTTCTTGGCAGGCAATGCAGTACATAAGTTCTGCCATTTATCGAGCTGCTGGATAAATATTGAAGTATCTTTCCTTCTGCCAGGCTACTGTTCAAATAATATACAATTTCTTTTATTCATTTAGCGACCCAATAAATAATTAAGTTGTTTTGCTGTTGGCATGTATTCTGGTCTAAATGTAGAGGTCTGGTGCTTTGCCAGCTGATGTGTAATCAGTCAAAAAATTGTTTGGTTAACTGCTGGCCAAATTCGACAAAACCTCTGCTATTTAGCCAGATATATAGTAAAGTTTCCTCATTATTTGCACACCTGCTAGGCAAAAAGTGCAGAATTCTTACTATCTAGCCAACAGCTGGGTACATGTGTTTTTGTTTGCTAAGCTGTTGGCATATAGGGCAAAACCTCTGCTATTTGGTAGGGTTGGTCGGCAAACTCCATCCTGACCCTGTAATTTGACGGCAGATGGAGCGGGAGCTCTCCTAGAAGGTGGGGCATTTGTAGGAAAGGTCAGAGAGCAGAACTTGCCCTCTGATTGGACAGTCAGAAAAATATTCTCTTCTGCCAGTGGACAAGCCGTAACTGCTCTCGCTGTGATTGGCAGCTGTGTGTGTGGCCTGTCAAAGCCTGAGGTGCTGTCAGAAAGTTTCTGGAGCACAGTGCTGGGTGGGCTTCTGAGTTGTGTCAGTGGAGGGCGAGCCGAGTGTTAGGTTCCTCGTGCCCTGCCACAATCTGCCTCCAGCCACGTCAGTGCCTGTGCTGGCCGGTGCTTGTTGTCTCACGCTGAGCTCTGCCTCGCCACAGCCCCCTGCCCCTTGCAGCCATGGGGGCGACTCCCTGGGCCCTCAGTGGGCAATGGAGGGTGGGCCAGCTGGCGGCCAGCTCGAGCTCCACCAGCGTCGAGGGTCTTTGGGACAGCATGGCGGTGGGAGGCCCAGGCTAGCAGAGGAGGAGTGGGGTCCCCGCAAGGAGCTGACATCCTTGTCAGGGTTGGGACAGCAGCCCTCCCTGCTGGATGCAGAATCCTGACATGCGTGTCTTTGCATGTGCAGAGCTTGACATGCAGAGCACTAATGTAACAGCCATGGACAGAGCAGCGGGCACAGCTCTCTGCAAGGAGCGCTCTTGCTAACATCTCGCCGTGCACATTCTTCTGATGTTTTAGGTGGAAAAGCTGACGGGTGCTCAGATGATGAGAGGGACGCGGTGAGGCCCAGCTGACTGCTTACTGAGAAACCCCTTCAGATTGAGATTCTTTATTAGCAAAAAATAAGGATTCGCTAATAAGGAATAGCAAAAGGCTATGCATGAAGAAATCACAAAAAAATAGCAATTTCTTAAAATTCCTTAATTGTAAATTGATACTTGTATAGCGCACTACTCAGCCGCAAGGGTCTCAAGGCGCTTGTACGAATACTGCTGTGGAACCCATCATGGCTTTCCCTGTGAGGTGTCCACTCCTGGGCACCCCCAAGGTGAAGCCAGGCATCCTTAGCGTTGTGGGGGCCGTTGTGGAGATTAGGCAAGCTATTGCCCAGAGTCGCAGAGTGGGACTCCATGATTGGAATAGGCACCGAGGCGAGAATTATCAGGTCCGTGGGATTTTGAGCCCAAGACCCACCGAGGCGGGGAATTGAACCCTGGTCCCGGGCTAGACCTCTGCATCAGGGTCTGCCGCTCTAACCATTGAGCCACGCTTCTCCACACAATTGCGATTCACAAATTGTGGGTCACAATTAAGGAATAGCTCTCCATTCATTCCTCTGGGCCTAGAGGCCCATAGTAATGAATGGGAAGACATTCTCATTCAATTTCAAGGGTTCAGGGGTGTCCAAAGGACACCCTGTTGCACCCCTGAAATTGATCTGGGCACATATGTTGCGCACACACATGCCCTAGGGGGATGTGTGGGCACAACATGAAACTTTGAAAAATGCACAAAAGTGCATTTTTTAAAGTTTTTGCAAATTACCATGAAGTTGAACTTCATGGTAATTTGCTACTCCTATTAGTGAAATCGCTAATTTTTTTACTTTGAAGCATTGCATTTAAGGAATCTCAATTTAGAGATTCCTTCAATTGCAATTTTTGCATTTGGAATGATGCATCCCAAATGCAAAAATACCGGTCGCAAAGGGGCAGATTCCGTTTGCGACCGGTTTTTAGCTTGATGCATGTGGCTGTTTATCCCCAGGTCAGATAAATAGTACATAACCTCTGCTATTTGCCCAGCAGTCGAGAAAATAATGCATCATTACTGCTTCAGGTAAATCTGAATCTTCACTGCTTATCTGGCCACATGCTCAGTCATAGTGAACAGTATTTGACCAGCAGCTGGATAAATGGAGAGAAGAAGGTCTTCATTTAGCCAGACCTAAAGTAAAAATGGACTCTAGGCAATTTAAGGATCTTGACCATCTTGCAATGGGGATGTAGTATGTGTGAAGCATTTCAAAGTAAGCATATATACAAACCCCCAATAGTATGTACAAAGGCAAGTGTATGAAATAGGGTCATTTGTTTACAGATGGAAAAACAGTGAAATACATTTTTAATAAAGTGGAGAGGTGTGGTGCAGCGGCCAGGACAGTGACTTTGGAGCACAGGGTTCACGGTTCGATCCCGGCTCCGGTGGCAGCTCAGCTCAGCACCATGTGACTCTGGGCAATAGCTCGCTTACTTTCCATGACGGCCCCCAGCGCCTTGGACCTGTAAGGGTGGGTAGTTTGTGCTTTACAAATACGGATTTACTTTTACATTTTTTACATAATAAAGGCATTTATGTTAAAATAAAATTAAAATAAGAAATATAGAAACCAGAATTTTTGTTTCATGTGCTTCAAAAAATTCCACACAAGTATAATTGCTGTAGAAATACTTTACTTTAGCCAAGGGCCATAAAAGTTCACACATACATTTTTTTCAAGTTGCCTATGCTCATCATATTGCATACACATTTTAAACACTTGTAAGATGTGAGCTAAAATTCATCATGCAATATGTATTAAATCCACGATAAAATCATCATTAGTAACAAATTAGAAACAATATTTACAGATCGTTAAGTACATCAGTGCATCCACTTGTGGTATATATGTTTCAAATAGACTGATAGCCTATGTAATAAAATTAATATAAATGTGGCCTCCCTTTACCTTACCATATTTCCAGATGATACATAAAAGTCTAAAGACCTGATCCACCGCGCCTTTTCGAGCTCTGAATCCTGCCAGGTACTGGGACATTATGTTGTGGGTCTCTATCCATTTGTTAAGCTTGTTTAGTAATTGTCTGGCAAAGATGTTTTGGAGCTATCAGGCTAATTGGCCTTTAATTCTCAGGTTACTTCTTTCAACCTTTTTTGTGTATAGGGACAACTTCCACCGCTTTCCATGTTGCCGGTACAGGTGCACCTGCTGCTATGGTGTTACTAATTTGGTTAACATAAGGGCCCCAAACATTCTTATCGTGCTTGAACAGAGCTCCAGGGAGTCTAACTAATTCCGGGGCCTTTCCCTGCTTAATAGTATATTTTGCGTGTTCCATTTCTTCCAATGTAAAAATGATCACTTCTCTATCTTCCTCATTGCTAGCAGGCTCACAATATTTGACCGAAGTGGACCGACAATTTGAATGCAAGTTGGTGAAGTGCTCGGTCCAAGCTGCTGGTTCCAAGTGATGCTCTCTTTGCTCTACCTGGTCCTTGCCCCCACATGCAATTATTTTCCAGAACTTTGCCATGTTATTGGTACTTGTCACATGGAGGAAGTCCAGCCAACTGTTCTCCTCCCAGTTCTTCTTTGTGGCAACCAATATCTTCCTGTGGCTGTCCCTAGCTTCTCTTATTGACTCCACATTCCCCTGTTTTAAGTTCTCTAGTAGACATTTCTTGGCTTTCCTTCAGTCTAATGAGTATCAGAGATTTGTTCTTGTATTTGTATTGCAGCTGGATTTCTGTTTCTTTCTAGTGTCTCTGGTGAGAAGGGGCTGTAGCGATTGTGCATTATTATTACTGGTGTTCCACTTGTCTCTGCTAGAGGGCCCACTACATCTACACATGTATTATAGATACCTGTCTTCAGCTCAATGTTTTCTGTAATCCAAGGCCATTTAATGACTCTACGGTTATTCCCTAATAAAGCCTGTATTTATGGTGAGCTGACGGCCAGTGGGCCATCCCTTGGTATGTAGCCTGCTAAATCCAGGCAAAGTGGGCGTTGGTCACTGACCTCTCTTGTGTCTATTGTAAAACTCATCATCCTACTCCAACTTTGTGTGCTATGCATGATATAATCTATTCTTGATTGTCAGCTACCTTGTTTGAAAGTGTATAGGAAGGGATTGTCATTCTCATTATTAAACACCCTTCCATTGCATGCCCTTAGATGGTGTTCGATAGTGAGCTGCATTATCTGAATTGCGGCATTTGTACATGGTTTTGGTGGTCCGGCCTCTAGCTGGAGTAGTCCTCTCGCCAGGTCTTCTGGCTTTGTTAGACTTTCCAGGCCATTTAGTGGTTCATAGGTGCAGTTGAAGTCCCCACATACGATCACGGTTTGACTGGTGCCTGCATGGTCCAGGGGGCTACTCAATAAATCAATGGTTTAAGAGTTAAGATTTTGCCTGATTGGTCTGTTGTAGACATTAAAGAGGTACCATTTTTCATTGTTGTGGATGTTCGTGCCTATATATACACGGTTAAGCAAATCTATCGTATGGACATTGATTCGCATTCCCAGGGTTAATTGTATCCATATTTCAAGCCACCCTGAGGGTCTTCCTCTCTGTGATGGACAGCATTTTTGTAATATGTTTTGTATCCCAACTTAAATAGGGGGGCAGAAACCATGTCTCCTGGAAGAGGCAGAGGTCAAATCTGTCTATATACCTGTGCCAATCTGGATCCTCAAGTTTTTATTTTAGGCCTGCAACATTCCAGATAATATTGCTGTAGTCTTGGATTATTTGTTTGCGAAGTGTATGGAGTATGGCTTTAAATCACGTTACATTAATATTGTCTTCACTCATGAGCATGCATTTTTATGTTCATGGTCTTTCTTTTGTTAATGTTTTAGGCCTGGGCTCATTTTGGGCTTCTCACAGAAGGCCTTTTGCTAGTTTTGGGCTTCATTTGAAGGAAGATTGTGCTTTCATGGTACTTCAAAGCTCACAACACACCAGCACATTGTTTGGTGAATTTTATAGGAGGTAAATTGAGTGAGACACAGTAATGGAGATTTTGTGGATCAGGAGACGTGAAAGCAGGAGACAGGTAAGGCGTGCATCTGGGTAATTCATGGGAGGTGTATCTCGGATAGCCAGCTGACTGGTTTTATTCCGGCATGACTGGTATTTTAATGTCTCTGCCAGTAGAAACATTTTGAAATCACTTAAAGTCTGTGTCTTTTCCCCTTGTCAGTACATATTTTAAACAGTAAATATTAGAAGAATGTATTTTAGAGCTGCCTTAATGACTCCTGGTTGATAATTAAAGTATTCAAAGACAGAAAAGAGATATTAAAAAGTAATAGAGAATAATTCCCACAAAGTTCTTAAGAATCACATCTGGGCCTTTGCAGAGTCTTACACGTGGACAGGTGCCAGTAAGCCACACTAACATTTTAGTCACATGCCCAATTTCCCTTGAGATTAGCAGTTCTTTTTATCATGCTAAACAGTGTTTTAGGTGGGCCAGTCCTGTCTCTACTTGGCCATCATTTATGTCATTGACAGAGTTGCCTCAACAAAAGCAACCTGTAAACCAAAACAAATGTACAATCTGATTGCCCTGCCTGGATGCTGTACTTGACTAAAGTCACTGTGTAGGGAACCCGGGGAGCAAGGATAAGGACTGTTAGGAGGAAGATGATGAGGAGTAGCAGGATAAGGACCTGGAGGTGGACCAACTGGAGGCTATGATGATCAGAGCCACTAGGGCTAGGACAAGAAAAACTAGGTCCAAGGACACCTAATTCACAAGCAGGGCCGGCTTTAGAGCTGGTGGCGCCCTGTGCGACAATGTCTGTTGGCGCTCCCCCCATGACCACCTCTGCCACGGATTCCTCACCACCCCCCTTTAACAGCGCCCCTCAAGTCTCCATAACACCTGTCTCTCAGATTAATTTAGTTTTATTGCACCTCTCACACCAGTGTAAGGTGTCACAGCACTTTACATCACACACACACATTGCACAGAGACAATCATACATGTGTAAATCAGTGTGTAGGAAATGTTGCATCAGACAGGACTGCAAGGTGTAGTGTAGGAGTGACGTCATCCATACTGGTAGGCAGTAAAATTTGAGTCCTTATTTTGGAAAATCACAAATTCAGATTTTTAAACCGTAACATCATTGTTGGGGTTATCTTTCATAATAAGAATTGTTTTCAACCCAAATGACCTCTTTTCACAAGGTTAGTGAGATAAAAGACTGGGCAAAAACATGTAGCTCTAATATATACCTTGCAGCTCTTTCATGACAGTTAATAACTCAATGTTCCATATTACGATTTTGACTTATAAACGACAAGTTACAAAAGGAGCTCTCTCACAGAAGCAGTAACACACTGACCTATTTACAATATATGCGCTTTGTTATCTGCATAATACAGGTGCTTAGCAGCAGGCATTTTAACCTTCTGCGTTACCTTAGTATGAGTCGAAACTTCCCCAAGACAAACCTTTGGTCTCTTTACAGAAAGATGATTAATCATCAGAGTTAGATTGACATTTTAATTGATGTCTGAAAATTGCTGGAGGCCAGGAACGTTCAGCAGGTGCTTCTAAAATGAAAATATAAATTTTCAAAAATGACGTCCCCACCCCAAGTCAACGCTAGGTGCGGTGGCAACGATCGCAACGCCCTAGCCCGGTACACAAGGACTAGGGTTTCCGAGACCATAGGGGACCAGTAACAATAAAAGGAGAACAAAATAAGGAGACACGGAGGAACAAGACAAGAAAAGCAGGACTGGGGTACTAGGACCAGGGTCAGAAGATTCAGGAGAATGTGAAACAGGGGGGTAAGGTCACATTGAATGAGGACCCAAAGGAACAAAAGGACCAGGGGTAGAAGGAACAGAGTGAACAGCATAGTGAGGGATTCTGAGAGGGCCTGTGTACACCGACCAGGACCAGAGGGACAAGGGTGACCAGGGTCAGGAATAGTAGACCCGGGTAGGCAGATCAAAGAGAGCCAGTACCAAGTAAATATTGGAAAGAAGGCCCAGAGACAAGAGGTTGAAGACCACCAATATTAGATCAAGGATGACCATGAGGTCAGAAGCACATGAACTAGGAAGGAAAGACACCGACTGGAATGCCCCAGAGCTAAAATGATCAGGAGACGATAGATCAGCATCACCAGGAGAACTATATAGGACCAGGACGTCCAGGGGTACCAGGAGCAGAAGGTTCATGAGGGTCAGACTCAGGGGGGTCCTTAAGAAGGGTGACAGGTATGGTACTACATGAACTAGAGTGACCCAGAACTTGTGAATTAGGAGAGCCTAAGAGGTAAGGATGAAGAGGCTAAGGAGGGCCATTTTTAAGAGGACCATTAGTAAGGCAACTGAGGTCAGATAGAGAAGAATAAGGTGTGACAGGCACCCCTAAATATCAGCAGGATTAGTATGACTAGGACTAGGAAAGGGCAACAGGGCTGGTGCAGTTGGAGGGCTAGCAAGAACAAGGCCAGAGAGACCAGTTCCAAAGGAACCGATACAAGGGGACCTGACAAAGGAGTACCAGAGGTAAAACTAGGACTACATGGAACATGGGACCCAAGAGCAGGAGAATTTGGCAGATGCAAACTAGTGGGGCAAGATAAACTAGGGGAGATAGGCCAGGATCACTGAGGAACAAACATTGCTTTGAGGAGGAGGAAAAGGTCTAGGTCAAGGAGCTTGTGAAAAATGATCCAGAAAACAAGGTGCTGGAGAGAATAGGAATGATGGCAAGATGGCCAGAACTAGGATATACAAGGCCAGGAAACTGTAAGGCTGGCATGAACTGGAGGTCCTGAAAAATCAAAGCGAGGAAGTGCTAAAATTAACAGTGCTGCACTGGGACAAGTTATTGCAGAACCAGGAAGAGGGGGAGTATGAGGACTAGTGCCAGGATGATCAGGACCAGATCGAGGAGGACTGTCAGATGGGTCAAAGGTCAAGGAGAACTAGGCCCAGGCAAACTATAAGGACCAGGCACAAGAGAATCAGGGCCAATGGCCACAGGCCAATGAGAGCTACAATAATTATGGAAAAAGGGATAGGAGGACAATGTCCAGGAGGTTCAAGGAGGAGAGATCAGGGATCTAGTTAACCACAGCAAGACGGATAAGCTCTAGATCCAGGTCACAAAGTAGCTGGAGGCTAGGAAGAACCAGGATAACATTAACCAGAGTAATAAGGAAAAAGTGGAACAGGACCCGGGACATCAGCACTAGGATGACCACAGCCAGGAAGGAAAGAAACAGGATGGCAAGGAAAATAGGAATAGGGTTGCCTGACTCAGGAGGACCGGAACAATGAAGACCGTGATCAGATGTTCTAAAACGATCTGGCAAGAGCACTAGAACCAGGGTGGGAGGATCCAGACCAGATCCAGGAAGACTTGGAAGATTAGGAGTACAAGGATTATGGGCAGTAGGACCAGATGACCCGAATAAAAAAGGAAACTAAGGGGTCCAATGGCAAGGATACCAGGAGCTTGGGAGTCAGGAGAACCAGCATAAGATCAATGAGTTTTAAAAGGATCAGATAAGGGGGCATGGCCATACCAGAAACCAAGATGGCCACCTGGCAGTGAAGCTTTGGCACGGGCAACTCCTAAAGGCTGGGTTTCTTAACTTTGATGGCATAAAGATACATCTAAAATGCAGGACCACCATTATTGACTACAGTGGTATTGGCTGCCTATACCAGACGGACTTCCGTGGCCCAAAAAATGACAGATTGGCACCCAGCGGAGATGTCCCAGCAGGGACCTCGGAGGCCCCGCAGTGACAGGGCCCATGGGTGAGCCTAAGGCTGTGGCTATTGAATGCAAAACCTCATTCATAAAGATATATAGCCAGCAGCTGGGGCCTCTATGATAATGTCGCGGCCAAACCAGGGCTGATGGGAAAGTCTGCAACGTGAGCGGATTGGGACTGTTAGAAACCAGCTTTGCAATACCAATACTTCTCTGGCTATCGGAGAAGCAATTCTACAACCAGGCATTGCATATGACGACCCATTGGGGCCTATGCTGAGTGACTTGGAAAGGTGTGGAGGCAAGTATTGGTTAAACAATTACATCAAGGTGGTGTAGAAACAGCAGAGGGGGCAGAAAGGCTCTGCGGGGGTACTGGTGGGTGCCCTCTGCCTGCACCTGTCTGAATGCTACACAGACCTCTGCAAAAACAGAAGGCCTGGAGAAGGCTCTCACCTTTGGGGGCCATTGAGCTGCGAGGTCTTGGAGCCCCATCACCGCCTATATATTCTTACCACAGGTCATGGGAACACATCGGCACCTATGGCTCTGGTGAATGCTTATAATTGCTGTGGACCCTGAAGCACCACTGCACTCCAATGAAGCTCCAGGTGATATATTACCCCTCCAACTTTAGGAATACAGGTTGTGACAATTGGCACCCTGAGGCCTCACCAGTCCTCCCACACCCTTGTGGCTCCATGGGACAAAGGGACCCTAAACAATGTAAGCTCCTTTTTGTTCAACCCAAAACCCTGAGGCAACAAACCTCGATCTCTGACATAAAAGTTGGCACGGCCAGGGATGCTATACCTGGCTCTTTGGATGGCACTACGGTTGTAATGGACAAACTTTGTGCAGCATACGGGTCTATAGATGCCTATTTTGATAGTCGGTTAGATAGCATGGGTTAGAAAGCATGGGTGAGCGACTAGAGTGACACAGCACTAGACTGGTAGGAGCTGAGCGGCGTCTCCCGGAGGTGGAAGATGACAACACCTTGACTGCGAAATGACTGCAAAAACTAGAACAACTCTTTAAGATTGTCACAATGATGAACAAAGACATGGAAGTAAGTTCACGCCACAATAATATATGGATCATGGGGGTGGCTGAATCCACATTTATGAGCCACCTGGAACTGTTCTTGCGAGGATCTCCTCAGAGAACTCTTCACACAATAAAGCTTTACAGGCATGTTCATTGTGGAACAAGCCCAGAGATCACTTGGCCAACGCCCACCACCTGGCGCACTCCCACACCCACCCATAGCTTGCTTACTTAATTCTAGGGACAAGGACACAGCATTGCACCTAAAGAAGGAATATGGTCCACTATATTTTCAAGTTTTCCCTATATCCCTGTTCCCTGACTTCACAATAATGGTACAAGAAGAGAGATGCAAGTTTGAAGATGTTAAAAACATTTTTCGTAAGCAGAGACAGTAATTCAAGATATTATTAGTCAGCTTGCCTCCAAGTTGACATTATTGAGAAAATCTGGATATCCAATGCCCCGGGGGAAGTTCTGGACTACTGTAAACAACATGGAGTGGGAAAGGACTCCTCCAATCCCATTACACCCGAGTGCCCGATCAATGCGACTTGTGCAGAAGCAGACCGCTTGGCACCAGCCTGAACTAGGACTACCCCGTGATGCTTCAGGCCCTGTCTCTATTCCTCATTGATGACTGTCTGTCAGTACAACTAATACTGTTACATTAGGTATCTTTGCCCTAAAATGACTCTGCATGAGTATGAAACTGAAGCCCATCTAAAATGCAGGCATTACTTTTTAGCAAACCCCCACCTGCACTGGTGTTGCCCACCCCGGAGAGGTGTACACCATACTTTTTATAAATGGGATAAGGGGTTTTCTCTTTTTTCATGTTCATTATTGGAATCACCTGATGCTTGTCATCGGGTGTGGCGGGTTCCCTGATTAAATGTTGATGTAATAAATATAGACACACACAGATATTGATAAAAAAATATAGAATACAAAAATATCGAATCCCTATGCTTAAATAGGTAAGTACAATAATTTGAATTAAAAATATCGAAGTAAAAAATATAGATGTAAAAATATTGACTTAAAAATATATATAACTTAAATAAAATATATTAAATAATATTACATTTTTAAAACAAAATACATTACATTTACCATATATTTTATCTAAATATAACAATAAACATAATAAAAAAATATTTAAACACACAAACATAAAAATATATACATATACATATATTTACTTAAATATATTTTATTAAATATTCTCTTTATTTAATTTATAAACTATTTAAAATATATAATAATAAAATATATACATATATCAATATTTTAAAATACAGTAAAACATTCTATAATTAATTAAAACATTAAACTATTAAAAGAAAAAAAGCATAAATTTTACAACACAATAAATACAACAGTAGGGAAAGTGTTGGATAGCGGAGGGGTAAAAATTACTATTCCCACTACAGTGAATGCAACGGTAAGGAAAGTGCTGGATAGCGTAGCGGTAAAAATTACTATTTCCACTCAAGTAAGTGAAACAGTAGGGAAATTGTTGGATACCTCACCAATAAAAAAAAGACATCAACATTTTTATAAAATGTATTTCCAGAAATAACATAATTTATATTGAATTTATATATTATTATAAAAAAAAGATAATAAACATTCATTAATTACACATTCTTCAAGACTATAATAGCCACAAAACACACCTAAAATTAATTACGAAAAACCAAAGGTGATGATGAACGGAGCGTTGACAATACAAACACTCACTCCCAGTCAACTGATCTGGGTTTAATCCATCACCGTTCTTTAGCTCACTCCGCCACCCCAGTTCAGACATGGCCATATGCAAATCAGTCTGACCCTGTGCCTCATGGGAACAGTCCAGCCCGAACTGCCAAGCCATGTCTTCCCTGGACCGGAATCAAGCTTCCCAGGACCGGTTTCTGGCATTACAGCCGTCTTCAGCCGGGCTTGCTTGACTCCAGTGGCAAAGTGAGCAAGGGACTCACGTCTGAGCATACCCTGCCAACTTAGGGCGAACAAAGAAAAACCAAAGGTGGTGATGGACGGAGCGTTGACAATACAAACACTCACCCCCAGTCAACTGATCTGGGTTTAATCCATCACCGTTCTTTAGCTCACTCCGCCACCCCAGTTCAGACATGGCCATATGCAAATCAGTCTGACCCTGTGCCTCATGGGAACAGTCCAGCCCGAACTGCCAAGCCATGTCTTCCCTGGACCGGAATCAAGCTTCCCAGGACCGGTTTCTGGCATTTCAGCCGTCTTTAGCCGGGCTTGCTTGACTCCAGTGGCAAAGTGAGCAAGAATTTCAGTGCCCTACAATACCAAGTACTTCAAGACTTACAAAATTATAAAGACATCACAATCAAACCAGCTGATAAAAGGGGTGGTATTGTCATCTCTGTCTAATCGACCATGCCCATCCAAGATATTTGGCAGTGGCTATTGATATCCATATCACAGAGCTAGTGCATATAATACGCAAGGCAACTGTACTACTGGTAGTCCCTAAATTCTTGCACATCGGTTTTAACCATTCGGGTCTTGGGTCCAAATAAACTGTACAAGAAAATAAAAAATGGCCCATTGTTTCTTTAGTGGACCCACAAGCAGGGCAACTATCACTCAGCCCGCCTTCCCATTTAGCTGTCAAAAATCTAAGAGTGAACCTGCTCTCAATTGGAAAAGAAGTTTTCTATCACCAGGCCTAGTTATGATATCCCAGTAGGGTTCCAGAGAAGGATACAACTTAGCCTCTAGGAATCCTTCGGTCATAGATCCTGGGCTAGAGCTACTCCAACCCTGGGAGGCTACCTTTTCCCAATAAATTACTTTTAGGGCACTTTTAGTAGGGAATGTTGCTCCAGCTGGGTCTGTCCAAAGCAAACTCATTCCAAGCTCAATCAAAATTGCTTTCAACGATTTGAGCCACCCGTTTTTATGGAATATATCTGCTTTAATGATATCTAAAAACCCCTCAGCATAATGGGAAAGCTCAGGCGTGGTCCAGAGCCTTCTCCAGTACAGAATCGGTCGAAGCTTGACCAAATCTGTAACCGCTTTTCTGCCCAGATCGTACCTAAGGGGCAGCAAGGGAGTACTTTTAGGAACACCAGTTATTGTCCGGAAGAACTTATTTTCCGAAATTTGTAGGGCAGCTAACTTCTCGAAACCCCATAGCTCAGCGCCGTATAGTGCGGAGCCAAGAGCCTTTGCTTCATATACCCGCAATGCAGGCTTAACAGGTTTCGTCAGGGACTTTCTATGCTCGGAACTAATAGCACCTGATAGTTGGCTGTGCCTCAATGTAGCGATATATATATGTTGGCACCAACCACTCTTGTTTGAGATGTGGATACCCAGATATGTAAAAGTGTTCACCACCTCTAGGGAACGACCATTCATGATAATTTTAGATTTAAAACTGCGGTGGGGTATAAAAATCATAAGTTTTGATTTGGTCACATTGACCTCCAGGTCGTGCTCCCCGCAGAATTGATCAAAGATAGACAGTACACGCTTTAAGACACTTGGGGTCTTTGATAGGATAAGCGTGTCATCTGCGAACATTAAAATAGGTATTTTTATACCGGCTAATGAAGGTGCGTCCAACTTTGCAGATAACATGCGGGATACGGCACAGTTGATAAACAGTGTAAAGAGAGTGGGAGCCATTGAGCAGCCTTGCCGGACACCCGCTCAACCGGGAAGTCCTCTGTCACCATGCCCTGCCTCCCCCCACTGTATTCTAGCAAAGGTTACTTCATGGAGCCGCATTATCAGTGTCAATAGATCATCTGGTACACCCAGGTTCTTGAGAACAGACCACAGCTTCGACCGCGGTACTAGATCGAAGTCGACAAAAGCCGCATATAGGCTACCCCCACCCAGCACCACGGTCCTCCATTGCAACAAATTGAAGCGGAAAACCTGATCCACAGTACTTGTGGACCTACGGAATCCCGCCTGAAATGGCGACCGAGCATCATTATCCTCTGCCCAATCGAGAAGCCTGTTCACAATCACACGCCCTACTATTTTTTGAATGGTATCAATAAGACTTATCTGCCTGTAGTTGCCAGGCTGGGATCGGTCACCTTTCTTAAACACTGGTATAATTACTGCTCCCTGCCAAGATGTCGGTACCTCTGCACCCTTAGCAATATTGTTAATAAGAAGGTATATGTACTTGCACCAACGTTCTTTGTCGTTAATAAAGACGTCGGCAGGAACACCATCTATGCCAGGGGCGCGTCCGCTATTCACGGTATTCAAAGCCACTAGAATTTCTTGTAGACTGAAGGAGTTATCTTGAAAGTGGGTTTGACGTATATCCGCTAGGGATGTAACGTTTTTTGCCTCGGCATATTGTGTTCTAAAAAACTTTACCCACTCTTCTTCCGGAACATTGTTATTTGGGGGTTCAGGTATCCCCTCACCACCCCACTTAACAATGCTCCAAAACAGTCTTGAGTCTTTCTTATCACTAGCTCTTTTTAGTTCGGACCAGTGATGCTCATCCCAGGCTTTCTTCGCATTAGCTATACAGGCTTTATATTCTTTTCTAGCAGATTGAATAGCCATTGTCTCCCTATCCTTTAAAGCGGTACCTAGGGCATTTCGTGCATCTCTACAATGGGCATTATACCATTTGCATTCTTAGGGACTCCCTCACCCTTGCCCTTCACAGGCTTCAGGAAGTGATTTTTAATTGTGCAAAAGAGGGTATCATGAATTTCAACCAGGCTACTTGACCCAGAACTAGAAGAATTAATATGTTCCATGGCTAATATCGCTTTATCGGCTTCGATATTGATATTAGCAATGGCCTGTTGGTCGGTCGCTACGTTTACCCATCTCAACCTACGCATATCATTTGCAGGGACAGTTAATGGTGGAACAAGGGCAGTAGAGCCTCTGGGCCTGTTGGGCGGTGACCACCATTTATGCTGTGTACACAGAGGGTTGTGGTCACTCTCACTCCTCCACACAACCTCCATGTCACATACCAACGGCCAGAGCTTCAAGCTACAGAGTACATAATCTATTCTGCTCTTATGTCGCCTGTTGTCAAATGTTATAGGCCCATTTTTGTCACTTAATGTCCTTCCATTTAGTGCTCTTAATCCTTTTTCAAAACATAAAGCATTCATACTAATCACATCTTCTGTCCAACGTGCAATTGGTTTCAACTCTAATTTTGGAACTCTCCAATGCCAATCCTCTTCATCCCCAAGGAAATCGTCGTCTGAGGCTAAGGGTTCAAATGTTCGATTAAAGTCACCTGCAATGACAATATTATTATCTTGAGAGTAAGTATCAAGGAGGGAACCCAAGGCCGCTAAAACCTCTGACCTCCCACCCCTGGTACTCCTCACATAGACATTGTAGATGTCCAATGATCCCAAAATGTCTGAATTCAATCTAATTAGTTGAATGTCTCTGTGTCTAGTCTCTGTTACCTTAACATCTAATTTTAGGGACTGACGAACCCAAATGGTTAGACCACCCATTGGTCTCCCCTTTGGCTTTGGGCCTTTTAATGCAGGCACAGAGTAGTTCAAATATCCCTGCGCAAAGGATGGTTCTCATAACCAAGTCTCCTGAAATATACATAGATCAAAAGAGTTAAATAATCGAAGCCACTCTCAATAGTCCAGTTTAGAGCACAGCCCTGCGATGTTCCATGAGAACAATTTCCCCACATTGTCCACGATACCATCCGGGGCCTTCAATAGAGGGTTGACATAGTTATCCTCAGACAATTCTTGTTCAGTTACATTTAGCAAACCTTCGTGACAGTTAACATCAATGTCATCTACCCTCTCAGGGGCATTCTCGAGGTTAGGGCTTACTATAGATGCGACAACACACACTTCAGACCCAGTCATCGCGGTAAAATTGGATGGTAGCTCGATATATTTATACTCCATACTGTTTGCTAGAAAAATTATGTCATCTGCTAATCTCCCTTAGGACATGGAAATAACATTTGTGGAGCCAAATTCCTCGTCTGTTGGGATATATGTTCTATTTTGCTCAGCCGATTCATTAAGCACATCACTGCCTGCCCTCTCAAGTCAGTCACATTCATTCAAATCTGACAGTGCCGCGAATCTGTTTTCAAGGCTGATTCCCCATTCACTGAGTTGTACAGCCCTACCCCACTTATTTGTCACCGAGTTCCACTTTGTCCTTAATATACTTGTATTCACTGTACTACCTTTACGATAGAAAAAATCCAGAGTTAGCGGAATAATCTCAGTACTCCTACGTTGTGGGGGAAATATATTTCTTAAAAGCTCAGGGAGTACTTCTGGACTTAGAAAATGCAAAACTACACAATCTCCTTTAAGTTTTTTCACACTGTTCTGATAAAGATCAATTCAAAATGGTCAGGCGATTTCAGTAGATGTTTCCCAAGTTAAATTTGCCCGGCGTAAAACGCCTCTAATACCATACGAAGTTATTCAATAAAGAGGCAGGCGCTGGAGACAGGAAGACAGGAAACAAGTTTTATTCCGACGGAGTAGAACACATCAGATCGGACAACAAGGTATCGTCTCGAGGTGCTCTCTCAACCTCTCTGAGACATGGTCTTTTATACACTGGTTTAAGACATGTGAACGTCCTTTATTACAACAGGGACATTGTGAAGTATGAGAACGACATCACCGGCACCCCCCCAGTTCCGGCCCCTTCCAACACATGACAACAGTAGGGGCCCTTTCCCCTCATATGATTGGGAGGGGGCTATCACGCAGCTGAGTGTTCTGCCGATTCCTTTGGAATGTGTGCGCCTGATCGAATCTCAGGGGATGGGGAGGTCGTGATCAATAGTGGCTCCTTTCAGGAAAGGCGAGTGCATACAGTAATGGGCAATAAACTGTATCCTCGGGCTAAGGGATGACCAGCGGTTCGTACAGGCAGTCGGGCTCAGAGGAAGGGGTCATCAAAGGAGGGGTATTCATGGACGGAAAGGAGGTGTTGGTCAGGCGCGGGGTGTGATTCCCTGAGACAGAGTCATGGGAGGGGAGGGTTCATGACTTGTGCATGTGAGTGCGGGGGCAGCCAGGGTGCGCGGGGAAGGCTTGCAGGGTCATGGAAGTGTGCTGACGGGGCGATCGTGAACAGGGAGACCATGGTACCTAAAATGGCTGTCGTGTATGTTCATACGTGAATCTGCAAGATGGCGTAGATGATGTTCAGTACACGAACTAAAATTCCACAGTTCCCTATCCAGTCCACCCTTCTTGCCATGGATATTTCCCCAGCTAGCTGTTGTTTACCCCTTAGAGATATCATCATATTATTAGATAGCCAGTGGAATGCTTTACTGATCAAGGAAGAAGTAGATTCCACTTGACCTGGTTTTAGAGGAGGTACTTTGGCCAGGACCAAAACAAGAGGGGAGGCCTCTACAATGAGTTGAACCGGACCTTTCCCTATACCCATCCCTGCGGGTTTACATGGTAACTCTTCATTAACTGTTACCTGTGCATCATCAGCTACTGGGTGTTGAATAGGGGGCGGATCTGATATCACTTTATCCCTTCCTCCTGTCCCACCCCCTGTCCCATCCCCAGGACTATTCACAGTTGATTCAACTCTATTTTAGACCAAAGTTGGTATATTACCCACCTCCTCCACTGTCTTATTTATCAGTCCCCCTAGCTTGTTTACCTCAGCTGTTAGCTGATCGATTTTGGCTACCAATGGTTTAATTATAGATTTAATCTTAGAATCGATCATACTCACTAGCTTTTTAATCAGTTCATCCTCTTGCATCTCCTTCCCAGCTTGCTCCCCATTAGCCTCTATTGTAGCCATATTTTTAGGTGGAGAGGCTGTTCTTTTCCTGCTAGAGCGTAACCCACCACGTTTGCTCTGGCCCTTTCTGCATGCTCAGATAGCTCTAGTTGCAGGCACAGGGGAAGGGGGAATTTCTTCTTTGTGTTTGACTGGTCAGGTGGGTCATTGTCTAGATTAACAACAGTAGATAAGTTTAGATCAAGATTTACATCAGGGAGAAACTCAATATCAGGGGCATCACTACAATGCACCTGTATCGGGACTTCTACCACAGGGGGTTCTAGCAGAGAGCTCTGAATAGGAATAATAGGTGGTGAACTCAAACCCAACGATATCCTTCTTGTGCTATTAATTTTACTCACAACCTGGACCAGGTAATTGTCCATAGTATTAGGTATAGAAGAACACCTTTGCTTGGACATATTACACACAGTGAGATGGTAGTGAGCTAACAATTATAACCCAAAGGCAGGAAATAAATAAAGTTTGCCAGTGGAATAGAAACGCAAGGGTTCCAGAGGAGTATTGGCAATGATAACTCTTACTAGAGGGATACCAAAGATGGATCACGGCAGCAACAAACAAGGATCCTGGCCCAGCCCAGTCACGGTCAGTCTCGGACTGTCCGCCCTTTGTCCGGGCTTCGTCCGGCGTCCCGCTCGTGTCCCGCTGAGCGTTGGAAGGCGGGACTAAATAGGAGGAGCAGAGGGCGGGAAGAGACACCAGGTGCGCTGCGTTGGTCGTGCGCGGAGATCCCTGGGTCTCGCAGTGCCGGCCCCTGTGTGCGAGTAGCGGTGATTCCTCAAGGTAAATTTCCCTTCAGCAAAGCAGGCTCCTAATTGCAGAGATATGCAGGTTCAGAATCTGTGTCCCAAAGAAACAGCTACGAGCGGCACATTATGACGTATTATACTGCCGCTGGAGCCAGGCAGGGCTTGAAATACAAATATCCTGTTGTTCGCTATCCCACAATGCCCGGCTCTCCGTGAGAAGTGTCGTCTCTGTTTTATTAAAGGGTGTGCCCCTGCTAAAGCTGCTGTCGCTTTCTGTTTCGAGTTGAAGTGCTTGACTATCACTCCAATACCTTTGGGTCAAGTTTGCGCTATATAAAACTGTAACAAAAAAAAAATGCTAAATAAATGCTGAGCGGGTGTTAGGAAGCATGGTGGTGAGGTGAGCAGTAGGGGCATCCCTTGCTCTGGTGGAGTCACTGACTGTCCAGTTATCCTTGACATGCAGGCACAGACCTATAGATATGTTGTGGGGTTCATTTGTTGTGATGGCAGAGGGGAGTCTCCATCCTCTAAGCAGGTCTCAAAGGCAGCCCACTGTACTGTAAATTGCGCCCCTATACCCTGTTGCATGAGCCTCAATCAACCCACCCTCCGAAAACTCAGAAAAGGTTTAATTGCAACAACCAGACACACTAAGGAGCTTATTTATGAGAGCCCTGCATCACTTTAGCACCATGTCTACGTTGGTGCTGGACTGCCGAAATGGCGCCAACGAAGGGATAAAGGTCAGGAATTCACTCAACTGTTTAAATCCGGTGCATTACTGCACTTTCAGTTTGACCTTGAGCTGCGCAGCCCTATGACAAAATCCCATAGATGAGGCCCTAAATTTCCATAGAATTACCTAGGTTTTATTAAACCAGCTCGAATTACTGGCAGTTCAGATGCGGGAGGACGTGATATGATACTTTTACCATGTTTGTCGAGAGGTGATCAATCAATGGGTTTATCGGGAAAAGTTCCACCGAAAAGACATCCATATATTGTGCTTTCTAAGGCTTTGTCAAGTATTGGTCACCAGGTCAGTCAACTGAGTCATCATAAACTGTGCTTTTGTTCCAAATTTTAAAAATATAAATCTAGATGTCATTTAGGTAGCCTGAAAGAGTTCAGAGTTGGCTATTAGCAACAGCCGCAGAGTGTGATCTGGTAGCACATATGACACATTAGTCACTAAGAGATGACAATAGGGTCAGATGTATGTTCTAAAGATATAATGACAATTGTACTCACAAATTAGATTCTTTTGCCATCAATTTTCTGACCTGTTTATTTCTGGTCCTTTCCTCGCAGGGGGAGCTGATACTGTCCGGTTGGTGAATTCTGGTGACGCCTGCAGTGGGAGGGTGGAGATCAAACACGAGAATCGCTGGGGGACGGTCTGTGATAGAGACTGGGACAAGAATGATGCTGATGTGGTCTGTAGACAACTCAACTGTGGATCAGCATCCAGAGTAGAAACAAGAAATGAAGTATATAGAAATGGCGTCTTCCCCGTGTGGATGAGTGAGATTGGGTGCACTGGAGCAGAAAAGACTCTCTTCGATTGTCCACGCACTCCCTGGGGAGTCAACAACTGCCCGTGGAGGAGCGATGGTGGAGTGGAGTGCACAGGTGAGAGAAATCCACAGCAATCCTTCAACTCCATGCAAACTTCTAAAGCTCAAGAAAAGAGCAGTTATATTAAACCGAAGAACGCTACAGGTATAACAAAATCCCATCACTGTTGATTATAACCAGAAACACATAAAATAAATGAGAAAAAAACAACATTAATCTTAATAGATTCAGAAAACTAACGACATACTGAATTAGATTCATTAGGAGCGCAAGATTCTAGCGATAAACTTTGGAAATTGCAAAGTTTTTGAGCCTTGAGACCTTCAAGGGTGAGTAGTCGCACTTTATAAGACACCTGATTGATTGTCTGATTGATCGATTGAAGACAACGACTACAGAAGGGGGTGTAGTGTGACAATCAAATTTGCAGATGACATGTCTATAGCAGTGCAGGAAATCGCACAGACCAGCTATGTGCAGGTTGTATGGTGTAGACATGTCAGCTCAAGGCACAGCCAAGAGTTGGAACAGATTAGTTGTCCTTTCAAACTTTAACTGTTTTGTTACATATATATATATATATATTCACTGAAAAAACCATAGGTTATAGACCATATATAGTTAGGAATTAGCATTTAAAAAACCTTATTTTACTCACACAAAACCATTGAAATTCCATATATAGTTAGTTGCACTAACTATATATCGCGCACCCGTAATCCACTGCTGATGATGTCACATATTACATCATTCATGACATGGTCAGTGACATCACTGATGACATCACTGATGACATCTCAAATGACATCACTGATGACAACATCCAGTGATTATGTGTTTCTGTAAAGTTTAAATATGTTTTACATATTGAAGAATGAGTGGATGTATAAGTGTCTCAATGAAGGTTTTAGTAGGTGCGTGATTGACTGTATGAGTGAGTGATTAAATGCGTCTTACTAAATGCACGGGTTAGTGACTAAACTGTCTGAAAGTGTGCATCAGCATGTCTGTTGTTGTGCAAGCTGCTGCATGTGTTGATCAGTAGCTATATAAGTAGCTATATGGGTTATTGATTGGTTGCACAAGTATTTGTATGGGAGACTGAGTGTGTGTATGACTGGCTGGGAGGTGTGTGACTCTGTGCAGATCAATGTGTACTTGTATCAGTGATTCTATAAGAGAGTAAGTATGTGTTAGTATATGTTTTAAAATGTAAGGTACTCTATGTTTAACTGTGTAGATTAGAAAATGGAACTGTGATTGATTCTTTACAGGACTGACTAGGTGTGTGAGTAACTCCATGGATGAGTGGCAGAGTGTGAGTGTCTGTATAGGTGTATGAGTGCATATGATAGTGTTGTAAAGATGAGTGATTGTATGTATGAATGATTGTATGGGTGAATGAGTGAATGTGTGTGTAGACGTAGGAATCAGTGAGTGGGTATGTAGTAACTAGTATTGGTGTGTCAATGGTTTCAAAAATTATACTCTGTATTTAACACTGGGTGTAACAGAGGTTATATTAAAGTGTGAGGAGATGCATTGTATTGTCACATTAATGATATCATCATTGATGTGACCATTGATGTCAAATGAGATATCATCAGTGATGTCATTTGAGATGTCATCAGTGATGTCATCAGTGATGTCACTGACCATGTCATGAATGATGTAATATGTGACATCATCAGCAGTGGATTACGGGTGCGCGATATATAGTTAGTGCAACTAACTATATATGGAATTTCAATGGTTTTGTGTGAGTAAAATAAGGTTTTTTAAATGCTAATTCCTAACTATATATGGTCTATAACCTATGGTTTTTTCAGTGAATTTTCAAGGTTTTGTAAATGCTAATTCCTAACTATATATGGTCTATAACCTATGGTTTTTTCTGTGAATTTCATTGGTTTTTTAACAGCTAATATCTGTAGCTGTAAAATGTATTCTTCTTTAAATCCAAAAATATATTTTATATGTTTATGAATAATTTTTTTTTTTTAATATTTTTTTTTCTTCGTTCCCGCTTCGCGAATCGGGAAGCTTCCCGTTAGCTGACCTTGATGCCGCGAAATAGACCGCGAGCCGGTAAACGTTTCTTTACCGCAACTGCCGCGTTAGAAAACAACATCGTGACGCCTCCCGTCCGCATGACGTTTCGCGTTGTCTCGTGATACGTCATATGACGTGCTACGTTAGCGAACTCGTACGCTTACCGAGTCGCAAAGCACAGGTTTCTGGAAGCAAACCGGGAGGCCCTGCAAAGCGCGTAACGTAAACACAGCAGGTCATGTGACTTGGTAATAACACTTTTCATTGGTTCATTTCACTTTCGGTTTCCTAATGATGTAAGACTAGGTCATATGATCTAAAATGAACACTTTTCATTGGTTGAGAACTATTTTTTTTCCTAAATGGTGAAAATCCCTCCTTCTTTCCTCACTCTGACTTTCATCATTGTGAGAGAAAGACCCTTTGTTACCAGTGAGCAATGGCTTCTTTACTAGCTTCAGCTGGTGCTTCCCCACCACCTCCACCACATCCAAGGAAGAGTGGACCACCTGCTAAAGTTATAATTCAGCAAGAAGAGGAAGAAGAGGAACAGGACGACCTAGATAATCTCCCTATTATGGCCAGAAGATCTGTTGTACCGGAAGTAACGGGACCAGAGGGCAGGGAGATGGTGCCAAATATACAAACGAGATTTCGTGAAGTAAAACAAGTCTGCGTACATTGCAGTGGAATCATTTGCTACGCAGAAAGTAGCATCACTCTGATCAACAGAGCTATTAACAATCATGCTCATGTTTGTCCGAAACTCCCCAAACAATAAATTCTTTTTTTTGTTTTCTTCCTCCTGTTGAGCCCTTTACAATGAATCGTTTTCGTTGCCCCCTCCGAAAAAAAAACAAAAAAAATATAAAACTGTTCAGAAAAATTCAAAAAAAGTAAAAAAAATGTTCAGAAAAATAATAAAAAAAATATAAAACAACAAAAACAATTTAAAAAAAAGTTCTTTTCAGAACTACCTCCCCGTTATAAAAAAATTGGTACAATATTTGCAACTGTGCCAACCTCTATTTCTCTTAGTTCGCTTCCCAGTTCGCTCCCCGGTACGCGAACCGGAAGCGAACCAAAAACATTTTTTTATAAAAAAGAACAGTAAGTATAAGGGAAGGAAACAGACAGTTATGTTAAAAGAAAGACAGCTATAGGGGAGTAAACTAGAGATACTATTACCCGTAATCCACTGCTGATGATGTCACATATTACATCATTCATGACATGCTCAGTGACATCATCAGCAGAGGATTGCGGGTAACAGTATCCCTAGTTTATTCCCTATAGCTGTGTTTCTTTTAACATAACTGTCTGTTTCCTTCCCTTATACTTACTGTTCTTTTAAAAAACATTTTTTTAGATCTGTCAGAAACAGTGAAAGTAATGAAATATAAAAGACTACGTAGAATATGAGCACTGTATGCAACAACTTTGACACTGACAGAAGCCTCACCTTCTCCATGCCTCCTACACAGTTCTACATGTACATCATAAATGCAAACAGAACAGAATTAATTATACATGTTAAATGGTTTATTTTTGCTGTTCTCAGAATGTATCAAATTTCACTAAAACAGTGACTTGAAGGTATTCATCATATAACAGCGGGGAAAAAAAAACACAATCAAAATGATTGTGTTTAAAAAACCCATACATTACAAATCAGAATTCAGAACTCCTTAAAGTTAACTTACTTTCCATGACGGCCAAGGATGTCCTATGAACAGCTTACACTCTGTTGTGCTGTTATTACTTTCAACCCGCCACTTTCTGAAAGAAAACCTCCATCGTTTTCAAAAACATGTTACATACAATAAATGACTTCTCGCTCTCTACCACACGATTCCACAAGGCCAAATCGTGTCAGAGCCATGTATAACTCTTGGATTTCTTGTAAGCCAATCCCGTCTTTTCGCATTTCCGCAACTTTCAGAATTAAAATGTTGAAGATCATTTACACAATCCTGGACTAGTAATATCTTCCCCTTCTTGCTCAATCATGTTCTACATTTCCTATCACACTGATACTGCTTACTATGAAGCAGACTTACACTACCTTTATGACTAGTACAATTATTTAATTCTCTACATCACTTTTAATCACAAAGCAATGTAAAACAGTAGACAGCATTGCAGACTTACATTCCCTCTACTCCATGTTTTGATTCGCTGCTTCAATTAGCTTATAAAAAGAAATAGTTTTTCTGAACTCATTCAAAGTGCACGTATTTCTCAATAACGTCCAGTGTTATGGTAAAAAGTTATGTCTCTGTACTACACTTATCCTCAAGGCCAAATAGTGTAGGAGCCATAAGAACTTCTTGAAATTCCTCAGAGCACATCCCGAGATTCTTTCCCTAAAATTTTGGTTTTAAAAACACCAGGTAAGAGTTTTTAAGGTCATATGGCAATTTTTTTTTGAAAATTAAAACAGAATCATTGCAGAATGACCAGCCATTTCTACACTTTAAATAAGCTGTATAATGTCCTGATGTTATTGAAGGACCATCATGATATATAATTGCTACAGTTACAAAAGTCCTTCCTGATATTGACAACTGTGAAGCCACAAAATTTTTAATTAAAGTTGTCAATTTTGTTCCATCAGGCCTACATCGTTGGAACATTAAAATGACATACTGGCCATATGTTCGTATAAATAAAGTGGACATCATTTCAGATTTACATTGCCTACACTCCATGTTGTGATCAGCTGCTTTTACTAGCTTATTAAAAGAGACTGATTTACTGTCTGGCAAAGTTAAATATATAAATCTTTCTGAGTCTACACTAGTAGTAGCTGATACCCTACAGTTCTCGCAGTCATGCTGCCATTGATAAGAAAGCCCAAACAGGTGATCTACATCTACACCTTCATCATGCAATACATCAAGCATATACATTAAAAACTCCTGACAATCTTGCTGACTATTTTGAGAGAATTGTGTTTGGCCTGAACATCTGTCTAACAGATTTCGAATTTCAGACACACTTTCTATGTTTGTTCTATCAGTGCTACATTTCTCTAACACAGAATTTAACAAACTGCAAAATCTTTGATCCGAATTGACCACAATCTGTTCTTTTAAAGTTTCTAGAGAAAAGACAACATTAACCACTACATTAGCATAGCAGTTGACACCAGAACTGTTTTCAAATTGAAAACCAACAACATCTTCAACAGAATCCTTTTTGTTTCTGCTTATAATTTCAGGTTCATCAACTTTTCGTCTTTTTGCTACAACCTCCCCAGTATTGGTCACATTTCTTCGTTTCCGGCCTACCACACGTTTCTCAAACAAAGGATACTGAGGCAAATGTGGCGCATACTCTCTTCTCAACCTATTGTATTCCTTAACACAATCTAGATCCGCACAAATGTTTGTGACATCACACTCAATCAAGTACAATCCCGATAAAGTCCTAACTCGTGACAATGCCACATATGCCATACCCTCCTTGAACACAGAACTGCCAATATTCACCAATGCACAGTCTACACTTAAACCTTGCGATTTATGGATTGTCACCGCATATGCCAAGCAAACAGGAAACTGCTTACGACGAACATATAAGTCTTTTACAAGCAAAAATCTAGCAGAACAACGAGCAATTAGCTGTACTTCCTCAATGCCATCAAATTTAATTTTTAAAAATTCAATTCCATCTCTATTTCTGTATTTCACAAAATCAACAACATTACCCATTGATCCATTTACCAGACCTCTTTCAACATGTAAATTCCTTCTTAAAATTATACGGCAGTTCAAGCACACATTCAGAGTCTTTTCAAAACCCGCAGTTTTAGATATACTCTTCTCTAATGAATCCAATTTTGTTTTCAGATTCTCAGACAAAATAATTGTTGATCCCATATGCTCTACTCTGTCAATAGCTTCCAATTTCACAATCTCTTGCTTTTCTAAATGCAACATTTTGTTGTTGAATTTGGCACATTCTGCAAGAGTTGGCATCAAACATATTCCAGATTTTTTCTCAGTAACTTTCTGAAAAATATTCTCAGGCACAACATCTTCGTCTGGATATAAATTTGTCAGTAATCGTGCATGTAAAGCTTCTTTCCCATGCTCGGTCACTTTTCCAATTCTAACATCTTGTAGAATAGTCTTGTAAACTTCATCCTTTGCCTGACGCATATTTTCATGCAGTTCAGCATAATTGAAGTTTAACCATATATTGACGTTGCCAATACTCCCTAAGCACTTCCTGGTATCTTCATGCGTGAGCATTTTGAACACAGGTTGCCCTTTCACTGGTGTCAGCTGCAGAAGATCTCCAAAAACAATGATGTGTTTGCCACCAAATAACACATCATACTCTGTTTTGAGAACTTCTTGCATTCTCAAATGCACAAAGGCAAGCATAACATTGGAAACCATGCTTACTTCGTCAATGATAAGAAGTTTCATTTTCCTCAAGACTCTTGAAACTTCAAAACAAGCATCTCCAGATAGCTTGTGATATTCTAATTTGTTGTCATGCTCCACTGGCAGCATCAGTAAACGATGTAAAGTAATCCCTTTAATGTTATGTGCTGCCAGTCCAGTTGGAGCGGTGACAACACAAGACAGCGATGACTCTGTCCTTTCCTGCAAATAACATGAAATTGCTTTAATAAGGAAACTTTTTCCAGTTCCCGCTTCTCCACTCACGTACAGTCGGACAGGCTTCAACGACGTACATGAGCACTCTTTCTTATCATGACTTAATCCATGATCAATTTGCATGGTAAGTTCGTCATATATTTTCCTCTGCTCAACGTTGAGTTGTCTTTCCAACTCTTCTAAGTTAACCGCATCCTCCTGAGCATGTGCCATGGCTCTTTCTACTTCATTCATAGCAGTGGCAGCTTCATTTTCGATAAGAGGTCCTCCTAGTGGATCCTGACTCAATGAAGCAGAACTCTGACTGTCCTGAGAACTGTCTCTGGCAATCTCGGCTGCAATCGTTGCTTCCTGCTCAATTTCCACATTCAACATTTCTACATATTTGGGAAAAGCAGGACATTCTATGGTCTCCTTGGCAGCATTGAAAGAGTCTTCGTAACAGAGGAAATCTCCAAGCAGTTCCTCTTCTGCACGCCAAGGCTTAAAAAGTTGCAAAAGTGCTAAATAGAAAAACTCCTTTTTTTCAGGAGATTCGCCACTCAATTTTCGATGGTTTATCAAGTGGCATTTTCTTTGCTTGACCAGACATCCCTCACTTCCTATTACAGCATACACTCCTTTCTCAGTATCTTCTTTGATGTTCCTCTTGAATATGTAATTTTGCAGAACCTCATACAGACAAACATTCTCGAGGTGACTGCTTCGATTTGGATAATATGTATCCAACATGTTGCTCTTCAAAATGTCGGTACTGTTTGGCTCCTTTTCCGCCAAATACTCAATTTCCCGCACAGGTTTCAGAACTCGATTACGCATTGCAGCAAGACCAACACTCGCCCAAACGATACTCCTGGACTTGGCATAGAGACTTGCTGAAGACAACCGGTCAGAACATTCGTAAGCTCCGATTTCTCGATGCGACAACATCTTCAGACTGAAACTGTACAACTTCTTGCTGAGGCTCTTTTCATGGGAAATGTCCTCCCACATATCCTTCAATTCTGTCTTCTCTTTTTTGGTGATGTAAGATGTCACATACCTAGCCACAGCCATACAGTTATCAGCCACAAACTGTATATCCATGTTAGCATTCCACATGGACAAAATCACCGGGTTGTAGTCGTTGATGTACTTAGACTCTTCGTTCCTCTTCAAATTGTATGTGTTTTTAGGTGATTTCTTCATCACATTATGTCGCAGCGAAGACATCAAACTGTTCACTCTTCCTTTAGAAATCACCGATCGTGGAAAGCCGAAACGACATTTGGTGTAGAACTTGTCTTTGTTCCGGAATTTACGACGACAGTACTTTCCACATCGATGGCTTTGGAAACGTAGAACTTTTTCTCTTAGGCTTTTTTTCTCCTTTGCGTTTGGAACAGCACACGTAGAATACTGTTCTATGAAACTCATCACTGAGTCGTCTGCATCCGTTCCAAATTTAGGTGCATCCTTGATCCACAGCAACATATGTATATGAGGAGCACCTCTTGCTTGGTACTCCTTCCTCCAGAAGAAATCCAACACCTCTCCAAGAGGTGGATTCTTCTTATTCATGATGAAAGACATCATACCTTCAAATCTATGATTGAAGTACCTACATACATTGACTGGATCCAAAGAGCACAGTTCTCCGGGTGTCTTGAATTCGATGTTTTCTACGTTAGCATTTGCCTCTCGTAGAAATTCAAGTAAGTCTTCCCAGCCATACTCAGCACAGCTCAAAGTGAGGAACCATGTGGGAGTTCCTAAGTTCCTCAGCATACATTTTAAATCACCATGACGACGGTACCAGTACTCATTAGTACCACGCTGACACGCCATGAGATTAATCAGGTGAGAATCCAAAATACTGTCTTGGACATTGACTTTATCCATAAAGTCACTTGCCGAGATGTTTTGCATGTGTATACCACTTTTCAAGATGTGGTTCACTGCATATGACAGTCCAGACAGATCGCTTTCAAACAGGAGATGAAACAAATAAGGAATGCATTGTCGAAACCTAGGATCTCCTGCATACAATCGCAAAGTCCGGTATTCAGAAGCAGGAATTTGATGAGGTCGCTCATCATATCTTCCTCCCTGACCTGTTGGAAAAAGCTGTGGGAAACACCGAGCTTCCAAACTTTCCTCCCAAACACTAATGGGACTCCCTTTCGCTTGTTTCATTTGAAACAACTCAATAGCATTCCCCATGACTTCCTTGGAATGCAAAGGATGAACACTATAATGTTCATATATTTCTTCACTAGTACAGGGTTCTACTTTCTCAATTTGACCAGCACACAAATCGCTATCCTCTTCCTCACTTACTTCCTCTTCTGCAACATATACATTTTTATAGTATTTATTATATTTTTTCAAATACAATGTTGCCCTTTTGACTTTCCTAACATCTACTAAATCTTGCCATATTTTCTTATTCTTTGTCGGAACCCCATTAACTAAGATAACCAGAGGTTCCTCTTCCACTTTTTCTACTCCAATTGTGTTAATGTTTTTCTTCAAATCTAGAGGCAAATAAACAACTCTTCCCTTTAATCCTCTCTGTAAATCTGATGGAGGCAATTTCCCTGTCTTTGGCTCCATTCTTACAATAGCCTGAAAGGGATGGATACTTTGAATCAAAATAGATTCATAAGTATTTAAATCCTTCAATTCAGAAGGAATTTCAACCAATTCCAGATTATTATGAACTGCTCTAGCAGGCATCTGGTTTTGATTTAATTTGTTACAACAATAAGTACACACACGTTGATCCAATCCCAAATCAAAACAATTTTCTACCATCAAGTATGTTGTAAAATCCTTCCATTCACTATTATTTTCCCTTTCACTTTTTCCATATAAATCCACTAACTTAGTCTGATTCTTATAATAAGTGCGTCGACAACACACACAAGTGAAATTTGGCCTCTCACTTGATTTCACCTCAAACGTCGCAATTTCCCTCTGGAAATTATCTGTACTGGAAACCTGTACACTATCTTCCACATTACTCTCTTCTTCTTGGTCAATTTCAACATTCTCCTCTTTACTTCCAAAGTAACAAAACTCAATTTCTTCACATATATTTTTCACATCTATTTCAGAACCATGCAAAAGAGCAGCGCATAATTGTTTTAGCATAATTGCTGGACTCTTAGCATAATACAACATTCTAACTAATTTCCTCACTTTATTATGATGCACTGCTAGCATCCTGAAATGATGAAAAACACTCTGACATACTCTCCTGGAAAGACAAGCCAGTGAATGACCATGCAAACCTATCACTTCTCTCACTCTGCAAGGATCTAATTCTTGCAACAACTTCATTTTCTGCTTCAAACTTTTCTTACTAAATGACCGTATAAAATCACAAAGCAAATTGATGGAATCCTGTCGTACACTGCAAATACTACTACACTTCCAGGTGTACACAGGACCCTTAGGACGTCTCCCTAAAACCTCATTACCTAACACCTCTTCTATCTCTGTTCTCACAAGTTTTTCTTTTTCAACTGGACAACCATCTTTCACTTCATAAGCTCGACCACTGGTGTCAACTGCATGCACCAAATCATTATCCTGGAAATAACTCTCCTCATTAAAAAATGCCTCAGAGCTTGAACTATGCATCCATTCTCCAGAAAAAACTTCACAAAAATTACTACGATTAACTATTCTCTTCCATCTACTATTTCTTTTGAAATCATAAATTACCTTGTTTAGCTTCCTAATTCTATTGATTGTCAAAATAAATAACTTACGTTTAATTTCAAAGGCCTGATCAATAACTTTCTCAACTATTTTTTTTCTCTTATAAAAAACCACTTTCTGCTGACCTTTCTTAATATTTTTTAACAAATTCCCAATTATCCTGTTGCGGAACATTCGTTTACGAATATCCCTAAACTGTTGTTTCCTTCTACTTTCATGCATAGAGTTATCTCTTACTCTAGCAGTAACATTTCTCATTGGCCTTTCCTTACCATTTGAATTCGGTCTCCTTTTCTGGAGTGAAACATTTTCTGTAGTAATATTTTTTTTACTACACATATTTCTTATGACTGTTTTTCGACTCTTACCCGGTGCTTTCTTGGTGACTTGACAAATCTTTTTGTTAGAGGACTGCTGCAATATTCCATGCTCCTGCTGTCTTTGACGTTTTCCAGCCTTTCTTACTCTTTCTTTGCTAGGCATCCTAAAATCTTGAAATAATGTGCAGTTGAATCTGTGGTAAAATATAATAAAAAATGTTATTAACCACTATTACCCAACAGTAAATTAATAACAGTCATCAAAAACTTAACACACTACTTAAGTATATAATATACTGAAGCCTATCTTCAATTTTTCACTGAACAGGACTCATCTCTTCTTAACCTTGGATAAACCTCACCTACTCTGTGTCCCCTGCACATAATTAAATGTAAAGGGGCAGATTTATATTAACTAGCACATCCCCAGGGATGCACCAGTTAACGTGCACCGCTGCTCTGCCACCCACGGTGTGCCGCATTTACAATCAGATAGGACAAAGCTACATCAAAACCCTGCGCCTGCTTGAAGCAGGCATAGATCTTGACGCAGGTAGGCTGAAAGCTAAAGCAACAACTAAGTGTCGTGTGCAGAAGTTACAAAAAAGGAAAAATGGCGTTTAAACCAGTAATGAGACCATGCTAACGTAATACAGAGTAAAAATATCCAGGATCTACATCAGTTTGGGGTTCACGAACCTGGCAGGTACAAGGCACTGAGGCTTTCCACCGTGCATGTCTCATCCCAAAACATATGTTGTTTGTGAATGAAACAATTTCCCAGACCAAATGCTTTGGATTGGCTACTTCTAAAAAATTAAACACCCCTACTATCCCGGAGTTAGAGGAATACGATGGTTGGAGTAATTTTACTCGTTGTCTATTAAAGATTTACAGGCCCTACTCCGTAATTCTTCCTTTAACATTTCCAGTATAAATCCAAAAGGTTGACTGCTTTGGCAACGTGCCTTATCCACGGTTTAATAACGCTGCCTTTTGCTTTATATAAGTTTTCAAATTGTATGAAATATATACCAATAGGTCGTTATTAACCTTTAGGTAGTGGTTTTCTTCATCAAGTCTGGTCGCTTCCATACACATACAGATTTTCAAAGATGATCAAGAACTTTATCTGAATGGAGAGGAATGCACTGAGACGCCAGATCATTCACTAATGTGTAGGCACAGACAGTTACACGGTTCATGCAACAAACACCGACCAAATATGGCTTGCGTGTTGCAAGGCACGCCAGTTCCTGCTATCATCCCCACGTTCAAGTTCTTGGAAAATGGTAGTTATTTGATGCTCAATAATGAAGATTGTTCTGGGTTAATTAAAAGTATTCATTTTATCGTAACAGTAAATGAACGGGTTATTTGCTGCAGAAATGTTCTATTTCCTCCCACACATGAACATAGGGAGTTTTCAATCTGGCCACAAATACCAACCTTGGGAGCACATTTCAACAGCATGGCAAGAATAAGAGCTCTTTTGTCTCAGAGAGAGGTGGCCTTGAGTTCGGCCCGTGAAACTTTCGTGCTTCACATAGCGAACACCCGTACAGAGGTGCAGACCCTTTTAAATACAGATTCGACTTTGCATTTCAGCAAGATTACCCATTCATTTCCATGCAGCAGGAGGCCCATAGGAATGAAGGTGCAATTTGCGATTAGCAATTACCTCATCGCAAATTACGAATTTTTCCGACGGTGCAGGGGTATCTCAAGAACACCCTGCTGCACCCCTGAAAAAAAAATTTGGGGTCATATGGCGCACATAAATTTTGAAAACATTCCTTTACCTCAAAAACGATTTTCAACTCATAATTTGAAAACACTGCACATGGGGAAATGACTTAAAATGTCCTTAAGACACATAAAAGCATTTTTTGATTGCCTTTGCAGCATGTTTCAGTCACCTTTAACATGCCTATGTAACGGAAACATTCAAAATCTAAATTTGCCATGCACAGGTGGGAGCATATTTACAAGCAATTTGCTCCACAGACAAACTTCTTACATTGAAATGGGAAAGACTCTCAATTACCTTATAAAGAAGCAGACACCATTATGTCCTTCTCATCAATATTAAAACCATTGCTTTTTCTCAAAAACGATTTACAAGTCATAATTTGAAAACACTCCACAGCTCCTATGCACATAAAAGCCCTGTCAGTACTAATACTTCACATTTTCTCCAATTACAATTTCTCAAACAAACAAAATCTATTTGTGAAACACTTGAGACAAAGCAACATTTGAAAAACACAACTTTCTTCATAATTTTCTCCTTAAAGCACACTATTTTCTATCTAAATTAAAGAAATTTTTTCTCACCTTAGCAAGTACTTTGAGTTTCAAAACAGTCTCAGAAACACACCAATTTGTCTTCAGCAGAGCAAAAGGTATGCACTCCAGAGTCTGCAGCTATCAAAAGCACAGAAATGCTGTAATTCTTCACACATATCTCTCATGTCACCCAATCAAAACTCTTCCCTCACTTTTTTTCAAAGCAAAACTCTTCCCCCCTCTGCCCCCTCTCTGCTTTTTCTGCATAGCAACCACCTCTTGCAAGACCTCTCACACAACAATGTTGCAATTGAACTCTGAACTCTCAGTGCACCTGCATATCCAGTGCATTCTTTCATTTAATGATTTTTTCTTCGCCACTCAAAATACATCTTTCAACGAACTCATCCATGCACACTAACTTTCTGTTTTCAGCAATCAAAATCCACCAATCACTCTTACTGCTTCATTAACACAGAAACTCCTCAGTTTTTTTCATTTTACACTCTCATTTTTTCAACTGCCATTTCATTGCCACACTTCATCTGACTGCAGGAGAACCTTCTCTCGCCATGTTTTCTGTCTGGATTGTTGGACATAGCTACATCTATTGGGCTCAAAGGTACGCTGAAAACAGGAATTTACCTAACCTCAATTTACAAGATGTGGAAATTAAGTGGTTTGGCCACAGAGGATTAAAATGTCACCAATTGATACCATTGGTGAAAACCTTTATGCATTTGCCAAAACCTGACCTGTTAATTGTGCACTGTGGAGGTAATGATTTGGGCACTTTGACTGGGGTAGGTCTGGAAATGCTTTTAAAGGACACCTTTGAGCAATTGATGGCACTTTTTCCTCAGACTGCCTTGGTATATTCAAATATATGCCAAAGACAGAAATGGAGGTGGTCGAACCAATTTTGTCCACAAATTGAGAAATCGAGGAAGCATGTAAACAAATCTGTTTCAGCTTACATGAGAGACCATGGAATGGGCTCCCTGTACAACAATAACTTGCGTTACTACATGCAAGATATCTACAGAGGAGATGGAGTTCACTTCTCAGATGAGGGCAACAGAGTTTTCACTCTGAATTTAAGAATGTGCATTGGTACCTACTTATAAGTACCTAAATGTACCATAAACCCAAAAGCTCTTCTCAGAGCTACCCTACATCTGATCACTCACAATTATTATTGTACTCTAACTTTTTTCACTAATTTTCAAGAAAGTACGCTCCCCAGAACGCTTCCCGGTTCGCGAACCGAGCGCACTCCACGCAAAAAAACTAAAAAAACGGTATATATTTTTTTGCCCTGCGAGAACCTTTCAAAGCCTCCACATCAAACCTAGGGGGTCAGGGACGATCTACTATGCCCCCTTATGGTCATTTGCCCCTTCGCTTTGGCCTCCTCTTGTCTCTCGATCCTACCGAGAGACAAGATGGCGGCCGCTACGGACTGTTTGGAATGTTTACAGACGCCGAAAAACCAATCAGCTTCGCAAACCTCCGTAACGCGAAAAGTACGCGAAGCGGAGCGCTGTTACAGATATATATCTTTTTTTGAACGTTAATTTCTCAAAATCCACTGGAGCACATATATTGAGACCTAGCAAAGGCACATCGGGCTACCAGTCCCTACAATTTTGCCAAGTTTCGTGCAAATCCATTCAGCCGTTCGATTATTATTATTATTTTGTTTTTTGCCCCGCGGGGCCCTTTTAAAACCTCCACATCAAACCTAGGGGGTCAGCGAGGATCTACTATTCCCCCTTATGGTCATTTGCCCCTTCGCTTTCGCCTCCTCTTGTCTCTCGATCCTACCGAGAGACAAGATGGCGGCCGCTACGGACTGTTTGGAATGTTGACAGACGCCGGAGAACCAATCAGCTTCGCTTCACAAAGCTCCGTTGCGCGAAAAGTCCGCGAACCAGACCGCTGCCTGGTCCGCGCTTACAGATATATATCTTTTTTTAAACGTTAATTTCTCAAAATCCACTGGAGCACATATATTGAGACCTACAAAAGGCACATCGGGCTACCAGTCCCTACAATTTTGCCAAGTTTCGTGCAAATCCATTCAGCCGTTCGGGCTAAAAGTGAGGCCAACCGCCCTATGGAAATTAACATGGGAAAAACGCGTTTTGGGACCCCCCTTTTTTCTCGGCCCCCCCTTGACGAACCCCCCCCAAATTTTCAAAGGCTGCTCAGAAACAAAATGTGCCATTTTCCTGAAAATTTCAGCCAATTCCGTCCACAAACGGCAAAGTTATTAGACATAGAATTTTCAAAAAACCCATAGAGAAAAAATCCTAACTATATATACCTACTGGCGACCGCCAGTAGGTAATATATATATATATATATATATATATATATATATATATATATATATATATTGAGAAGCAACAGTAAGGTCTAGGCATGTTTTCGATATAGTCATTCTGTGTCATGTTAAAAAAGGGATGATGTTGTAGACATAATTTAAGAAAGAAGCATAACTTCAAAGTAAGTAACTGGCAACCATAAACAACAATTAAGCGTCCTTGTTAGAAAGGGGGGCCTCTAGTTGGCAATGGTTTACACATTTGTCCGCGTACCGGCCCTTCATTTTAGTCAGGATAAGGGGGAGAAGCTTGCACAGCTGGTGCTGATAATTCTCATGTTCTTTGAGAGAGAAGCTTGCACAGTTGCTGCTGATAGTTCTCATGTTCTTTGAGAGAGAAGCTTGCACAGCTGGTGCTGATAGTTCTCATGTTCTTTGAGAGAGAAGCTTGTACAGCAGCTGCTGATAGTTCTCATGTTCTTTGAGAGAGAAGCTTGCACAGCTGCTGCTGATAGTTCTCATGTTCTTTGAGAGAGAAGCTTGCACAGCTGCTGCTGATAGTTCTCATGTTCTTTGAGAGAGAAGCTTGCACAGCTGGTGCTGATGGTTCTCATGTTCTTTGAGAGAGAAGTTTGCACAGTTTCTGCTGATGGTTCTCATGTTCTTCGAGAGAGAAGCTTGCACAGCTGCTGCTGATAGTTCTCATGTTCTTTGGGAGAGAAGCTTGCACAGCTGCTGAGAGAGAAGCTTGCACAGCTGCTGCTGATAGTTCTCATGTTATTTGAGAGAGAAGCTTGTACAGCTGCTGCTGATAGTTCTCATGTTCTTTGAGAGAGAAGCTTGCACAGCTGCTGCTGATAGTTCTCATGTTCTTTGAGAGAGAAGCTTGCACAGCTGCTGCTGATAGTTCTCATGTTCTTTGAGAGAGAAGCTTGCACAGCTGCTGCTGATAGTTCTCATGTTCTTTGAGAAGCTTGCACAGCTGCTATTCATGGTTCTCATGTTCTTTGAGAGAGAAGCTTGCACAGCAGGTGCTGTTAGTTCTCATGTTCTTTGAGAGAGAAGCTTGCACAGCTGCTGCTCATGGTTCACATGTTCTTTGAGAGAGAAGCTGGTACAGCTGGTGCTGATAGTTCATATGTTCTTTGAGAGAGAAGCTTGCACAGCTGCTGCTGATAGTTCTCATGTTCTTTGAGAGAGAAGCTTGCACAGCTTCTGCTCATAGTTCTCATGTTCTTTGAGAGAGAAGCTTGCACAACTGCTGCTGATAGTTCTCATGTTCTTTGAGAGAGAAGCTTGCACAGCTGCTGCTGATAGTTCTCATTTTCTTTGAGAGAGAAGGTTGCACAGCTGCTGCTGATAGTTCTCATGTTCTTTGAGAGAGAAGCTTGCACAGCTGCTGCTGATGGTTCTCATGTTCTTTAAGAGAGAAGGCTGCACAGCTGCTGCTGATGGTTCTCATGTTCTTTGAGAGAGAAGCTTGCACAGCTGCTGCTGATAGTTCTCATGTTCTTTGAGAGAGATGCTTGCACAGTTGCTGCTGATGGTTCTCATGTTCTTTGAGAGAGAAGGCTGCACAGCTGCTGCTGATGGTTCTCATGTTCTTTGAGAGAGAAGCTTGCACAGCTGCTTCTTCTCATGGTTCTCATGTTCTTTGAGAGAGAGGCTTGCACAGCTGCTGCTGATAGTTCTCATGTTCTTTGAGAGAGAAGCTTGCACAGTTGCTGCTGATAGTTCTCATGTTCTTTGAGAGAGAAGCTTGTACAGCTGCTGCTGATAGTTCTCATGTTCTTTGAGAGAGAAGCTTGCACAGCTGCTGCTGATAGTTCTCATGTTCTTTGAGAGAGAAGCTTGCACAGCTGCTGCTGATAGTTCTCATGTTCTTTGAGAGAGAAGGTTGCACAGCTGCTGCTGATAGTTCTCATGTTCTTTGAGAGAGAAGCTTGCACAGCTGCTGCTGATAGTTCTCATGTTCTTTGAGAGAGAAGCTTGCACAGCTGCTACTCATGGTTCTCATGTTCTTTGAGAGAGAAGCTTGCACAGCTGCTGCTGATAGTTCTCATGTTCTCTGAGAGAGAAGCTTGCACAGCTGCTGCTGATAGTTCTCATGTTCTTTGAGAAGCTTGCACAGCTGCTACTCATGGTTCTCATGTTCTTTGAGAGAGAAGCTTGCACAGCTGGTGCTGATAGTTCTCATGTTCTTTGAGAGATAAGCTTGCACAGCAGGTGCTGTTAGTTCTCATGTTCTTTGAGAGAGAAGCTTGCACAGCTGCTGCTGATAGTTCTCATGTTCTTTGAGAGAGAAGCTTGCACAGCTGCTGCTGATATTTCTCATGTTCTTTGAGAGAGAAGGTTGCACAGCTGCTGCTGATAGTTCTCATGTTCTTTGAGAGAGAAGCTTGCACAGCAGGTGCTGTTAGTTCTCATGTTATTTGAGAGAGAAGCTTGCACAGCTGCTGCTCATGGTTCTCATGTGCTTTGAGAGAGAAGCTGGTACAGCTGGTGCTGATAGTTCTCATGTTCTTTGAGAGAGAAGCTTGCACAGCTGCTGCAGATAGTTCTCATGTTCTTTGAGAGAGAAGCTTGCACAGCTGCTGCTCATGGTTCTCATGTTCTTTGAGAGAGAAGCTTGCACAGCTGCTGCTGATAGTTCTCATGTTCTTTGAGAGAGAAGCTTGCACAGCTGCTGCTGATAGTTCTCATGTTCTTTGAGAGAGAAGGTTGCACAGCTGCTGCTGATAGTTCTCATGTTCTTTGAGAGAGAAGCTTGCACAGCTGCTACTCATGGTTCTCATGTTCTTTGAGAGAGGAGCTTGCACAGCTGGTGCTGATGGTTCTCATGTTCTTTGAGAGAGAAGCTTGCACAGTTGCTGCTGATGGTTCTCATGTTCTTTGAGAGAGAAGCTTGCACAGCTCCTGCTGATAGTTCTCATGTTCTTTGAGAGAGAAGCTTGCACAGCTGCTGAGAGAGAAGCTTGCACAGCTGCTGCTGATAGTTCGCATGTTCTTTGAGAGAGAAGCTTGTACAGCTGCTGCTGATAGTTCTCATGTTCTTTGAGAGAGAAGCTTGCACAGCTGCTGCTGATAGTTATCATGTTCTTTGAGAGAGAAGCTTGCACAGCTGCTGCTGATAGTTCTCATGTTCTTTGAGAAGCTTGCACAGCTGCTACTCATGGTTCTCATGTTCTTTGAGAGAGAAGCGTGCACAGCTGCTGCTGATAGTTCTCATGTTCTTTGAGAGAGAAGCTTGCACAGCTGCTGAGAGAAGCTTGCACAGCTGGTGCTGATAGTTCTCATGTTCTTTGAGAGAGAAGCTTGCACAGCTGCTGCTGATAGTTCTCATGTTCTTTGAGAGAGAAGCTTGCACAGCTGCTGAGAGAGAAGCTTGCACAGCTGCTGCTGATAGTTCGCATGTTTTTTGAGAGAGAAGCTTTTACAGCTGCTGCTGATATTTCTCATGTTCTTTGAGAGAGAAGCTTGCACAGCTGGTGCTGATAGTTCTCATGTTCTTTGAGAGAGAAGCTGGTACAGCTGGTGCTGATAGTTCTCATGTTCTTTGAGAGAGAAGCTTGCACAGCTGCTGCTGATAGTTCTCATGTTCTTTGAGAGAGAAGCTTGCACAGCTGCTGCTGATAGTTCTCATGTTCTTTGAGAAGCTTGCACAGCTGCTACTCATGGTTCTCATGTTCTTTGAGAGAGAAGCGTGCACAGCTGCTGCTGATAGTTCTCATGTTCTTTGAGAGAGAAGCTTGCACAGCTGGTGCTGATAGTTCTCATATTCTTTGAGAGAGAAGCTTGCACAGCTGGTGCTGATAGTTCTCATGTTCTTTGAGAGAGAAGCTTGCAGAGCTGCTGCTGATAGTTCTCATGTTCTTTGAGAGAGAAGCTTGCACAGCTGCTGCTGATAGTTCTCATGTTCTTTAAGAGAGAAGCTTGTACAGCTGCTGCTGATAGTTCTCATGTTCTTTGAGAGAGAAGCTTGCACAGCTGGTCTCATGTCATGTTCTTTGAGAGAGAAGCTTGTACAGCTGCTGTTGATAGTTCTCATGTTCTTTGAGAGAGAAGCATGCACAGCTGGTGCTGATAGTTCTCATGTTCTTTGAGAAGCTTGCACAGCTGGTGCTGATAGTTCTCATGTTCTTTTAGGGAGAAGCTTGCACAGCTGCTGCTCATGGTTCTCATGTTCTTTGAGCTGCTGATAGTTCTCATGTTCTTTGAGAGAGAAGCTTGCACAGCTGCTGCTGATAGTTCTCATGTTCTTTGAGAGAGAAGCTTGCACAGCTGCTGCTGATAGTTCTCATGTTCTTTGAGAAGCTTGCAGAGCTGGTGCTGATAGTTCTCGTGTTCTTTGATAGAGAAGCTTGTACAGCTGCTGCTGATAGTTCTCATGTTCTTTGAGAAGCTTGCACATCTGGTGCTGATAGTTCTCATGTTCTTTGATAGAGAAGCTTGTACAGCTGCTGCTGATAGTTCTCATGTTCTTTGAGAAGCTTGTACAGCTGCTGCTGATAGTTCTCATGTTCTTTGAGAGAGAAGCTTGCACAGCTGGTGCTGATAGTTCTCATATTCTTTGAGAGAGAAGCTTGCACAGCTGGTGCTGATAGTTCTCATGTTCTTTGAGAGAGAAGCTTGCAGAGCTGCTGCTGATAGTTCTCATGTTCTTTGAGAGAGAAGCTTGCACAGCTGCTGCTGATAGTTCTCATGTTCTTTAAGAGAGAAGCTTGTACAGCTGCTGCTGATAGTTCTCATGTTCTTTGAGAGAGAAGCTTGCACAGCTGGTCTCATGTCATGTTCTTTGAGAGAGAAGCTTGTACAGCTGCTGTTGATAGTTCTCATGTTCTTTGAGAGAGAAGCTTGCACAGCTGGTGCTGATAGTTCTCATGTTCTTTGAGAAGCTTGCACAGCTGGTGCTGATAGTTCTCATGTTCTTTTAGGGAGAAGCTTGCACAGCTGCTGCTCATGGTTCTCATGTTCTTTGAGCTGCTGATAGTTCTCATGTTCTTTGAGAGAGAAGCTTGCACAGCTGCTGCTGATAGTTCTCATGTTCTTTGAGAGAGAAGCTTGCACAGCTGCTGCTGATAGTTCTCATGTTCTTTGAGAAGCTTGCAGAGCTGGTGCTGATAGTTCTCGTGTTCTTTGATAGAGAAGCTTGTACAGCTGCTGCTGATAGTTCTCATGTTCTTTGAGAAGCTTGCACATCTGGTGCTGATAGTTCTCATGTTCTTTGATAGAGAAGCTTGTACAGCTGCTGCTGATAGTTCTCATGTTCTTTGAGAAGCTTGTACAGCTGCTGCTGATAGTTCTCATGTTCTTTGAGAGAGAAGCTTGCACAGCTGGTGCTGATAGTTCTCATGTTCTTTGAGAGAGAAGCTTGCACAGCTGCTGTTGATAGTTCTCATGTTCTTTGAGAGAGAAGCTTGCACAGCTGGGGCTGATAGTTCTCATGTTCTTTGAGAAGCTTGCACAACTGGTGCTGATAGTTCTCATGTTCTTTTAGGGAGAAGCTTGCACAGCTGCTGCTCATGGTTCTCATGTTCTTTGAGCTGCTGATAGTTCTCATGTTCTTTGAGAGAGAAGCTTGCACAGCTGCTGCTGATAGTTCTCATGTTCTTTGAGAGAGAAGCTTGCACAGCTGCTGCTGATAGTTCTCATGTTCTTTGAGAAGCTTGCAGAGCTGGTGCTGATAGTTCTCGTGTTCTTTGATAGAGAAGCTTGTACAGCTGCTGCTGATAGTTCTCATGTTCTTTGAGAAGCTTGCACATCTGGTGCTGATAGTTCTCATGTTCTTTGATAGAGAAGCTTGTACAGCTGCTGCTGATAGTTCTCATGTTCTTTGAGAAGCTTGTACAGCTGCTGCTGATAGTTCTCATGTTCTTTGAGAGAGAAGCTTGCACAGCTGGTGCTGATAGTTCTCATGTTCTTTGAGAGAGAAGCTTGCACAGCTGCTGTTGATAGTTCTCATGTTCTTTGAGAGAGAAGCTTGCACAGCTGGGGCTGATAGTTCTCATGTTCTTTGAGAAGCTTGCACAGCTGGTGCTGATAGTTCTCATGTTCTTTTAGGGAGAAGCTTGCACAGCTGCTGCTCATGGTTCTCATGTTCTTTGAGCTGCTGATAGTTCTCATGTTCTTTGAGAGAGAAGCTTGCACAGCTGCTGCTGATAGTTCTCATGTTCTTTGAGAGAGAAGCTTGCACAGCTTCTGCTGATAGTTCTCATGTTCTTTGAGAAGCTTGCAGAGCTGGTGCTGATAGTTCTCGTGTTCTTTGATAGAGAAGCTTGTACAGCTGCTGCTGATAGTTCTCATGTTCTTTGAGAAGCTTGCACATCTGGTGCTGATAGTTCTCATGTTCTTTGATAGAGAAGCTTGTACAGCTGCTGCTGATAGTTCTCATGTTCTTTGAGAAGCTTGTACAGCTGCTGCTGATAGTTCTCATGTTCTTTGAGAGAGAAGCTTGCACAGCTGGTGCTGATAGTTCTCATGTTCTTTGAGAAGCTTGCACAGCTGGTGCTGATAGTTCTCATGTTCTTTTAGGGAGAAGCTTGCACAGCTGCTGCTCATGGTTCTCATGTTCTTTGAGCTGCTGATAGTTCTCATGTTCTTTGAGAGAGAAGCTTGCACAGCTGCTGCTGATAGTTCTCATGTTCTTTGAGAGATAAGCTTGCACAGCTGCTGCTGATAGTTCTCATGTTCTTTGAGAAGCTTGCAGAGCTGGTCCTGATAGTTCTCGTGTTCTTTGTTAGAGAAGCTTGTACAGCTGCTGCTGATAGTTCTCATGTTCTTTGAGAAGCTTGCACATCTGGTGCTGATAGTTCTCATGTTCTTTGATAGAGACGCTTGTACAGCTGCTGCTGATAGTTCTCATGTTCTTTGAGAAGCTTGCACATCTGGTGCTGATAGTTCTCATGTTCTTTGAGAGAGAAGGTTGCACAGCTGCTGCTGATAGTTCTCATGTTCTTTGAGAGAGAAGCTTGCACAGCTGCTGCTGATAGTTCTCATGTTCTTTGAGAGAGAAGCTTGCATAGCTGCTGCTGATGGTTCTCATGTTCTTTGAACTGCAAAGAACAGGGGGTTGGGTGTGCGACAGTTCCTGGGCAGAAATGCAGGCTGCAAGATGGTCTCTGTCGTGTCTGTTCAGATTTTCCTCAGGCATCAGCAGAAACTACCAGGTGGGTCGTGTGGAAGTGTTTGACACGAGATGGCAATGAAAAAACAATGGAGTCCCGGTACAAATGATGCCGATCAGAAAAACGTTTTTCTTCACGGCTATATCGCAGGTTTCTTATGCCTGCTAATTTTCTGACTTGGCCATGTTTATCATGGGAGGTGGATTATTATGCTGAGTCCACATCTCCCTATCAGCAATGTTTTTATTTGACTCTGTTTTTTATCGCAGGTAATCTTGCGATGTTGCCGCTTATCGCTGCTTCTTTACCAGGTGGCCCACATTCTAAGTTTAAACTCTAATTTCATGCAAGGAAAGACTGCTGTGAGCCCAAGGTCAAGGAGCACAGAGATCTGTGTAAGGGGGGGGGGGGGGGTTGAAACAACAAAACATGGGGTGGGGTCACATCCTCGAACATCTCAGGTCTTAACAGTAAAATCAGGCTCCCAGACTGGCAAAAATGCATTTTTCCAAGAAATCGCAAATTACCACCAACTTGAAGTTGGTGGTAATTTGCGATTCCTTAAGGCCAAATTGCACTTTTCTGGTGCTTCTTACATTGCATTTAAGGAATCGCAAAATTTGTGATTCCTTAAATGCATACATACCATTTGGCCAAATTGCATTCGCAAACGCCAAAATTCGGCGAATTTCGGCGTTTGTGAATGCAATTTGGCTTGATACATATGGCCCATAGTGTCCATGCTTTGCTAAGGATTAAAATGCCCTTACCCACGAGGCTGACAGACAGAACCAAGACAGTCTCTTACCCAATTATTTAAAAAAGAAACAGGTTTACCATGAAAAGGTAGAAAGTTGATCTCCCTACCTTCCTAGCGTCTGCCATCTGGCAGACTACGCCAGCGATTCCCCCAGGCCTTGATCCGGAGGCCGACCCTCAAAGGATGAATGGTTCATATGCTGCTATCACTATAGGCATGAAGTCAGCTTTGAGCTGCAGCAGAGTCCTGACGAACCCCCGCCAGGGGGCGGGGGGTGATTCAAAGTGCACGTGCGCTAGAACACATCCTCAGCAAGCATTAAACAGAATCCAAAAGATGTGCATGCTGGTAGACTGGCTGGTGTACACTTTAAACAGACCTTGGCAAATAGCAAAAAGCATAATAGAGAAGCAGCCTGGGAGGAGCTGACGCAGGCTGGTGCCCTAAAGGGCAGTAAACTATTCTGGGGGGTAATCAATAGCAGCTCTTTCAAGGGCCTGAATGAGCTATCCCTGGAGGGCTCATAGCGGAAGAAGTTTGGGTGAAATATGAAGCCCACACCGTGAAAAGGAGCCAATTATGTGGTGCCCCATAGTATAGAAGTGTAGGGTTGCAAAACAGTATTACTTTGTACCACCCTCTTCAATCCGTGACCCTGTATGAAATGGAAAGAGCATTGGAGGAGATCAAAGAAGGGAAGCGACATGATCTATGGGCTCCCCTGCTTACACATGTCTACAGCCTTAGAACCACCTATCATAGTCCTGATTTACAAGAAGGGGTACAAGTCATTTTCACAAAATTATCACCAAATATCGATACTGGACGCTACTGCCAAGGTCATGGGGTAAATCCTACTTTTCAGTTCAAAAATTAAGTTTATTGAGAAACAGGACAATAATAAAACATCTGGTATATCAATAGGAAAAGATTAAATACAATAGGGTAATATACATTTTGATACACACAAAGGATATGAAAGTAAGTCAGTTCAGCATATCATCAGTCAGAGGTAACTAACAGTATCGTACAAATAATCAGTGAATAAAATGAAAATTACAGTTTATGTTAAAATGTACACTATAAAGTGAAATAGAATTAAACCATATAATGTAAAAATGAAGGAAGTCATGGAGGTTTAGTCACTTCTTGTTGGCGAGGAATCGTAGATCGAGAACGTTGAGCACTAGCATCAATAAACAATGTAACAGGTGACCATAGATCAGAACGTTTGGACGCCATGTTAATGGGGTATACAAATGTTGTGTGCAATCTATGGTTATAACAGACAGCATACCACCATGCTTGACAGAATAATTGCGTAAAGTCTTTCCAGTTTTTAGTTATTTGCTGAACGGCCACTGCTATCAATAAATCTATTATCTTCACATTAGAATCACAATTTTCCTAAATAGGAGAAATGCTTCCTAAAAAGATATGTGAGATAGAAAAAGGGTAGCAGGAACCAAAGATTGAATTAATTTGAGACCATAACTTCTTCCAAAAACTCTGAACAAGTGGGCATGCGAAAAGTAGGTGATAAAGATCAGCTTGTGGTGAGGAGCAAGTCCAACATATATCTGAGTGTCGTGTATTTCTATAGGTTCTGAATCAGTCCCCCTATTCCTGACCCTATTCTGGTTAAACTAACTATCAAGTTAACTAACAGTCAGCCCATGAGGCAAGAAAACCCCCATGATGCAGATACCGTTATCTGACGCAGTCACACTACGGCACAGGAACGTATTATCTGATTAGGTCATAACGCTTGAGATCTAATTAGACAAGCGACATTCCTCCAGCCCCTGATAAGGCATACGACGTTCTCATAACAAATCAACCCTATGACAACCTGGATAATCCGTGCGGCCATTGTTTTGATTTCACAGAGAACTTTAGTAAAGAATGTGCTAACGAGCAAGTCGTATGACATCTTTATTGACGTATCTATGTCCATCCTTACGTCAATCTCGGCACCTTTAAGGTATAAATATTGCCGACCTTGCCCTATGCAAACACACGCGTGGTGACAAGACGGAGCAGCCATACTTGCCGAAGCCGAGAGCAGAAGCAGACCCCGCTGGCAGCAGCCCCGCCTTCCTGACGCGCTGAGAGACGCGCTGCTATCTCAAGCCGAGAGACCCAGCACCGGCGCTTTCGGGCAGCCCTCGCAGGCAGCCTGGAATATCGAGAGCAGAGAAAGAGATACTATTCCTCATCCATCCTAAATTCCAGGTACAGAACTGAATAACCCCTCACAGAGAATTCTTTAGTTATTCACTTGGCAAAAACAAACTTAACTTAAACTGTAACTTTCTATTCCCACCCACGCATTAGACTTAGGTCAGGTACACGGGGTAGGCTTATTTAGAAACACCAGTTGAGTACGTTTAGTCAAATGTATATGTGTATGTAAATATATTTTAATCATTTTTAACATCATATGGCTCAGAAACCATATCAATGTTTTTACAGTATTATTTTATACTATTGCTTTTAATGTATGCACTTTACTTAACTATAAGTATTGCAATAATATCGATCCATTTCTCATGTATGAGAAAAGAGACTGATCAATAAATAACACCTTTTTATTGAACACGCCCGTCTCTTCCTTTTCTCTACATTCTGATGAGACTAAGAATGCACGTACTGACTGAGTAAAATAATTGCCTTGTGCTCACACGACTCTCGAGATTGACTCTTGATTAGGGGAGAGCAAAGTTGTCATGTTCTATGGTTGTCAGAAACTAAATCCCTTCTTGTCTAATCAGGTGAGTTAATTCCTTCCTTGAACATTCGAGAAAGTTTCTAGCGAACTCTGAGCTTAGCTGGCAAACCCAAAAATTAAGTCTAGTATCGACAGTAGTAGACCTAGTTAACGTCTGGCCTAGGCCTTTACTGCTGTAGGTACTATTCCAATGCGCAGAGCCTATTGGGAAAATAGGAGCTACACTACATGGCGCCCAACGCGTTTGGAAAGGGCGATAAAACTAACGTAAGACATTTAGAGTAACTCAGTCGTGCTTTCTCACTCAGACCCCTTTTCCCAAATACTCCAAAGACGTCTGGAGTGGGTGAAAGGTTATATCCTCCAAAACCTCGCAGGAGGGAACTCCTATGTATGGTTCTTGGTCAAGTCAACGTTGAAGGATAAACAGTTCCAAAATATTGTGCATCTAATCTTTGTTCCATAAAGAAACCTGATCTGCAAACAAACATAATACCATCCTGTCTGTAAAATGGCAGAGAGTGATGATGAAAGAGAGGCAGTTAGATTAGCAACTGAACTCGCAGATGCTGATGCTACCATGCAAGCAGCAGACCCGAATATAACACTCATTCCGGTCATTAAAAGGAGATCTATAACCTTAAAACTTATAGAAAATGGACTGACACCTAGAGGTGGCACAGTCATATTCGTAATTGAGGCACACGAATATCGGCAGACAGAGGTATACTATTCATGGATACATTTTCCGGCAGCAAATGCTGTAACAAAGTACTTCCACTATTACAAAGTAGAGGAACCTCCTGAAACATACACTCCTTTCGAGGAGGTGGAAGTACCACTCAAATTCCAAGAGCATTTGCTCTTATTTGATGGCGCCCTAATACATAACAATCACATTACAAGGCTCGGTCCTTTAGGAAGACCAGGAGCAACGTGGCCGGTCTTAGCCGGATACACACCACATCCAGACATCGAAAGAATGCCTGCAGCAGAGCTGTTAATACAGCTAAAACAACTACTAAAAATTCATAGACAATTAGTTCAGTATGTAATGCGGACTTCAACAATTCAGCCAGCGATTAAACTTCCACAGCTGACCCCTCACCAGGGGAACACAAATAAAATTACACCACAGAACATCCAATCCTGCCTAGGTAAAGTTCCAGCTAAACGGGAACAGATACCATTCTGGTTGGCACAGAAAATTACCCAAATAGAGGCGGTGTTTCCTGATACCACCCCATTAGAAAAACACAGGATTCTGACTATATGTCTCCCAATGGGAATCGCACCACACATTGAGGACTGTGACACTTGGGGTACAGTCTTTCCTTCCATCTACACAAAAACGCACGGTGTTCCATCCATTTCGGTAATACCAGATGTGCTAAAACAAATTCAAGATGAATACGGTCCAGAACCTGCTTTAACTCTTGGTATGAAATTACTGAAAGACTTCAAGCAGGTCTCGGCTATATTACTAGCCAACATAAAAGGTGAAGCAGCAAACGTGGCGATCCGCCAGAGGTTAAAAGAGACAGATATAGCAGACCAACCAGCTGAAATTGCCAGAATCATAGAAAAATCCTATGAAGAACTAGGCAGAGATAGTCTAGGTGGAATACCAGTAAAACCGCAACTGACTACAAGTCCAGAAAAAATATTTTTTAATAATAATAATTCACCAAAAAAGAACTGGGATGGAAACAAACAATCCAATCCTAAAGAAAAGAAATTCCAGTCCCGAGGAAGGTCTCCTAGGCGAAGAGAGAAATCTCCAAACCAAAGACAGAGGTCACCGCAGAGTGACCCCTCGGGGAATAGATATAACCTTAGAAATAGGGATAATATTAAAAAACCTGATAGATATCAAGACATTGATACACGTCCCTCTCAATCTTTTCAGAATTCCTCGCAGAAATCGGAAAGAAGAGGACGATCAGAAGAGCACGCCAAGTCCAAAGACAAGGAACCTGCTCAACAAAAAAAGAAATTACAATTTCCAAAAAAGAAGGTAGCCAGTATCAGGGTAGTTAACAATGCCGAGAATACTGAGGACACAACTGAAAAACGGAGAGTGGGCTCAGACAATGCTAGACAGCGCAGCAGAGGTGAGCATAGCTCGCAAAGTCCTTATGAATCATCTGGAGACAGTGGACACGAATGAATACCTTCAAGTGGAAACTGCAGACACCAGAGTTAGCAAGCCCCACAAGATATACGAGATAACATTACGTATAGAGGGAGATAAGACTAGGAAAATAAGGGGACTATTTTGGGATAATCTCTCCAAAGGCTATGACATCCTTCTAGCTGAAAAAGACTGGCCACCAGAGTTTGTCAGGGAGTGCCCTCATGGCGAAGAAGTAATTATGCCTGCCTTCTCGAATCAAATACCGATTCATAAAAAATACACACTTGCTAGAAAGTGGGCAGTGGCCTTAGCACCTGCTTTATATAAAAATCATGTAGGATGGGATGAGGATCCTCCTCCTCACAAAATCCAGTTAAAATCACAACCTACTGCACAAAGGCAGTACCCAATTAAGCAAGAAGCTAAAAAACAAGTAAATGAAATACTAGATCAGCTAGAATACCAGGGGGTGATTGAAACTTGCACCTCACAAATGAACAATCCTTTGTTTCCGGTCTCCAAACCAGACAATTCATATCATCTAGTTTTGGATTACCGACACCTTAACACATGTTGCAAAACTTTTGCAGTGCAAAACTCACACAGTGCTGCACTAATTAATAACATAGTGCGCAAAAAATACAGAACAACCCTGGACATCTCCAATGGATTATTTTGTCAAAACATAGCACCAGAGAGCAGATATTTAACTGCATTCTCAGTAAATGGCACTCAAAAACAATTCTGTCGGTTAGCCCAGGGGTACAAGAACAGCCCGGGGGTATTCTCAGCGAGAGTAACAGAATTACTACAACTATATGATGATGAAGCATTATCTTATGTCGATGACATTTACTTAACAGATGATGACTTGGAGACTCACTTGAAAAGGGTGAACACCATAATACTTGGGTTCGCTGCAGAGGGTTACAAATTCAACTTTAAAAAATCCAGAATTGCCCATCTGACGGTCCTATTCTTAGGATATGAGTTATCAAGTGAAGGCAAAAGCCTGGCAGACAATTTCCTAGAGAAATGTGCCGTAATCCAAGCTCCTAAAACACTAAAAAACCTACAGTCAATTCTAGGCTTCCTAAATTTCGGAAGAACATACATTGCAAATTACGCAGAAAGGGTCAAACCCCTTTATGATCTAATTAAACCAGACTTTAAAAGATCCAATTGGACTCAAACACACACAGAAATTTTGAGATCCTTACAAACAGACATGCTAATTAAAACAAAATTAGAAACACGTGATAACACACGCAACCTTGTGATCCGAGTCATCCCAGGGAGATGCGGATTCACATACCTGACCTCTAATGAGGGAGAAAAGGTACCAATTGCATTTAAATCACACTTGTACACAGAAGCTGAACGGAAATTCAGTAATACAGAAAAAATCATTTGTGAAGTTCAAACCGCAATAGCTAGAGAAAAAGACATAGCTGACGGTAGACATATCACAGTCAGAACAGCAGAATCAGCCTTTGAGGCACTAACAACACCTTGTAATTTACCAACAACAACATTGAATCCGGAATGGATACAATGGGTGAATTCAATCACAACGGACAAAGTATACTACTACTTTGATCCAGAACTAGAAGAATTAAAAAATCTAAAATATGAAAAGACGTATCCTCTGCCAATCGACATTCTGCCTCTACGACATTACGCCTGTGTAATCTATACAGACGGACATGCTCAACCCTCCGTTTGGGGAGAACATGCATACAACCCCACATGTGAGATTACAAAAGAAGTGTGGCGCGGAGGTAAACTAAGACCTCTATTAACAAAATCGCACTCAGTAGAAACTAATTCAGAACAACAAACTGAAATAATAGCATTAAAAATGGCGCTGGATAATGCGGATCGCGAATTCCCGACACTTATAGTGTCAGATTCATATTACTGCGTCAAAGCATATAACAAGGATTTGCAGACATGGATTCAGAATGGTTACAAAGATGACACAGATGCACCAATAAAGCAGAAACTGCTCTGGGAACAAATAGCTCTTTTACAAAAAGAACTACCAAAGACTCACGTGACTCACTCACTGAGTCATCAGCGTGATGGCGTTCACGTTGTAGGGAATTCATTGGCTGAAACAGCCGCAGCGGCAGCCACTATACCGGCTCCCGTAGATCGAAAAAAGCGTACATTAAAATACATTGACGGTGAAACATTGCTGGCGGTGAAAACGTCATCAAAAGGCGACTGCTCAGCGTTACCGATCAACTATCCACTCAATTATACATACATAATCGATGCAAACTCCGTCCCTTTTCCTCGAATCCCTGGAGTGGGGGATAGAGTGATTCCAAACATGGACAGGAGAAGCTTGTTAATCGCAGACGCACACATTGGCGAGGGTCTCAGACACCTTAAATTAAAAGATTCTCTGGAAGAATTACAATCACGGTACTGGTGGCCAGGCATGAGCCTGCACTACACCATGTTTGTAAAAAACTGCCCAAACTGCAACAGAGATCGCAGTGGGGAGAGAAGCAGTTTAATACCTCGTCGTATCAAGGCAGATAATATTACCAGCGAAAAGAATGGCTTGCGATTAACATATACAGGCTAGTTTCCACTTATAATGTAGATCACCAGCACTCGGCTGACGTCCGGACTATTATACAAGATTTGCGAGTCTAAATGGCATATACGCTAAGAGCATGCTACGTTCGACCATTGTTTTCACTCAGGCAATCCAGCCTGGGGGGGAAACATGGCCAAATGAGCACAGCCCAGCGGGAATCTTCTCACTTCCTTCCTGAGGGTACGGGATGGTGTAAAGAAAAAACCAAGGCAGAAAGCAATCTATAATAGAAAGGATATTAGGTTCGGGAGCTGGGTGGGTCAAACATCTAATAAGTGTCCAACGTAGTCTAAATAACTTGCCAAGAAATTCTCTGAAGGGATTCAGTCCGTACGAATTATTATTCGGAACTAGGATGTTGATCTCTGACCTTGATAGTCAGACTTCAGTGGTAATAGAAAAAACCTTTGATGTCAAAGACCGTTTGGCTATTTTTCAGGACTTAAACAAAACAAGAAAAGACCTGAGCAACATACAGTTGAAACAACAGCCAACGACCACTGAAGAATCACCACCTGTCCCAGCAAGACCTGTCTGGATTCCAAAAGTCGGGGATCTAGTCAGGGAGAAGATCGCGGTAAAGAAGGAATTTGGGCCTTCTTACAGAAAAGCAGTTCCTGCCTTGTCTGTCAACGGGACAAGATCAGTTGTACTACCGCCACTTGCTGGAAAAAAGGAGAACCGAGTTGTATCCATCGACCTGGTAAAACCACAACATGTGGCCGATAACAAACAGTAGGCCAAGTGGACTCCCAATAAGTAGCAGAACACCAAGGTTTGCTACCAGTACAGAGGTCCTAACAAAAAGGCTCATCACATTCGAAACGCCTGCAGAAGAACAAGAAGGACTATGCAACAATGCAATAGAACTCAGACCTCTGAAAACCCAAATAAAGACATTTAGCAGAGACACACCAATCTATACTGAAGTACCAAGTGAAAATGCAAAAAACAGAAATCCTGAACCAATTGGAACAATTGACAGAACTGCATCCGGTTACTTCATCAACTTCGATGATTCCTCTGACGGCTTCAGTGAATCAAAGACACAGCCATCATCAAAATCCTTTAAAGACAAAGCTAAGGAACTTTTGAAACATCTGAAAGAAACATATCTGGTTTCTCCATGGATTGAATTTTGGGTGGGTTTTGGCGCATTTATCCTCATACTTTGGCTCATCATGGTATTTACTTTGGGACGCTTCATTGAGGGAAAATATGCTAAAATGGACACAGCAAGTCAGAACATCAACTTGATCCTCAAACCACACACATCTTCACACGTCGAGAAAAGAGAACTTTCTTCAGAACTTTCTTCAGCCAACTTCACAGCCAATCCTATACCTGGTGGGGTAGCCTGGGACAACACTGACTATGAAATTTATGGTCCGGTCGAGATCCTGAAATATCCACACCAAATCAAGATCTCCTTGAGTGACTTTGCAAAACCAAACTCATTTGCTGATGATTGGGACTTCGAAAGTATTAACAACATGATGTCTGACTTAGTAATGTCTGCTAAATTTACAAAACATGATTATTTGCAAGGTTCTACAAATTATGATAGTATGTATTGCTATAACCATTATGGTAACCATTTTTTACATAAATCTGCACAACCTAGAAATGTTTTAAGTTATAATCAATGGGAACATTGTGCTACACCTCCAAAAGGAAGCTCCAGAACCGTATATGACAAATATTCATATTTTTCAGGTTTTAACATAAGTAATGCTGAAACATTTTATTTTAAATTGTCAAACAAGACAGGGATGAAAACCATGATAACCAACACAAAATTGATATATTCAGATTCATTCTTTGAAAAAATGAATACATTTGGATTTGATTATTGGGACAAAAATGTTGATTTGAAAAGTGTTTGGGGTACAAAAGAATGGCAAGTACAGGGTTTAGAAGCTTTGTTTAGAGCCTGCATGATCCCAGAACAAATGATATTTTTAAATGACACTGTTCAACAAACCACCTGTCTTGGCTTAGCCAAAATCAAAGATTTAATTAAACCGTCTATTCCGAAGCCAACAATGTTTAGCAATAGCTCTGATACAGATGAAGAGATAGACGTAAACCATATATTAAACCAAAACAGAACACATCCTGATTGGAAACAATGGTTGATCTGGCCCACAGATACAAATTACTGTCAAGATAGATTCCTGAATAAAACACAGGGTTTCAAAATGACCAGGCCAGACCCTAGATATCCCCAAAGACATCACCCAGGGATAATAACAACCTACAGTGTGGGCAAATTATGCCTTCAATGGCTACAGACTTCCACACTGCCTGAAATTAAGCAACACCTAACTTTACTTACTGATGGTGCTGACTTGCGTGATTTCATACTGGGACCACGCAAACAGCGTCAAAAGCGTTTCATAGCAGCCTCTGTATATGCAGCATACAATGAGGCCTGGAAGGTTACTCAAATTGAGACAGCAGAAAGAATACGGGAAATTGACCGTATCAATTTGGAAAAATCACTTTCTGTAGTGGACAATGGGTTAATGACTCTGTCCTCCAGAATTTTTTCATTGGACAGTATTGTGTCTTCAGCAATCGATATATTATCGCAAGACTTACTGTTATTACAACATGGTCAGTCACAATTGCGTTCCATTGTACAGCTTGGCTGGACGTTACAAAATCTGCGTTCAGGCTATGTGCCTTGGCGTTTAATCAACACAACGTCACTATTCCAAATCTTTAACCTTACTGATAGACAAATCGGTATGGCGCAAAAGGGTGCTGATTATACAATCTTGAGCATTGAAAAACTAGAAAGATTACCAATGACAATGTCAGAACGACCTGTCAGTGAATGGATAATACACGGAATCATAAATATTCCAATCTCAACCTTCAGGTTTCAATACTGCCAAAAATATATACAGGCTGGCATGTACGAGAAATTGGGAAAGGGGTACCTTAAAACAACTTGGAACCTGCCCTATTCACATGCATGTGTCAGTAATAAAGGACAGAAAGTGTTTCTTAGTGGCAACAATTGTGCTATGTCACTAAGTGGCACGCTTCTGTGTAACGGAATTAGTTTGCATGGAGCCTGTGAAGGGAATTCATACAACCTTTCATGTCACCAGCAAGGCGCACCTGCAACTGAAATAGAACCATTCTTTCAAAGACTCTATAATGGGAGTTACATTCTTATTGTAGACCGCAGATGTTGTAGTCTTATGCCCGGGACTCCTTATCTAGTAACTACAACGGCGAAAGTCAAGTGCTGTGGACGTTCTTTATTCCCCAGCTCCTTTCCAGACAGGGAGGCAAGGGCATGGCCCAGTTTGAAAATTACTTCTATTCGAATAGATACTTTAAGCAGAATGAAAACAGTGCTTCTTCAGACGCCTACAAGGCTCACGTCATCAAAAGAAACGTATGATCTACAAGTCGCAAGGACGACTGCAGAGATACATACATTATTATCAACTAATTCCCCCGTACATTTCGCGGAAATCCTGAGCGAAATCTTAAATATTTCTGATACCAATGGGATCTCAGGGGTATTTAAGAAAGTATTTTCGATGGCATTAACACCATTCAAAGCCATACTGGGTATTTTTCCAGATTTCGTCCATTCGATTTTTGGCGGACTCCCCCTGATCCTGGGACTAATTGCAGGAATCCTATTCCTAGTCCTTATTTTTCGTTATGGCAACCCATGTCACAGATCAAACTCTCGCGACAATGGAAGATACGATCCTAGCCATTGGATACCGGGACCGGATATCAAAAATCCTGGGACTCTCCCGGCTTAGAGACCTGAACATGACTTGGTTTCTATCATTTCGACCAATGTGGCAAAGGTGTGTTTTACCTGTACTAAGGTGTCTGCTATGCGGAGAAGAATGCGTGTTAGACACCTGTCTGACGCTACAATCGGATGCGCCAGTGGATGCAGATACACTGTTGGTTCCTACCAAGGTTCACGCTTTGTGCTGCCCTCAAAGGCTGCCAATCCTGATGACGGCATTCCTGGAATCTTCACCACTGCGATTGAAGAGTAGTGAAGTTCAAGATGAAAGCAGCATCGAACAGGTACGACCTTCTGTCAGCAATGCGAATCAGAATGTCAATGGAGACAATCATGCGCACGAATGCATGGTTACCCCTATTTCCGACTTAGTGGAACTTTCCCATGAAGCTGTTGACAGTTTTTTCGAAAGCCTGAATGATATGATGTTCTCTCCAGAACAGAAATAGAGACTTTTGAGTAAACTCGCACACGGCGTTCCCTGAATTCGGCCTTCAACTTTAAAAATAAAGTCACATGAACAATTTCACTCCAGCTCACGGACAGCAATATTTTTCAGCAAGCCCCTTAAAATATTTTTCTACATATTTTTTCCCCGGGACACTGATCTTCTGCTTAAAGTAAGAAACTATTCCTAGAGAACTAAAATTTCTATTTTTAGATACTTTATAGACTTTAGCTGCTCGCTGGGATGTTCACAAATATTTTATTATGTGATGAAATGGTCTCGAACTTCCTTTCTGTATAGCCATATTAAGAGCCATTTCATGTGTATTTCTCATATACCAATAAGCAATAATGCATAAAAATGCGTGTTTACTTTTGCATTTAATTCATAGCTTAAGTGCATACAATATATATGACTGCAATTTTTCAGTATATTTGAAAATTTCGAAATGCATTTATGTATTTTGGGGTGGTAAGGTATACACTATACTCTATAGTATGTTGTACTATGTTATACTATGCATAGATTAGTAGATATGACAATAGTTAGCGTGGAGTGGGTGTCGTGTATTTCTATAGGTTCTGAATCAGTCCCCCTATTCCTGACCCTATTCTGGTTAAACTAACTATCAAGTTAACTAACAGTCAGCCCATGAGGCAAGAAAACCCCCATGATGCAGATACCGTTATCTGACGCAGTCACACTACGGCACAGGAACGTGTTATCTGATTAGGTCATAACGCTTGAGATCTAATTAGACAAGCGACATTCCTCCAGCCCCTGATAAGGCATACGACGTTCTCATAACAAATCAAACCTATGACAACCTGGATAATCCGTGCGGCCATTGTTTTGATTTCACAGAGAACTTTAGTAAAGAATGTGCTAACGAGCAAGTCGTATGACATCTTTATTGACGTATCTATGTCCATCCTTACGTCAATCTCGGCACCTTTAAGGTATAAATATTGCCGACCTTGCCCTATGCAAACACACGCGTGGTGACAAGACGGAGCAGCCATACTTGCCGAAGCCGAGAGCAGAAGCAGACCCCGCTGGCAGCAGCCCCGCCTTCCTGACGCGCTGAGAGACGCGCTGCTATCTCAAGCCGAGAGACCCAGCACCGGCGCTTTCGGGCAGCCCTCGCAGGCAGCCTGGAATATCGAGAGCAGAGAAAGAGATACTATTCCTCATCCATCCTAAATTCCAGGTACAGAACTGAATAACCCCTCACAGAGAATTCTTTAGTTATTCACTTGGCAAAAACAAACTTAACTTAAACTGTAACTTTCTATTCCCGCCCACGCATTAGACTTAGGTCAGGTACACGGGGTAGGCTTATTTAGAAACACCAGTTGAGTACGTTTAGTCAAATGTATATGTGTATGTAAATATATTTTAATCATTTTTAACATCATATGGCTCAGAAACCATATCAATGTTTTTACAGTATTATTTTATACTATTGCTTTTAATGTATGCACTTTACTTAACTATAAGTATTGCAATAATATCGATCCATTTCTCATGTATGAGAAAAGAGACTGATCAATAAATAACACCTTTTTATTGAACACGCCCGTCTCTTCCTTTTCTCTACATTCTGATGAGACTAAGAATGCACGTACTGACTGAGTAAAATAATTGCCTTGTGCTCACACGACTCTCGAGATTGACTCTTGATTAGGGGAGAGCAAAGTTGTCATGTTCTATGGTTGTCAGAAACTAAATCCCTTCTTGTCTAATCAGGGGAGTTAATTCCTTCCTTGAACATTCGAGAAAGTTTCTAGCGAACTCTGAGCTTAGCTGGCAAACCCAAAAATTAAGTCTAGTATCGACAGTAGTAGACCTAGTTAACGTCTGGCCTAGGCCTTTACTGCTGTAGGTACTATTCCAATGCGCAGAGCCTATTGGGAAAATAGGAGCTACACTACATGAGAGCTCAGTATGTCTTGTGTTAAGAGTGAATGGGGATAGCAGGAACCTATTATAAATGAAAAAGAGTGTCCGTGTGGTGTTGACTTCTCTGGAAGATTTTCTGAGTTGGAGCCAAATTTTGTTCCAAAACTCTACAGACCAATCGGTGTCCAAGTCCTTTCCCCAAGACAGCTCTACCATGGTTTTTTTCTCTTGGAGTGCATGAGCTATGTAAGAATTTATATATAACAGAAGCGCTAGAATTGTTAATAAGGAGTATGTGTAATTTGTCTGCAGGAACAAGTTGAATATGAGTGGCGTCAGAGGGATTGGTGTAATGGGTGCAGGCAATTTGGATAACTTGTGTTAAAAGGGAATATTTAGATTGGAAAGAGGGAGGGAGGCCAAAGGAATTGCTGATGTATGAAAAGGACGCAATCTCATCCTGGATAAATAATTGATGCACCCAAATCAAACCTCGTTGCCTCCAAGTTTTCCAGTACAGAGGTTTATGATTGATTAGTATGTGAACATTATGCCATATAGTGGAATTGAGAAATGAGTTCCAATCATTAGAATTCGAGGAGGAGGCCATTGACACAATCTTAGAGGTATGTTTAACTATAGGAGTGGACACAGACTGCGGTTTATGTGTAAAAGATAAGTATTCTTTAAATGAAAATGGTGAGATGAAAGAATGTTCGAGTGTGGTCCAAAGAGGGCAAACTATAAGAGAGTCAGAGAGCCATCTCGAAGCCCGATGCAATAAAAAAGATTTATGATAAATGGCAAAATCAGGGAAGTTCACCCCCCTCCGATTTTGGGCCAATCAGTTTTGATATAGACATACGCGCCTTCCTAATACTCATTAGAAAGGAGGACAAAATGGAGTTACATTTCTTAAGATATTTTAAAGGGATAGAAAGAGGGATATTAGAGATAGTATAGAGGATTATGGGAGATAGCATCATCTTTATAGTATCCAGGCAACCCCACCAGGAGAAGTACAGAGGATGCCATTTTGTTGTTAAGGAGGATAATCTCTGCATACAATTTTCTACACATCGTGATTTTGTTCCTGAGATAGAGGGAGTAAAATGTAGACCTAAATACTTAATGAATTGGGGGCTCCAGGCGAAACCTGAAACAGTAAAGTCATTTTTAAAAGTATATTTTGATAAAGGCAAAATTTCGCATGTATCCTTGTTCAGTTTGTACCCAGAGACAGTTGCAAAAGAATCAACCTCCTTTAAGAAGGCGGAAAGGAAGGATTGAGGTTGAGAGAGAAATAGAAGAACATCGTCAGCATAAGCTGCCATTTTGACACTGGTCTCTTTGAAAGTGAATCCATGAATATCATCATTTTGGCAAATTCTTAATAAAAAGGCTTCTAAGGCCAAATTGAAAAGATGCAGGGAGAGTGGACATCCCTGTCGGACACCTCTGCCAAGTTGAAAATAAGAAAATATACCACCATTTGCACAGATGGCTGCTCTTGGGTTAGAGTATAAAATAGATATCAGGGCAATCATTTTTGGGCCAAACCATCTAAGTGTATGAAAAAGATAATGCCATTCGACCCTATCAAATGCCTTCTCTGCATCGAGAGCTATTGCTGCTAAGGAATGTGAAATATGTGAAGCTTTGGAGAGGATGTTAAAAAATATACCGGTGTTGTCAGTAATGAGCCGTCCTTTTACAAAACCCGATTGTTCTTTTTCCAGTAGGTTCGGCAAGTGAAACTCCAAAACGTGAGGCTAGGGACTTTGAAAAGATTTTGTAATCTATGTTAACAAGAGAAATGGGTCGAAAATTTTTGCAAAGTTGTGGATCTTTACCGTCTTTAGGTAGGAGGCATATTAGGGCATCTGAGAAGGAGCCGGAGGGGTGAATCCTACTTAATGGACTGGAAGATTGGTCAGTAGAAAATAATACACTGGCAGACACACAATATGGTTTTAAAAAAGCTTTGAGTATCGTCCACCAGTGTCCAAACCTGAACACTATTATTCCACAGCCTTTTTTTTAATTTCTTTTTATTGAATTGCATAAAAACAAGAAAACAGCATGGCGCATCGCGTACAGTGGAAGATCCCAGAACGAATAAAGCAAGGGAACATAGCAACAATCAATTGTCTTGTACAATATAGCTTGGCATAGACCCCAAACACATTTAGGGGCATATCAACAATGCGGCGAAAAAAAAAAAAGAAACATTATGGCCGTTTTTGGCCAAAAAACTGTGATAATTTTGTCGCAATATTAGCAAGGTCATGCTACCGCATGAATCCTTGCTTATCGCTCTTTCCTGTAATGCCCACCTTTGCATCTCTAATGAGATGCAAAGTGGGCGCTCCATCTCTAGCTTAGCGACATTTCTCCTCTTATTAATGGGCACGTTAACAAGTAGAGCGATAAGAAAAGTAATGCTAACCTTGGTTATCACTACTTTCCTTATGCCTGCTTTTTCTTTGACTAAACAATGTTCGTCAATGGGTGGTGGATTTAGGGCTGAGACCACCCAGCCCTATCAACAAGGATATCGCCCTTTTCCATGGAACATCGCTGGAAAAATAGCGTTGTTCCATGGAAAACATCGCTATCTCAGGAATAATTATCACCTTTGCGCTATGCGTTGGTAATACAGCGCTAGCATGGCGATAATTATCTGAGATACCAGGCGATAAAATTGCTCATGCTAAGGGTGGCCAGCGATAATTATCGCTGCCGCTTGTTGATATGCCCCTTAGTGTCCTTCTGCCTTCTGTTGCATTTGTCTTCCCAGGATAGATTCCACGAGAACCAAGGAAAGAAAAAGCTTTGAGTTGAAGTAGAGAAAGAGGAAGAGGGTAATAGAAACAAGCATTGGCATAGCTAATCGGTCTCGCCTTTGGGACATTATAAATGTTAAGAATGACTATCGTTATAAATAATGAGCATGTCTATTGGCTACGCACTGGGACGGGTGGATGGGCTCTGGGGGGCAACTGCTCATCCATTCCTTGGCACTTCTGCAGAGCGCAATAATATTTTTTGCCAATTGTAAATGTGATTCTATGCGAAAGTGTGTGAACAATTTATGCATTTGTAGAAATACTGACAGCAAAAGTTTAAGAAAAAAAACTACTTACAGGTGAGTGGGAAAGTTGTTCATGGGGGAAGGAGCTGCAATGACATATGTGCAGGAGAGAGTGAACGAGTGTGCTAAAGAGGAGAGAGGTCAGTTGTGAGATATTCAGATGAAGGGATTGAGAAAGGTATGTGAAGGAAAAAAGCCAAGTGTCTGATCTAGAGATTGTAGTAGAAAATGGTACGGTGACTTAGACACTACCCCTTCCACATACCTCAGTAAGTTTTACTTGATAGTCTGTTTTAAAAGTTTAAATTACTACATGTGCTTTTGTTTGTGTGAGAAGAAATATATTTATTACGCATGTGCAGATAATATTCCCAATTGCCAGTTGTTGCTCGCCTCACCACTGCGCTTTGCCCCCTTCATTTCCCCATTAATAGGAATCATCTCTAGAGATGCCGCTGACTGCGGCCAAAAACAGCTGACATTTTCCGTGGCGCACACATTAAAAAATGACTGTGACGGGGTGGGTACGCCAGACCCCGTGGCAGGGGATCAGACTACGCTTTGGTGGGCAGCCGCCCCTGATTCACGTACCTCCCTTGCCTCCATGCAGCCCCCGGACTGCCCGGACCGAGAGGAATGGAAGGCAGGAGATCCAGATTATTGGTGGCCGACGATACAGGAACCAGAACCCTACACCTTTAAGGGATGGGAGACCTCCTTGGTAGCCCCGCCCCCCTCCGTCAATGTGACGACGTCAAAAGAGCTCAGGGAACAGGAAGAGGCGGACAACGTTGACCTTGAGTCGAGTGGACGAGAGGAGAAACAGAGCCGTTGCCCCGGAGGAGAGGAACTACTGACGAGCCCCGCTGTCGTGATCCTGAAGAGCCCAAAAGACGAGACCTCGAGGAGCCCAGGAGACGAGACCCAGAGGCCAGGAGAGCCGAGGAGACGCGATCCGCCCCGCCACACGCCCACGGGAGGTGTGTGGCTCAAGCAGGTACGGGGGCGTATGGCGGGTTGGTTGGGACAACGTACCCTACCCCCATTTGAGTAATTGTACAGCCCCTTGTACAGTCGTCCTGCATACCCAACCCTCACGAGCACATACCCGTCACCCTTTTGTAAAGTCACGAGTGCACTGGTTTCCCTCACCCCCGGTCCCTGAGAACGTAATGAATATATGACCCTAATATCCGGTTTCTATTCTCCCCACGGTACGGGCGGAGCTGCCTTCGGGAGAAGAACGGACCATTGATCCCGGCAACCTGGAGCCTCCCCGGAGTACTGCATACGACCCTGCAGCCTTTGCGCGGGAGCGCCTCACGAGCCGACACCGAAAAACTTATACCACCCCAATTAAAATAAAACCCTCATTGAAAAGACTACAAACGTATTCTGCCTCTCCTTCAGTAGACACGACCTTTCCGTCTTCACCTGTGATAGAAGCAAGCAGCTCTAGTCAGGGGCCCTTCCCCAATCCCGTACAATGACATAGAAATAAAGGGGCAGATTTATGAGGCTCTTGCGCCGCAGTTGCGTCACGTAATGTGACGCACTGGCGGCGCAAACAATGTGCCCTATTTACAACGTGATGCATCTAGGAGATGCGTCACGTTGGAAACCCCTGCGCCATAAGGAGGCGTTCCTGCGCAGGAGGGGGTGGGGGCGTTCCTGCGCAGGAACGCCTCCTAAAAGTGGCTGAGTGAAATCTATGAGATTTCACTCAGTCACTTTCTACGTCAATTCCTTACGCCTGCTTGAAGCAGGCGTAAGTGTGACGCAGCATGCATTGAATAGGTGGCCCCTGTGCATTGCAGGAGTCATGTCACACTTGCGAACTGACTCCTGCAATGCGCCGCCCGTGCGCCGAGAGATGCGTCACGCATCTTCACTGCCTTGCACCATGGTGCGCCGCATCATAAATACGGCGCACCATGGGTAGCGGAGCAGTGGCGCACTGTGGCGCATGTTAACTGGCGCATCCCTGGGGAAGCGCCAGTTAACATAAATCTGCCCCAAAGAGACTGATTACTAGGCTTGAAAGCATTCCATGCTCCTCGTCAAGTAAACTAACCATCTGTTTCTATGCTAACGAGGTGGTTAGCTTCCAAAACACAGGTAAGGTACAAGAGAAACGACCACAAGTGGAGCATCCATTGTTACAAGGTCACTTTTGTTTAATCAGTGCCAAAGCCTGCGGGTGAATTTAAAAATGAAATGAGAGTTAAAGATGATGTTCAGCATAAAAGCGCGCTTACATTTGTGGGTTTACGGGATACACGAGTAGACGGCAAAGGCAGGTTATAAGCTTACTCCCATAAAGACTCAGAATGCTAACAATAATTCTTAGAAAACTTCAGGCTACAGTGAATTTAAACTCCAATGCGTGCAAAAGGACTGAAAGACATCTCTTCCCCAGAGTAATGCCCTGGGCGTCCCTGCCTTCCTTCATCCGAGGTGTAGGGCTCCCAGGGCTGGTCAGTCACCGCAGCGCTCGAACAAGGGATGGCGCTGTGCTGTCGGCAGTGATGCTCGGATGCAGACTGGCACGCGTCCAGGCAGGCAACACATGATGCCCCATTGCCGCAGGCACTCACAGTGCAGTGCTGCCTGGCTGCACTCCTACTGCGGTGCAGCATCCCTCGCCCGAGCCTCACCTGTAACTGGTCTGCACGCTCTTGTTCACCACAACGATCAGGAAAGAACTAAGGGGCTTATCATCAAGGACCGGGGATAATTATGGCTAAGCGCTAGGATATTTATCGCCAGGTAACGTGGAATTTTATCGCTGAGATAGCGTGCTATTAGCAAAGCTTATCTCAAAAGCAATAAAATTCCAAGCGCTAACTGCCAAATGTGAGATTATCGCTGGAAATCCAGCAATATTCTCACAAACTTTGGCGTTAGCTTGATGATAAAGAAAGGCATATTTAGCCATGATATCCACCTTACATAGGATATCATGGCTTGTCGCTCTGCAGGTTAGCGTGCCCATTGATAATTAGAGAAATGTTGCTTAGCGACATTTCCCCAGTTATGTCAGGGCAGGAACGCCCACTTTGCATCTCATTAGAGATGCAAAGATGGGCGTTTAGAAAATAGGCGCTAATGCATAGTTTCACGCGATAGCCTGACCTTGCTGATTAGGCGATAAAATTATCGCCGGTTTCGTCCGAAAACGGATGCAAAAGCGGCAATAATTTTTTATCGCCTTGTTGATGATATGCCCCCATTGCAATCGAAAGCGACTGCGAAGAGCTTCAGAATAAGTTACCATTTCGGGCTCCATCCCCAAACCCTCATCCCTGTATGCAGAGGATTTTGCGGCGTCTTTGCCTTTAACCAGCTCACACTGATGTCTGTCATGGCCTCAGGAATGCAATGAGAGTCGCGCATGCACAATGACTGCTGTGGGAAGAGAGAGGGAGGGTGCCAAGCAGTTCAATCTCATCAGACTGCGGTCCACCGCAATACCCGTCCACTTTACGATGTATATATATAATGGCCATCTCTCGAAGGAAAACTTTTCAGCAGGATACTTTACAGTCGGCTACAGTGGGATGTAATACTGTAACCATAACAACGACGCATTTCCCAGTTGCTTGAAAAGGTTTCAGCTATTTTCATGCTTTCGAAATTATGCACAGTTTATTTTTTTTCTATTAGAAAATGTTAACACTATATCATGGTATATCGTGGCTTTGTATAAAAATAATAAAACTTCACTTAGGAAGTAGATGGTTGTAGCGTTTAACGCACATGAGCTACTTTTAAAATGTGTATTGCCAGGCAGATTGGCAATCTAGAAGGCATGTCTCTGACTGCGTCGGGCGAGTGCAGCGACGTGCAGCATTTACCTTGAGGGAGCGAGTGAGATAATTGCTAACACATGGCGCCGCTGCTTGCTCCCACATCGCCAAACGTGCATGCGTTGCAATCCAAAGCAATGCAAAAGCTGCATATTTTTGCCCCAAATGCTGATCAGTTCCAAAAAGTCCCCTCCATATGCGCGTTACATAGGCGAGACCAAAAAATGGGGGAAAAAACCCTTGCGCTAATGGCACCGATTCTCACCAGCTGCCGTGGCGGGCCTACCGAACACACAAAAATTGAGCTTGATCAGTACACTGTGTCTATCAGTCACATGCATCAAAGCTTTTTTGATTGCAAACGGTGCGATTCGCAGAAATTGACCATTTGCGATCGCAAAATTAGCTTTTGCGATTCATCAAGGGTCAAGGCCCTGGCAATTTGAGAATTCGCAATTAATTGCGAGTTCTCAAATTGCGATTGCATTTAAGGAATCGCAAATTGAGATTCCTTAAATGCAATGCATTAAAGTAAAAACATTTGCAATTTCGCTAATAGGGGGTGCAAATTACCATGAAGTTGAGCTTCATGGTAATTTGCAAAAACTTTGAAAAATGCACTAGAGTGCATTTTTCAAAGTTCCATTTTGCACACACACATACCCTTGGGGCATGTGTGTGTGCAAGATGTACTCATATGCAGATTTCATGGGTGCAACAGGGTGTCCATTTGACATCCTTGCAACTCTGAAATTGCATTCTCAATTTGCAATTCTCTAATTGAGAATGTCTTCCCATTCATTCCTATGGGCCTTTAGGGAGGCATTCCTTAATTGTGACTCGCAATTTGCGAGTCGCAATTAAGGAAGGTTTAGAAATTGAAATTTTTTAAGCGATTTCTACATGCATAGGCTTTTGCGATTCCTTAAAAATCGCAATTAAGAAATTGCAAAATCCAACATTGATGCATGTGCCTGTATGTTTCTACCAGTGGGGGCTCCCCTAGATCAGGGGTTTGAGATTCCAAATAACTTTGCAGTGGTGCCCATATGTCCTTCGGTCGCAACTGTGTGGGCATTAACTCCCAGTAAACAAACAGCTGTCAGTGGCAGAACGCCACATCTTTAAGCCATTCAATCACATGTGGGCTACGCCTGCGGCCTCAACAGACTGCCACTCTCCTTTTTGCTAGCAATAACAACATAGCCACCAGTCTCCTGTGCTCTGCAGATATTCTGCACACATACCCCAACAAAGCCACCAGAGGGGAGCATTCAATTTCCTCATCCATCAATATAACCAATACCTCAAACCCTCATTCTCAGTGCTTTGCCACTTCCGGGCACTCTCAGGCCAGATGTAGGATCGAGGCCTGTGGTGGTCTGGTGCGTGGCACCACCCACATCTACCATCCTCACTCGACCTACCTTTGTGCAGTCAGAGAGGGGTAATGTACAGCCTGTGGATGAACTTGAAGTGGATAATCCGCAATCTGTAATTGGGTGACATTTGCGTGCCGCAGTAAGCCCACGTGCCCTCCTCCAGGGGACCTCCCAGGATCATCTCCCAGTCGTGCTCCTCAGAGGGGACAGACACCGGCAACTTGTGCTGCATTTTCGAATATAGGCGGGTAATAAACTTCCACGGAGAGGGATTCGCCAAGTATTCCTCCAGTGCTTGGAATGTTGGTGGGAAGGATTCAAAGTGTGCACGCAGAGCCGCCCCTAACTGATAGTATGTCAGTCTGTCCAACATCCCGGCGTGTTCTTTGATGAGCGCTTCATCTATGGTAGCAAACACCCCGGTAGGGACTGCCGGCCCCATCGAATGGAGGAAGAGTTTCTGAAGCCTTTCACCTACCACAGGTTTTGTAGTGAAGGACAATTCTGGATGTCTAATGAGTGGTATCGAGGGGGCAAATACTGTCTCCAATTGTGTTCTATGCTTAAGCTCTCACCATGCTCACACCGTGCAGCCCACCATGTCGACGTTGGCTCTGGGTGTCTTTTGGGGTGTGAACTGCGCCATATGCAAAGGTATCCGGTCTGCCCGTCACTGTCCATGGCTCGTAAAGATATCGTAATAGTCCATAGCTGAACCAGGCAAGTTCGATTGATTCCAGAAGGGGAAGCAGATTTGGATGCACCTCTGTCTGCCGTGCCAGGGGTGTAGAATGCAATCATTTCCGCTTCCTGGCCGGTGATAACCTCTCCACTACTACTGCATAGTTTGCACATGTACTCACTAGTCCCAAGAATTAAAAAATAGCTAAATTAATAGCTTTGTCATTTACAATGCCAATAGTTATAACTTTCGCAAATGTGACACCTTTAGCATTTGTAATGCAACATGTTTTGTATTTCAACTCTGTGATGTCACATCTGCTATTCTCAATTCCTGCCTCCGTGTTTCCGTAGCTTACCCACGAGCGGCTTCTCCACCCCACCTCGTGTCCCTCCAGTTGGAGAGGGATGTTATGTTTACATCATGACACCTGGTGTTCTTGCTATCCGTATTAAAAGCGCTTTAGCGCCCCACACAGAGGTACAAAGCGCTATTAAAATTATAATTACTATTCAAACCGGAGCTCTCCTCTGATCCTTGCTGCGCGGCATCAGAGTGCCAGGTTTACAGTAACAGGTACAAAACTTCCATACACCTTACTCAGCCCGGAATACTTTCTGGACAATAGAGTAAGTAAATAGTTACTGTGTTTATTCCCTGCGGTTGCCAAAGTGTTCTTTTTAAGTTCGGTACACTGAAGGCTACATAGTCAAGTCTTCCAAAGGTGACACAGCTTTCACCCTTCTGAAATGATTATCTTTTATTTGAATAACAGCAACGCGGGGAGAAACTTGAAAATGCATTTCAAGGCGCGCGCTATCCATATGTCATCAAATAGTTATCCTGTGTCCGAGAATATGCTTGTACAATGCTCCTTTAAAGCTTAGAATGCCTGGTCAGCCAATAGGATGGCTCAAAGCAGTGTCCATGGTGACAAGGGGAACCCGATCTACTCCAGACACAGCCGTGGTTCCCACTTCCTACTCTGCGGGCGGAGAGCGGGAGGCGAGACGCGCTCCGTGTCCTCTGCACCCCCTCAACACTGGAGGCGGCCCCTGAATCTGTCCAACACTCTGGTGCCAGAGCCGCCGGCCTTGAAGACCCCGCAGCTGTGTCATACCTTCTCCCCGCGAGTGGAAGCCCCTCCAGCCCCAGCCCCGCCCCCGCGGAGAACAGCGGCCTAAGATTCTCGCATCCAATGGACCTCGCAGGCCAAAAATCGCTGCCGTGAGTACTCGGCTACAGTCGATTACCAATAATCGGATTTTTACTATGAACTCATTCGCTTTAGTACTTTGATTGTTGCTATGTATTTAACATAGCGCTTGATCACCGGCGCCCTTGGTGTTTTCAAAAGCGCATATTGCGTTCCTGGCACTTTTGTTTTAAATAATAAAGCGTAGGCTTCTCAAACAGGAGTGCGAATTTGAAAATAGAGCGTAATACCTTGATTTAAAAAGGCGAGGAAGATAAAACAATATAAAAGAGTGTACGTTACACAATAAACGTTAAAAGTTACATCACAACTAAAAAGATAACCATGTCTGTTTCTTCAGAGTGAGTCTGGCGGTTCCTCCGGAGGAGCCTCGCCGCACTGCTTTTTAGCAGTGACATAAAGGAACAACGAAGCCTCTCGATGGGCTCATAGCCAATAAAAAAAAACGGAAGTCAGGCACTTTTGCCTGAGACGGGGGCGGGGCCTGCAATCCGGCAGGAAGTCCCGCCCGCCGCCGCCGCCGCCGCCGCCGAGGAAGAAGTGGAGCCGGCCGACTGATGGCCTCTCCGCAGCCCGGGGCTCCCAGGTGCTGGAGGGAGCCCCGGAAGTGAAGTCCTGCCCCCTGGTACCAGCGCTGCCGTAGATTAGACACTGAACACGCAAAAAGAGCCCGGTAAGTGGTGGGGGTGGGGGTGGGGGTCGCGCGTGTGTCTGTTCGAATGTGTCTGTGCGTGTGTGTGCGTGTGTCTGTGTGTGTGCGCGTGGGCTTGCATGTGTGTATGCAGTGTGTGTGTGTGCCTGTGTATGCATATGTATGTGCGCATGCGTGAGTGTAGAGTGTTTGCGCAAGGGAATGAGGCAGGAGAGGGGCACGGCGCCGTGCGCGCTCACGAGGTCAAAACTGAGCAGCTCTGCGCTCGTGCACCCTCTCCTGTCCACATTCCCAGAAACGGGCAGCAATAGATGTCGAAGCAGACTCTGCTATCAATGCTTACGCATTGAAGCAGGTCGTGCTTCGACCTAAAAAGCTAGAGCAGGAGGTAGGTCTTTTTCTCTGAATGCCGCTAAACTTTGGAACTCTCTCCCCTTCTCACTCAGATCCAAACCTACCCTCCTACACTTCCGCAAAGAACTTAAAACATTCTTATTCAGAAACTAATTCCCCCCTGTTCCCTCTTACCAATTTGCTTCTGCTTCCTCCTTCTTCTTTCCTCTTCTCCTCAGAGTCTTTTTCCACTACGAGCGCTTGGACGCCCTCGGGCAGCAGACGCGCTCTATAAAACCCCTTCACTTCACTTCACTTCACTTCACTAGCCCAGGTCTTTTTCAGGAGTCCCGCCAGTGTCTTCCCAGCTCCACCCCCCTCTCCGTATTGGTGCACACGTGTCTCCCTGCCCAGGTAGTGCGGCTCCCTCTGCGCAGTATCCTTAAAGTCCGTGATTGTGCCCTTAATGCTCTCCAGGGTTGCCGGGTTCTTAGATTCAAAATACTCCGATTCAAGTTCCTGAATTTCCCCTCTAACCGCCGGGGGTCCCCCCTAAGTGAACACAGCGCCCCTGCCTGCTGGCGATGCACTTGCACTGGATTCCCGCTTTAAAAGCCTCACGTGATATCGAAGGTGATTCCACAAACCCACTGTTCAGTTCAAAGTATTCTATAATCTCAGCACAAATTGATTCTCTAAAATCGGGTAGAATCCTGTCTAGCTCTACCCATCACAGACACAGTCACGAAGGGCTCTCGCCTCCTGGTCCTCTGATGCGCAGCTGATGCTGCATTAATTGCTAGAACCGGACGGTGATTGTAGCCCTCATCAACGATTTAATCATTTTCCTGGCAGACCTGGACTTAGGAGTAAACAGCACCACAACGTATATTATGATAACCGGGGCGAAACCGGGGATAAAAACCACCCATTCCGCAGGAGGGCAAACTTGACTGATACTTCCATCTTTTGCTACTTGGGGACACCTTTTCATAACAATAACTTGTGGACTCACGTGATAGTCAACAGATGTGCACAAATGGAGAAGGCCATAAATGGGCTACGTTCATTTACACAGAAATTAGGTTTTAAAGCAATGAGGGAAATTCTTAATATATATGTTTAGGAGCAAGGTAGTAGCTGTGGCATCATACGGTGCATGGGTTTGAGAAATGGGCAAAATGCAAAACACGCAAAGAGTCGAGGACTCTTTTTTAAGTCCTGACTTTTTAAGTAATGACTGACCCACTTGTGGGACACCCCCGCGCCGCACGGCCACCAGCTGCTGCGTGTGCCCCCCTGCTGTGCCCTCTGCCTCGCTGCCTGCCGAGCTGCCGGCTGACCCTGCTTTCACTGCTCAGTTCTGTTTTTCTAATCATTTGTGCCTGTTTCTTTCCTTCGTAGTTTTTTGCCCGTGCTAAGTGTCTTTTTTTAACCATCATTTGTGCTTGTATTGTATTGTTTTACCTTCGTGGTTTTTGCCCGTGTTAAGTGCCTTTTTTAACCATCATTTGTGCTTGTATTCGCAGTCTGCCCGTCCCCCTTCGTGCTTCCCGCCTTCCTCGCCGCCCCCCGCTTCCCGCCACCACCGCCGCCCCCGCCCCTTTTTTTCTTCTGTTCCCTCCCCGCTCCCGCCTCCCAGCTGCTCCGCCCACCCGCGCACTTGGCCTTAAAAGGCGACCGTGCGACACAGGTGAGTGTGACCCACTTGTGGGACACCCCCGCGCCACACGGCCACCAGCTGCTGCGTGTGCCCCCCTGCTGTGCCCTCTGCCTCGCTGCCTGCCGAGCTGCCGGCTGACCCTGCTTTCACTGCTCAGTTCTGTTTTTCTAATCATTTGTGCCTGTTTCTTTCCTTCGTAGTTTTTTGCCCGTGCTAAGTGTCTTTTTTTAACCATCATTTGTGCTTGTATTGTATTGTTTTACCTTCGTGGTTTTTGCCCGTGTTAAGTGCCTTTTTTAACCATCATTTGTGCTTGTATTCGCAGTCTGCCCGTCCCCCTTCGTGCTTCCCGCCTTCCTCGCCGCCCCCCGCTTCCCGCCACCACCGCCGCCCCCGCCCCTTTTTTTCTTCTGTTCCCTCCCCGCTCCCGCCTCCCAGCTGCTCCGCCCACCCGCGCACTTGGCCTTAAAAGGCGACCGTGCGACACAGGTGAGTGTGACCCACTTGTGGGACACCCCCGCGCCACACGGCCACCAGCTGCTGCGTGTGCCCCCCTGCTGTGCCCTCTGCCTCGCTGCCTGCCGAGCTGCCGGCTGACCCTGCTTTCACTGCTCAGTTCTGTTTTTCTAATCATTTGTGCCTGTTTCTTTCCTTCGTAGTTTTTTGCCCGTGCTAAGTGTCTTTTTTTAACCATCATTTGTGCTTGTATTGTATTGTTTTACCTTCGTGGTTTTTGCCCGTGTTAAGTGCCTTTTTTAACCATCATTTGTGCTTGTATTCGCAGTCTGCCCGTCCCCCTTCGTGCTTCCCGCCTTCCTCGCCGCCCCCCGCTTCCCGCCACCACCGCCGCCCCCGCCCCTTTTTTTCTTCTGTTCCCTCCCCGCTCCCGCCTCCCAGCTGCTCCGCCCACCCGCGCACTTGGCCTTAAAAGGCGACCGTGCGACACAGGTGAGTGTGACCCACTTGTGGGACACCCCCGCGCCACACGGCCACCAGCTGCTGCATGTGCCCCCCTGCTGTGCCCTCTGCCTCGCTGCCTGCCGAGCTGCCGGCTGACCCTGCTTTCACTGCTCAGTTCTGTTTTTCTAATCATTTGTGCCTGTTTCTTTCCTTCGTAGTTTTTTGCCCGTGCTAAGTGTCTTTTTTTAACCATCATTTGTGCTTGTATTGTATTGTTTTACCTTCGTGGTTTTTGCCCGTGTTAAGTGCCTTTTTTAACCATCATTTGTGCTTGTATTCGCAGTCTGCCCGTCCCCCTTCGTGCTTCCCGCCTTCCTCGCCGCCCCCCGCTTCCCGCCACCACCGCCGCCCCCGCCCCTTTTTTTCTTCTGTTCCCTCCCCGCTCCCGCCTCCCAGCTGCTCCGCCCACCCGCGCACTTGGCCTTAAAAGGCGACCGTGCGACACAGGTGAGTGTGACCCACTTGTGGGACACCCCCGCGCCACACGGCCACCAGCTGCTGCGTGTGCCCCCCTGCTGTGCCCTCTGCCTCGCTGCCTGCCGAGCTGCCGGCTGACCCTGCTTTCACTGCTCAGTTCTGTTTTTCTAATCATTTGTGCCTGTTTCTTTCCTTCGTAGTTTTTTGCCCGTGCTAAGTGTCTTTTTTTAACCATCATTTGTGCTTGTATTGTATTGTTTTACCTTCGTGGTTTTTGCCCGTGTTAAGTGCCTTTTTTAACCATCATTTGTGCTTGTATTCGCAGTCTGCCCGTCCCCCTTCGTGCTTCCCGCCTTCCTCGCCGCCCCCCGCTTCCCGCCACCACCGCCGCCCCCGCCCCTTTTTTTCTTCTGTTCCCTCCCCGCTCCCGCCTCCCAGCTGCTCCGCCCACCCGCGCACTTGGCCTTAAAAGGCGACCGTGCGACACAGGTGAGTGTGACCCACTTGTGGGACACCCCCGCGCCACACGGCCACCAGCTGCTGCGTGTGCCCCCCTGCTGTGCCCTCTGCCTCGCTGCCTGCCGAGCTGCCGGCTGACCCTGCTTTCACTGCTCAGTTCTGTTTTTCTAATCATTTGTGCCTGTTTCTTTCCTTCGTAGTTTTTTGCCCGTGCTAAGTGTCTTTTTTTAACCATCATTTGTGCTTGTATTGTATTGTTTTACCTTCGTGGTTTTTGCCCGTGTTAAGTGCCTTTTTTAACCATCATTTGTGCTTGTATTCGCAGTCTGCCCGTCCCCCTTCGTGCTTCCCGCCTTCCTCGCCGCCCCCCGCTTCCCGCCACCACCGCCGCCCCGCCCCTTTTTTTCTTCTGTTCCCTCCCCGCTCCCGCCTCCCAGCTGCTCCGCCCACCCGCGCACTTGGCCTTAAAAGGCGACCGTGCGACACAGGTGAGTGTGACCCACTTGTGGGACACCCCCGCGCCACACGGCCACCAGCTGCTGCGTGTGCCCCCCTGCTGTGCCCTCTGCCTCGCTGCCTGCCGAGCTGCCGGCTGACCCTGCTTTCACTGCTCAGTTCTGTTTTTCTAATCATTTGTGCCTGTTTCTTTCCTTCGTAGTTTTTTGCCCGTGCTAAGTGTCTTTTTTTAACCATCATTTGTGCTTGTATTGTATTGTTTTACCTTCGTGGTTTTTGCCCGTGTTAAGTGCCTTTTTTAACCATCATTTGTGCTTGTATTCGCAGTCTGCCCGTCCCCCTTCGTGCTTCCCGCCTTCCTCGCCGCCCCCCGCTTCCCGCCACCACCGCCACCCCGCCCCTTTTTTTCTTCTGTTCCCTCCCCGCTCCCGCCTCCCAGCTGCTCCGCCCACCCGCGCACTTGGCCTTAAAAGGCGACCGTGCGACACAGGTGAGTGTGACCCACTTGTGGGACACCCCCGCGCCACACGGCCACCAGCTGCTGCGTGTGCCCCCCTGCTGTGCCCTCTGCCTCGCTGCCTGCCGAGCTGCCGGCTGACCCTGCTTTCACTGCTCAGTTCTGTTTTTCTAATCATTTGTGCCTGTTTCTTTCCTTCGTAGTTTTTTGCCCGTGCTAAGTGTCTTTTTTTAACCATCATTTGTGCTTGTATTGTATTGTTTTACCTTCGTGGTTTTTGCCCGTGTTAAGTGCCTTTTTTAACCATCATTTGTGCTTGTATTCGCAGTCTGCCCGTCCCCCTTCGTGCTTCCCGCCTTCCTCGTCGCCCCCCGCTTCCCGCCACCACCGCCGCCCCCGCCCCTTTTTTTCTTCTGTTCCCTCCCCGCTCCCGCCTCCCAGCTGCTCCGCCCACCCGCGCACTTGGCCTTAAAAGGCGACCGTGCGACACAGGTGAGTGTGACCCACTTGTGGGACACCCCCGCGCCACACGGCCACCAGCTGCTGCGTGTGCCCCCCTGCTGTGCCCTCTGCCTCGCTGCCTGCCGAGCTGCCGGCTGACCCTGCTTTCACTGCTCAGTTCTGTTTTTCTAATCATTTGTGCCTGTTTCTTTCCTTCGTAGTTTTTTGCCCGTGCTAAGTGTCTTTTTTTAACCATCATTTGTGCTTGTATTGTATTGTTTTACCTTCGTGGTTTTTGCCCGTGTTAAGTGCCTTTTTTAACCATCATTTGTGCTTGTATTCGCAGTCTGCCCGTCCCCCTTCGTGCTTCCCGCCTTCCTCGCCGCCCCCCGCTTCCCGCCACCACCGCCGACCCCGCCCCTTTTTTTCTTCTGTTCCCTCCCCGCTGCCGCCACCCAGCTGCTCCGCCCACCCGCGCACTTCGCCTTAAATGGCGACCGTGCGAACGCGCAGCGTTGACGCGCAGCGGGCGCGCCGATTGTGCACCGAAGGCGCGCCAAAGGTAAGCCCGTCTGCGCCCGTCCGCGACCGGATCGCGACCAGCGCCAGGACCCCTGGCCCCCACCGACAGAAGCCGACCCGACGATCCTACAACGCCGCCGATCTCTTCGCACTCAACACCGGCCGCATCCCTGGATGTCATCGAGCCGCCCCGAAGCACACCCACGGACCCTTCAGCTGCTACGCCTGCAAGTTCACCTGCACCCGGACTCATCCTGCACCAGCACTCGCCAAGCCGAACATCAGCAGCAACCACCTGAAGTGCATCCTGCTCAACACCCGCTCCGTCCACAGACACGCCGTAGAACTCTGGAACCTCCTCGACACCACCGCCCCTGACGTTGCCTTCCTCACCGAGACCTGGATGAAAGCCTCCTCAGCCCCAGACATCGCCATCGCCATCCCGGAGGGCTACAAGATCATCCGGAGGGACCGCACCGCCAACCTGACGGGAGGAGGCATCGCCATCATCCACAGAGACACCATCCGCATCACAACCAACACCGACGACACCCTAACCACCGCTGAACACCTGCACTTCCAGATCCACACCAACCCGAAGACCACCCTCAGAGGCACCCTGATCTACCGACCCCCGGGACCACGCACACGATTCAGCGAGGACATCGCCGACTTCGTCAGCCCGCATGCCCTCCCCTCCGCCGACTACATCCTCCTGGGGGACCTCAACTTCCACCTGGAGAACAACAGCGACCGCAACACCATCAGCCTGCTCGACAACCTCGCCAACCTCGGACTCAAGCAACTGGTGACCACCCCCACCCACCTCGCCGGACACACACTCGACGCCGTCTTCTCATCCAGCAAAGACGTCACCTTCAGCCACGCAACAGGACTCCACTGGACGGACCACAGCTGCGTCCACTTCAGCTTCAAAAGAACAACGATCCACCACCACCAGCAACAGGTTGCCCGAAGAAGCTGGAACAAGATCACAGCCGACCAGCTCACCGCTTCCCTGAGCCAGCACCCCCCCGCCAGCTCAGCGAACCCCAGCCAGGCCGCCGTCAACCTCACGAAGTGGATCAACAACGGCGCGGACGAACTCGCCCCTCTGAGAACCCCGCCCAGCAGACCCTGCAGCAGAAAAACACCATGGTTCTCCGACGAACTAAAGAGCTCCAAGAAGAACTGTCGAGCCCTCGAGAAAGTCTGGAGAAGGGAACCAACTACGGACAACATGACCACCCTCAAGCTCGCCACCTGGAAACACCACCAACTGATCCGCGCCACCAAGAAAAATACATACAAGGACCGGCTGGACAACAACGCACACAACTGCAAGGAACTCTTCAACATCGTGAAAGAGCTCTCCAACCCCAACGCCGGAAACAATGACATCACCCCGTCGCAAGACCTCTGCAACTCCCTCGCTTCCTACTTCCACAACAAGATCGCGGACATACACAACAGCTTCAGCAACCAACCAACGCAAGCCACAACCGCAACAACGCCACCCACCACCACCCTCCGCACCTGGACCCCGATCAGCACCGAAGACACCATCCGCACAATGAACTCCATCCATTTCGGATCTCCGACTGACCCCTGCCCTCACCACGTCTTCAACAAGGCCGACGCTGTCATCGCACCCCACCTGCGGGACATCATCAACACCTCCTTCGACACCGCCACCTTCCCTGAGAGCTGGAAGCACGCCGAACTCAGCGCTCTTCTCAAGAAACCCACAGCAGACCCCACCGACCTCAAGAACTACCGTCCCATCTCGCTCCTCCCGTTCCCGGCCAAAGTCATCGAGAAGACCGTCAACAAACAGCTGGCCGCCTTCCTCGAGACGAATGGATCCCTCGACCCCTCACAGTCGGGCTTCCGAGCGAACCACAGCACCGAGACCGCCCTCATCGCTGCCACCGATGACTTACGAACTCTGATGGACAACGGAGAAACAGCGGCCCTCATCCTTCTGGACCTCTCCGCGGCTTTCGACACGGTCTGCCACCGCACCCTAGTACAGCGCCTCGGCAACATCGGAATCCAGGACAAGGCACTGGAATGGATCACCTCCTTCCTCGACGGAAGAACACAGAGAGTCCGCCTACCACCGTACAAGTCAGAGGCCACCAAAGTCATCTGCGGCGTCCCTCAAGGATCCTCACTGAGCCCCACCCTCTTCAACGTCTACATGAGCCCCCTCGCGGCCATCGCACGCCAACACAACCTCAACATAATCTCCTACGCCGACGACACCCAGCTGATCCTCTCCCTGACCAACGACCCCGCCACCGCCAGAGCCAACCTGCACGAAGGGATGAGAGAGGTAGCCGAATGGATGATGACCAGCCGCCTGAAACTGAACTCGGACAAGACGGAGGTCCTCATCCTGGGCTCCTCGCCCTCCGCCTGGGACGACTCCTGGTGGCCACCCGCCCTGGGCACCGCACCCAAACCAACGGACCACGCACGCAACCTGGGCTTCATGGAGAAGTGTGGCTCACTGGTTAGAGGCGGCAGATCTGTAAGCAGAGAACGGCCCGGGACCAGGGTTCGATTCCCGACGCGGCAGGGTCGTGGACCAGGGTCAGCGGACTCGATAATTCTCGCCTCGGTGCCTACTCTAGTCAGAAACCACACTCGGCAACTCTGGGCATCAGCTTGCCTCATCTTCACAACGGCCCCCCCAGACCGCCGGGGATGCTTGGTCGCACCTTAGAGATACCCATCAGGGACCATCTCTCAGGGTGAGCCAGGACGGGTTCCCCAGCGGTCGAAGCGTGGAGATACTCCTCCGGGAGTCGATTCCTAGCGCTATATAAACCCACAATTAATTAATTAATTAATTAATTAATTAATTAATCCTGGACTCCTCCCTCTCCATGACCAGACAAGTAAACGCCGTCTCCTCGTCTTGCTTCAACATCCTGCGCATGCTACGTAAGATCTTCCGGTGGATCCCCACCGAGACGAGGAAGACGGTCACTCAGGCCCTCGTCACCAGCCGACTGGACTACGGCAACGCCCTCTACGCCGGAACCACCGCCAAGCTCCAGAAGAGACTCCAGCGGATCCAGAACGCCTCGGCCAGACTCATCCTCGACATCCCCCGACGCAGCCACATCTCCGGACACCTGAGGGATCTGCATTGGCTCCCGGTCAACAAGAGAATCACCTTCCGTCTCCCCACCTACGCGCACAAAGCCCTACACGACCAAGGCCCGAGCTACCTCAACAACCGGATCAACTTCTACACTCCCAAGCGCCTCCTCAGATCAACCAGCCACGCCCTCGCCGCCGTCCCCCGCATCCGAAGAGCGACAACAGGAGGAAGGTCCTTCTCCTACCTGGCCGCCAAGACCTGGAACTCACTCCCAACCGACCTGCGCCTGACCCAAGACCACCTCTCCTTCAGGAAGAAGCTCAAGACCTGGCTGTTCGAGCAGTAGCGGCACCCCCCCCCCCCCAACCCAGCGCCTTGAGACCCTACGGGTGAGTAGTGCGCTCTATAAATGACCTGATTGATTGATTGATTGATTGACTGAGAGGTAGAGATGAGAGATATCAGAGGTGGACAGAATAGCTAGGCAGGAGGGTTATAAGCAGGCCCAGTACTAGGGGGTAGGCCGGGTGGGCCTGGCCCACCCAAACATGAACCGCGGTCCTGACGTCAGGAAGGGCAACAGAAAATGGCCACAGCAATTAAAACGTTCATCTTAAAGTTATTTATCTAGGAGATGCGTGATTGGGCCTGGGCTTTTTCTCACAGGCACCCCCAATCACGCATCTCCTTTTAGAAAGGTGGGTTGTGTCCCCGCACACTTGTGCAGGTACAGGGGCGCACTGAAGGGGGAAAATCCTCTTTGGCACCGGGTAATGTGTGCGCACTGACGTATTGCGTGGATATATCCTTTTCACCTGGAGAAAAGGAGTTTGTTGATCCAGATTCACCTTTTCTGACCCCTTCAGCTGTTTATGAGATCGGGCTGTGGCACCGAGAACAGAGCAGTTAAGAGAATGTGTGGCTATTGTTCCGTTTGTTTTTAAAATCTGCAAAGGCCCAGCTATATGTATGCTTTGAGGATGTGTGTATATTAGTTAATATTTTAAAAATCTATGAGGGCCCAGCATGACACATACTTCGTGTATACTGTGTATATTTTATATCGTTGTATCGTTATCATGACGGATGCAAGACACAACTACTAAAATGTCCAGATAACTCTGGTGATTAATGATCCTGCTGGAGAGCAATATTTTGTCTGTTCCTAATTTTTAAATTCGGATAAACTGTATTTATGTGGATAGCTCAGTGAGTTACTAGCAGTACAGAAGTTACAATTCTAAAATAGGACAGTGACCTATGAACTGACATCAAAGAGCTGCCTACAAACCTGAATGGTATAATTAGAACTTCTTTTTTTGTGTTGCAATATAGTTAGCATTTAGCCTGTCTCTCATTACTCTAATGTTGCTATAAAGAGCTTGTTTTGGCAGATATACATTTTAATCAGTAAAGCCAGCTCACAAACACTGGGGTATGCTTTCAATCCTGTGTTTGTGCTTCTCCAGACCAAACCCCCTTGAAACATGCTGCCCACCAGTATGAATGACATGTGATACCGACACCTTTTAATTCTCATTGGCTGGTGTGACATTCCCTATAGACTGATTTACATACTTGTATGATTCATTATCTCTGCATGATGTAAATACTGTGACACCCTACACTATGAGTAGCGCTATACAACAAATGAAATCGAATATGAGAGAGGGGCTACAGAGAGATGGACACTGGTGGAGGGTGACAATGAGGGAATCCAAGGAGGGGGAACTTTGGAGAGAGGAGGGTGCAGTTGGAGGCTGGTACTGAGGGGATTTGAGGACAAAGTCATGAGGGGGAGGGGCTTTGGTAGGATGAGGGGCACTGGTGGAGGGTGGCAGTGAGGGAGTCCGAGGAGGAGGTCATTGGGGGGGTGGGAGATACAGAGAGATGAGGGGCACTGGTGGAGGGTGGCAGTGAGGGAGTCCGAGGAGGAGGTCATTGGGGGGGTGGGAGATACAGAGAGATGAGGGGCACTGGTGGAGGGTGGCAGTGAGGGAGTCCGAGGAGGAGGTCATTGGGGGGGTGGGAGATACACAGAGATGAGGGGCACTGGTGGAGGGTGGCAGTGAGGGAGTCCGAGGAGGAGGTCATTGGGGGGGGTGGGAGATACAGAGAGATGAGGGGCACTGGTGGAGGGTAGCAGTGAGGGAGTCTGAGGAGGAGGTCATTGGGGGGTGGGAGATACAGAGAGATGAGGGGCACTGGTGGAGGGTAGCAGTGAGGGAGTCTGAGGAGGAGGTCATTGGGGGGGTGGGAGATACACAGAGATGAGGGGCACTGGTGGAGGATGGCAGTGAGGGAATCTGAGGAGGAGGTCATTGGGGGGGTGGGAGATACAGAGAGATGAGGGGCACTGGTGGAGGGTGGCAGTGAGGGAATCCGAGGAGGAGGTCATTGGGGGGGTGGGAGATACAGAGAGATGAGGGGCACTGGTGGAGGGTGGCAGTGAGGGAGTCCGAGGAGGAGGTCATTGGGGGGGTGGGAGATACAGAGAGATGAGGGGCACTGGTGGAGGGTGGCAGTGAGGGAGTCCGAGGAGGAGGTCATTGGGGGGGGGCGGGAGATACAGAGAGATGAGGGGCACTGGTGGAGGGTGGCAGTGAGGGAGTCCGAGGAGGAGGTCATTGGGGGGGTGGGAGATACAGAGAGATGAGGGGCACTGGTGGAGGGTGGCAGTGAGGGAGTCTGAGGAGGAGGTCATTGGGGGGGTGGGAGATACAGAGAGATGAGGGGCACTGGTGGAGGGTAGCAGTGAGGGAGACTGAGGAGGAGGTCATGTGGGGGAGGTGCTACGGAGAGATGGAGTACACTGTTGGAGGGTTGTAGCAAAGGTATCTACAGAGAAAGAGGTTAGTGGTGGGACGCCAATAAATAACTCTCCACATGTTCTGTATACACACAGAAGCAATCCTTGTATCTTGGTGACTATTTGCAAGTAGATATGATGTTATCTATGGCTTGTAGACTACCTCCAGCAGCGACAAATTGTGCCGGTAGGGGCCCACCCGAAAGCACCCTTGGCCCACCCAAATAAAAATTCCTGGAGCAGGGCCTGGTTATGAGAGGTAGAAATGAGACTTAGGAGTGGTATTTATATAGCGCAAATCACCAACCGGTTTCTAAGCGCTTGCTTAGGGAACCCGTCCTGGTATTCCCCTGTGAGATACCCCGGCAGGGTATCCACAAGGTGAAAGCCAGGCATCCCGCCGCGAGGGGCCATAGTGGAGATTAACCAAGCTATTGCCCAGAGTCGCAGAGTGTGACCCCTTGAGTCGAGTAGGCACCGGAGCGAGAATTGTCGAGTCCGGGGAATTTTTAGAGCCTGAGACCCGCCGAGGCGGGGAATCGAACCTTGGTCCACGGCCGATCTCAGCTTCCGGGTCTGCCACCTCTAACTACTGAGCCACACTTCTCCACTTCTCCACTTCTCTCCTTAGAGGGAGTAGCGGTAATGGTTGACTCTGGGGCCACAGGTAATTTCTGCGACTTGAAATTTGCGGGCAAGGTTGGGTTGAGAGCGATTCCCAAGACAAAGAGTGAGCCAGTCAGGGCGGTAGATGGAACAAATCTTTCTTCTGGGCCCATTGTTAGTCGTACTGAAATTGTACAGATGATCGGGGAAGACGGACATCGAGAAGAGATTCATTTTAACATAACTGATGCCCCCCAGTTTCAGTTAATATTAGGACTCCCTTGGCTTACTGAACACAATCCTTCCATCAATTGGAGTGTTAGAACTATTGAAATGAATTCCACTTACTGTACTTGTTTTGGAGACAAGGAAGGAACAAATGAAGAAAACCCCGCTCGTTCCTTATGTTCGGCAGAGGTTTCAGTGTGTGTGATTAACTCGCAACAATCACCGCAAGAATACCAGGAATTTGAAGATGTATTTAATGAACAAGAAGCTGAACAGTTGCCGCCACATCGAGTCTACGATTGTAAAATAGATTTTGAACCAGGCTCAAATATGCCTTGTAGTCGAGTTTATGCCTTGACAGAGAAGGAGCATCAGCATTTAAAGGAGTATATTGACAAATACTTGGCTAACGGATTTATTCGACCCTCTCAATCGCCAGTATACTCGCCTCTATTTTTTGTACCCAAGAAGGAAGAAGGAGAGCTGCTAAAGTGTATCGACTATCGTGCAATCAACAGAATCACAAAGGAAAATCGGTACCCCCTTCCTCTCATTTCGGTCTTGTTGGACCAGGTCCGAGGAGCGCAAGTGTATACGAAGCTGGACCTGAGAGGAGCCTATCAGTTGATCCGAATAAGGGAAGGCGACGAGTGGAAGATGGCCTTTAGAACTCGATTTGGACTATTCGAGTATCAAGTAATGCCCTACGGGTTATGTAACGCTCCAGCGGCCTTTCAACATTTCATCAATGATGTTCTTAGCGAATTTATAGATCAATGTGCAATCGTGTATATTGACGACAATCTAATATACTCAGCTAACACTAAGGAACATCAAGAACAAGTCAAAAGAATTTTACAGAAACTTCAAGAGTACAGACTATTCGTCAAATTGGAAAAGTGCGCCTTCAATGTCACACAAGTAGAATTTTTGGGCTTTGTGATTTCTCCAACTGGAATAAATATGGATAAGCGGAAGATTCAAGCTGTCCTTGAATGGAAATCTCCAACTAGTGTGAAAGAAGTACAAGCGTTCATAGGTTTTGCGAACTTCTATCGGCGATTTATCAGTGAATTTTCACGCAGAATACTTCCACTTACTCGCCTACTGAAGAAAGGAGTGCTTTTCGAATGGACGGAGGAAGCAGAGGCAGCTTTCAAAGCTCTGAAGGTAGAATTCACTTCAGCACCTATTCTACTTCATGCGGATCCAACAGAGCCTTTTTATGTAGAGACAGATGCTTCGGATCTGGCGGTTGGAGGAGTGATGTCCCAGAGGAACAAGAGATCCGGTCAATTGCAGCCAGTTGCCTACAGATCTAGAAAATTGACACCTGCAGAGATTAATTACACCAATACAGAAAAGGAGTTGCTAGCGATTAAAGACGCTTTCAAAGAGTGGAGGCATTATCTCATGGGAGCTCACCATGTAAATACAGTCTTTACGGACCACCGTAATTTAATTTTTTTTAAATCTGTTAAAACCTTAACCCTTTCGACAACTTGGTTGGTCGTTGTACTTTGCTGATTACAATATCGTGATAACCTACAGACCCGGAACTCAAAATGGAAAGGCAGACGCCTTATCACGGATGGGAACTGGAGAAGAAAAGAACCTGGAAAAAACTCAAGCCATTATCCCTGACTCTAAAATAATTGGTGCGGTTACAACCTTGAATATGAAAGAACAGATTACTCAAGCTCTGAGTCCAGAAGATATGCAAGAATGGGTCCAAGAAGAGGAAGGAAGAGAAGTTCTAGATGATTTACCTTATAAAGGAGGGGCATTGTATTTGCCAACACAGAATTTGCAAGATCAAGTGCTACATGAATGCCATGATAATCCTTTAGCCGGGCATAAAGGTGAACTCAAGACTGCAGACTTGGTGAAGAGGAAATATTGGTGGCCCCAAATGAATAAAGACATTGAGTCATATGTTAAGACATGTGAGATTTGCGCTCAGGGAAAATCAGAACGGCAAGCCCCTAAAGGCTATTACTGCCAATTCCAACTCCTCCTTTCCCATGGCACACAATCACTTTAGACTTAATAACTGACCTACCATCTAGCCAGGGAGGGGTAAACACAGTTTTAGTCGTTGTAGATGCATTCTCAAAAATGACACATTTTGTATCCTTAAAAGGAATTCCTACAGCAAAACAATTAGCTAGTCATTTCAGCACACAAATAGTGAAATTGCATGGAATCTCTAGGGTTATTATTTCTGACCGGGGAACGCAGTTCCTATTCCACTTCTGGAAGGCCTTTGTAAAAGGATTGGGAATTGAAGCACGATTCCACTAGTTTCCATCCTGAAACTGATGGCCAGACCGAAAGAGTGAACCAGGAGCTTGAGCAGTACCTAAGGTTATTTTTGTTAAAACAAGACAAGGAATGGCCAGACTACTTGTGGGCAGCAGAGTTCGCCCACAATAATGCAAAAAATGTGTCAACTGCATATTCTCCGTTTTATTTGAATTATGGAAGGCATTCAAATTCCACGGTTCAAGAAACTGAGATTTCAGTTCCTGCAGTGAAGGATTTGGTATCGCATCTGAGTTTAGTCCACAAAACTGGATCTAAGAATCTAGAACAGGCTAAAGAAAAATACAAGACTTATGCAGACAAAAAGAGGAAAGAACCCCCTCCTTTGGAAGTAGGAAATGAAGTCTGGTTGGGTCAAGATGGCCGCTAGGGGGGCAAGATGGCCGCTAGCGGTATGCAGTGAGTGACTCGCACCACTCTCCTCCTCCCTACCGCGCTGATCTGATGTTGGAATCCCCCCTGTTTAGCGCTGAGTCCGGTTGCTGTCGTGAATCCCAAGTTTCGTGGGACCAGAGGGCAGGCAGACTACTCGAAAGGTGCTTCAGAGGAATCCTCAGCCGAGCCTACCCTCGCGTATGGGGTAAAATTACCGGCATTGCTGAGTTTGTTTTTTGCAATTGGTTTAAGATGCCCCCTACTCGTACAACAAAAGGGACCGAGCAGAAAGACGGCAAAGGGGGGACGAATAACGCCGATGCTCAGAAAGAGCCGCCCTCCAGAGAGAGGAATAGAATGGACTCAAAAAACCCACCTACAAGTGTTTTGCAGAAAGGAGCTGTTGGTTTAAAAAAAACAATGAATAAAAAAACGGCCCGATGTCGGTACCCCGAAGGAACATGGGGCCGCTACAAAGCCGAAAGTAAAAGAAAGTACCCTGCGGCAACCCACTGTGACAGAGAATTTTGCCAATATACCTGCAGGCACTGGAGCGGGTAGTACCGGCGCCGGGAGCCTGACGGAGGAAGGCGTCGCTAGAAACGCCCTCATGGACCCTGACGCTGAGGCTGGAGCTGCTGGAGCTGTGGTTGCTAGGCAACCAACACAAGCGGAAGAGCCAACAAAAGCAAAGCTGCCGGCTATGATTCAGAGCTTGGCGCCGGGCTTGGAGGAGCTGCGGTGCGGACCCGCCGAGACTGATGAGACTCAAAGCAAGAAGGCAAGTGAGACCGGGGGGCTTTCAGATAGCCAGGTTCCGCATACTGGATCACATATTGAATGCAGGAATGCTGCTGGCTATGCTGGATCTGTTGAAAGGGTTGGGAAGCAAGACCAAACGCTACTGAAGGGAGGCTTGGGGGCGCCACGGCTAGAGGAGTTATCTAGAGAGACTTTGCCTGGCCCGAGCACCTCAGACTGGCCAGATATCATGGATGTGGCAAATGGCCTTGCTAAGCTGGGGGTGAGACTTTGGTTGAAGCTGGTACAGGTAGCGGCGCTGCTTCCCCTGAAAAATTCTATTCTGTAAAGCGAAGATTCTCAATCACAATCTGTGGCCTCAGACGAAGTAAGCTCAGACGAGCCCACTGGTATCGATACAGGAAGTAGCTCCCCGGCCCAGAGAAGTACGCAGAAGAAACGCTTGTCTAAAAGAAAGCCCTCTACAACAGGCAGTACTACTGACCCCACAAGAAAGTTAGCCTGGGGCTACTCCGCTACCCCCTTATCATTCATTTAACAAGAAGGGTCCGCCTCGCTGGCCGGTGATCAAGGCTCATCACAAATGGCCCCGGCACCGGTTATGTTGGACTTACTATTTAATACCCTTAAGTCAATGCAATCTGAGGCAAGGGGTGAAAGTAGGAGGGCAAGACAGGAATCAAGGAAGATTCAGAACATGCTAAGGAAAATGAGTAAAAGGTATCATGAGGTGGTGGAAAGAGTTTCCCATGTGGAGGAACGCACAGGCACACTAGAGGACGATTTGAGAGACCTGAAGTCCCATAAACAAGAACACCAGAAAGTGGCAGAAGATGTCAACTGGAAGTTGGAGGAATATGAAAATAGACAGCGCCGAAATAACGTCAGACTCCTAGGGGTGGCAGAAGGTCTTGAAGGGGAAGATACTAGAATGTTTGTGGTGAATCTCCTAAAAGGGGCCTTCCCCGAGCTGACGACCTGGCAATGGGAAACAGAAATGCAGAGGACCCACCGTTTCCCGTTTGTGGTTAAAATGGGTCAAGCGGGGAACCAGGAGGGGAGACCTAGAGCATTGTTGATATATGTAGGGAATTTTTTACTTAGACAGCTTATTCTAGACGAAGCCAAACCAGAGTCCAAACGTACATTTAACAATGTTACTTTTTTTGCTAGGCCAGACTTCTGCCATACTACAGTTGAGCGCAGATGGAGATTGAGGCAGCTGATTTCCCCCATCCAAGCCCTGGGCTCAGAGGCCTTTTTGCTGTTCCCCGCAAAGCTGAAAATAGTTACTAAAGGGCAGGCTAAAATGTTCTTCACCGAGATTAAAGCAAAGGCATATATGGTGGAGGCTATGGGGTTTAAGGAGAAGTAAGGGAAGAGTTCTCTCGGGAGGCATGAATAGCGGCAGGGAGGGGGAGGCGACTGCTGCATCCCTAGTGTCCACACATAGGTCACGGCTGACCTTTTTGCCTGTGGGGGGGGAGAGGAGGGGTAGTGCGGGTGGTATTTGGGGAGGGGGTGGGGCGGGTTGGGGGGCGGAAACAGGGCACACATTGCACGCACAGATCTGCAACATGAAGGTTAAAACTACATGTATTTGGTATCGGGGAGAAAAAAAGGGAGAATTTGAAAAGTGGAATAGAGATCTGGTACCAACCTTTGATGTTTTTTGATGACATGCCGAATTATGACAGTGAACGTCTGTGGACTAAACGATTTACAGAAGAGACTGCGAGTATCAGCATTTTTCAAATCAATGAATCCAGATTTAATTTGCATGCAAGAAACCCACGTGGAGGGAGGAAAGGGCTATCTGCTGGAACAGCTAGGTTTTACTGTACTAGCATATACTAAACAAGGATCAAAGACTTGTGGAGTTGCTGTGTTAGGGAAAGGGAGAGACTGTATAGTACATCGGAAAAAAGAGGATCAATGGGAGAGGTGGGTTATGATTGAAGTGGGCTTTAGGGGGGGTAAGTTCACGTTGGTTTCTGTGTATGACTCGACAGGGGATGACCCTGATATATTTGAATATCTGGATCAAGAATTATCAACCTGGCCCGAACCAGTTATATGCTGCGGGGATTTTAATATTGGTTGTCCTTCTAGTGTTGAGATACAAGATAGACAGGGATATAAAGGGAGGAAGAAGAGAATGCATAGGGCTGCAGCAGATATGGCTCTGTCTGATGCCTGGGCCAACCTCTATCCCCAGGCGGATGGTACTACATTTTTTTCAGCCCCACATAGAGTTACGGTAAGACTTGATTACTTTTTAATTTCCAATGCACTAATAGCAAACTCACAGATTAGGAAACTACCTCGGTTGGTCTCAGATCACAACCCCCTAATTTTGTCATTTAGCTTAAATGGTATAACAAGGAAACCATATAGCTGGACGTTTGAGAGAGCTCTCCTTAAAGATGAAGATTATTGTAGACATATGGTTGCTTGGATCAAGGAATTTTGGAGAATTAATAAGGGAAGTACCAGCTCAGGAATTGCATGGGATGCGTTTAAGTCAGGGGTAAGAGGAGAGACACTCAGTTTTACAACTTTTATGCAGAAAGCAGAGAGAACCAGGGTTGAGCAGCAAGTCAATACCCTTTTGGTTGCAGAGGAAGCATTGGGTCGCCTAATTGAGGGTGGATGTTCATTGGATCAACAGCTGCTGGAAATCGTGGTACTAAAAGCTGAAATAGCAGAAAGGATCGCTAATAAAACAGCAGCAAAATATTTGGCAAGGAGGGAGCAGGCATGTGAGCTGAGTGAAAGAGTGGGACATATTCTTGCTGTTAGAACGAGGCAGAAAGCTGCTGCGAGTGATATCAAGAGTATAAGTAATGGGCAAGGTAATTTGATCTTTGATCCTGCAGGAATAAGAGAAGTGTTCAGGAAATTTTACACAGAGCTGTATGATTCAGAGGAGGTTGGCAATAGGAGTACTACGGATTACTTGGGAAACCTTCAAGGGGCTGAGTTAGAGGTAGCTGAAAGAGAAAATCTTGAATCTATTATAACACTTGAGGAATTAACAACAGCTCTATCAGATCTCCCATCAGCAAAGGCCGCAGGTCCAGACCAGATCCCTGTAGAATTTTATAAAACTTTTCTGGGAGTCCTGAAAGTGGAGTTACTGGATACACTTACTCAAGCACAGAGGGGGGTTTCGATTCCAGACTCCTGGGGGGGTACTGAAGTTATCGTCATCTTGAAAAAAGGTAAACCTCCCACAGCCCCTGGGTCCTACAGACCTATTGCATTAATGAACTCAGATGTTAAGCTATATTCTAAAATTCTGGCAACAAGATTAGCAGTAGTTATTGAGAAATTGGTTTCCTCAGTTCAACATGGCTTCATCCCGGGAAAAGGCACTACAGAACATGTCAGAACGGTAATTACCTCGTTTGATGCCATGGAGATATCGGGCGGCCCTGTCGCTGCTCTTTTTTTGGATGCGGAGAAGGCCTTTGACAGGGTCGCCTTGGGTTATCTGTGGGGCTTACTGAGACACTTTGGGTTTGGCGAAGGATATATTAGAGCAATCCAGGTACTTTATAAAGCACCAACTGCTAGAATTAAGATCAACAGAGAGCTTACTTCTGCGGTACAGATTAAAAGGGGGACAAGGCAGGGCTGCCCGACCTCTCCTCTCCTTTTCGCACTTTATATGGACCCTTATCTGCGGAGCCTCATTAATAATCCTAGAATCTCCCCCTCTGCCTCAACGGACTGCAGATCAATGTGTTGGCATACGCAGATGATGTCGCTATAATAACTCCGGACCCATCACTGGCAATTGGAGAAATAGAACAGGAGGCCCTAAAATTTGGTGAGATCTCAGGCTATAGGCTAAACAGTAGCAAAACCCAAATAATCAAGAACTCATTTGCCTGTTGTGATGATGTTAGGGTGGTCCCAGCGGCAGCATATCTGGGGGTTGAAATATCGTCCAAACTGGAGACGGTGGTAGAACGAAATATGACTCCCTTATTGGCAAAAGTCAGCACGGATTTGGTCAGGTTTAACAATCTGAGACTTTCTTTGGTGGGTCGTACCAACGTAATAAAAATGCTTATACTCCCTGAATTTCTTTATTATTTTAGAACAATACCCCTAATGTTCGAGGCTTCCTGGTTTAGCAAGGTGGAATCCATTCTGAATAAATTTATTTGGGCACATGGGAAAACCAGGAGGGCCTATAAATTTATGACGCTACCCAGGGCAAGGGGGGATGGGGGGTCCCAGATTTCAAATTATATTATTGGGCCTCGGCCCTGCAGTATATGCAGGGTTTGATTGGTGCGAGTGGGGCAGACCCAATCATCACTGCCTCTTCGACTAAGGTATACTCTATGGTGTTGGGCCCAGAAGCAGAGAATGCCTTTTTAGGCTGTGCTGACTCCTCATACTATAAACGTACGCGGTTTAAGACTGTCTTGGCAGCGTATAACATCTGGACCGCCGTGGCAAAAAAATGCGGACTGGGGAGATTTAATAGGTACACAAGACTGTATTTGAACAAGACCCTGCCACCCTCAATCTTTGCTGATGCTACTATGGCAGAGTGGGCTAGTAAAGGAATTGCTAAGACAGGAGATTTGCTGGGCTTAGATGAGAAGATATTGCAATTCTCCGACCTTGTGGCAAGGTACAATATCAACAGTCGGAGTTTTTTTAAATATCTACAGGTAAGGAGTTTCCTGAGTAGGAAGGAAGGTGGGGAGGCTGGCTTTGCTAAAAATAGCATTCTGGAAAATATAGAACGCGGAGGGGAGTGCTCTATTCGTAGTTTCTACGCTATTCTGGCGGAGCTGAAGGTGGACGATATTGGAAAGTACGAAAATAAATGGGCAGTAAAGTTAGGAATCCAAGGTAGACACTTCTCGGATTCATTAGAATTAGAACGCACAGTTCTTTGCTCAGCCCCGCTCCAATCCCAACATTACAAAACATTATATCAATTATACTACACCCCGGCTCGTATTGCACAGTGGGGAGGAACTACAGGGATTACCTGTCCACGTTGTGGAGAGCCAGCAGCGGATACCATACATATATTCGCTGCCTGCCCTCAACTACGAATTCTGCTCAAAGGGATGGAAGACTTTCTGGGCCGAACACTTGGGTTGGATGTGTTGTTAACACCAACAGTAATTATGTTAGGGGTCAGGGGGATTGATGGCGAGGCACATCGTGAATTTCTGTTTATAGCAATGGCGGTTTATAGGCTGACGATCGCCGAAGCTTGGTTAGATAAAGCACCCCCAGTACTACAACAATGGATTGCCTTGCTTCTGGGAACTTTTAATTTAGAAAAAGGTATTTATGCTAGGAAAGGTAGAAGGGCAAGGAGGCTGGGAAGGAAATATGGGAACCAGTCCATCAATGGAAAGAGAGGACTATAGAAAGTCGTAGTTGAGTTATCCCCGTAAGAAACTGTTTTGTTTTGGTATGCTGCGACAATTTGTTGTATGGGGTTCTGGTCTCTTTCCTGTTTTCTTTTTGTGGGTGTTACTGCAAACCGTATTGTAGGTATTGTACTGTTTTTTATTTACTCTTTCTTTTTTTTCTTGATATTTTGATTACTATATGTACTTAGGTAGTTCATATTTGAATTTGTGCTCTGTGTGTTGCTATATATGTGTGCCCTTAAAAACTTAATAAAAATATTAAAAAAAAAAAAAAAAAAGGAAATGAGGTCTGGTTGAATACGAAAAATCTCAGACTAAAAGGGAATCGTAAATTTCTTTTTTTTTTTTTTATTATTTTTATTGTTTTCTAGCAGAGGTAATACATACAAGGACATGACCAAAAAAAAAAAAGAAATACGAAGTCAAACAAGATTCTTTACATAAAGAAACAATAATGCAATTCAAATCCAATTGTCAATTGGTGACCATAACTTCCGACCAAAAGTCTTCTTTCTGAGTCCTTTCAGTTTGTAAACTGCTTTATCCATTCTGTAAACATTTAATAACTTTCCCAACCATAACTCAAACGTAGGAGGATCTACATCCAACCATCTAGATGTAATACAAGCTCGATAAATAGACATTCCGATAAACAGAAAATATTCTTGATCTATTGTAAAGTCCTGAGGAGGAAAATACACACCAAAAATAATAATAGTAGGATGCAGCATAATCCGGACATGTAACAAATTAGATAAAAACTTTTCAATCTTCTCAATGTAATCAGCAAGTTTAGGACAACTGTGGAACATATGGATTGAGTCGGCTGCTAGAGTACCACAGCGGCTGCAGTTGATACCCTTTACAGCTTTCCATTTTACCAGTTTTGCAGGTGTATAATAAAGATCTAAGGTGGACATGAAATGTTGACTCTTAAGAGAGCTATTAATTAGCGTCTTATTGCTCAACTCAAATACTTTTACCAGATCGATCCCTTCGACACAGAGCTTCCTCTCCCATTTCCGGGTATGATGATCCAAATCATTCTGCATCCTACCATTCATTAATTGATAGATGATGCCAATACGACTATTCTTCCTAGAGCTTTCTAGAATATCAATAGTTTCCATGGTATCCGTAAATAAAACATTTTTTTTTCCCAAAAAACTACGAATCTGTAAATATTTAAAAAAATCATTCCTAGATAAACCAAAAGTCTCTTGTAATTTAGAAAAGGACAGAAGGGACCCATTTTGGTACAATTGGCCGAGTGAATGGATCTGTCTCAAGTACCACCGATAAATTACCATGTCTTGAAAGATCACAGGTAATGACTTATTATCAAACAAAGGTGTATAATAATTCAATTTTGGGACTAAACATAGAATTTTGTTCATTTGCCTCCATATTAAGCCTGCCGCAAGGACTACCTTGAACTTTGTTTTTTTATAATAGCTAGGTTCAATAACTTTCACCAAACATTGCCGTGCATCAGTACCTAGAAGCATTTCAAAAATAGAGGGTGTCATGGCTGGATCTAGAACATAATCATGAAAAAGCAACACCCGAAAAGTTTTCAAAGCAATAGCCCAGTAATACATTCTAAAATTCGGGAGCCCCAAACCAGCAAACTCTAGTGGGAGAGTACACCATTTTAGAGATCTTCTAGCACGATGATATCCCCATAAAAACCTAGACACCATTCTATCTATTCTATTGAAGAGAGACATTGGAAAAAATAGAGGGATGGTACGAAAAAAATACAAAAATTTTGGGAAGATCATCATCTTAATAACGTTAGTACGACCATATAATGACAGATGTAGATTATTGAATCTTTCTAACGATCTATTAGAGGATATGAGCAAGGGGTCTACATTTAATGCAACGATATCCTCAACCTTGGAGGATAAAGTAACACCAAGATAAGAACCAGTAGTATTTAATGGAATATCAGTGGGTTTACCCGTCTCCGAATGAATAATCTGGGTTTTAGTAATGTTCAACTTATAGCCGGAAACCTTTCCAAACTCGTCGGCCAAATTGATTATTGTGGGTAGCGCAGAGGAGACGTCAGAGGTAACAATTGCGACGTCATCCGCGTACGCTAGAACTTTATGGTCTACTCCAAAAAGATGAACTGGTGGAATATTCGGTTCCAAAATAAGTCTACTTAAATAAGGTTCCAAATATAATGCAAATAAAAGCGGGGAACAGGGGCATCCTTGTCTCGTCCCTCTCGTAATTGGAAAAGGTCTTGAATAGTCAGTGCCCAATCTTATAATACCCTTAGGACCAGAGTACAATGACCGTACCGCCTGAATGAATTGTAAGGGAAACCCCTTCCCTTCTAACACAGTCCAAAGGAATCCCCAGTCTACTCTATCAAACGCTTTTTCAGCATCGAGTAAGATCACCCCGACTGGGGATTCCTTTGCCTGAGCCCAATCTAAAAGTGTGATAACACGTCTCACATGGTCAGTAGTATCTCTACCTCTAATGAAACCATGTTGGATGTTAGAGACTAGACTAGACATTACCTGGTTGAGTCTGTTTGCAAGAATTTTAGAATAGATCTTACTATCGGCCGTAATAAGAGATATAGGTCGATATGAACCTAATTCTTTCGGATCCTTATTCTTCTTCACAAACACCACTATAATAGCGGTGGACCAGGAATCAGGTGGTTTCCCTAAAAATGCAGAATTAAAGATCTTTACCAATTCTGGCTTCAGCATGTGTCGAAATGTGCGATAGAATTCGAGAGGTATCTGATCAGATCCCATAGCTTTGCCTGCAGCAAGGCTCAGAATAGCTTGCTCAATCTCATCCCAACTTATTAGACATCCAAGTGAATCAATCTCTTCACTTCCCAATACTAATTGATTAGTGCCGTAAGAATAATCTACGGGATTCAGAGTCTTGTCTACTTCATTGTTTAGATCATTATACAATGTTTTATAGAACCCCAAGAATGACTCTAAAATTCCTTCCCTACATTCATGATAATCACCGTTAATATCATTAATGCCCTTAATTTCATTAATAGAAGATTTCTGTCTGGAATCGTAAATTTCAACCTAGGTTTATTGGTCCCTACCCCATTGCAGAACAGAAAATCCAGTAACATATAAACTAAATATACCATCAAAATTTAAGATTCACCCGGTGTTTCATGTTTCCCTGTTGAAAAAGGCATCTCCAGGTTTAAGGAAAGAATTACCCCCGAAACCAATTCAATTAGAAACTGGGGTGGAGTTTGAAGTAAAGGAGATTTCGGACTCTAAGATAGTGAAAGGGAAATTATATTATCTGATTGACTGGAAGGGCTATGGTCCTGAGGAGCGCTATTGGGAGCTGGAGTCGGATGTTCATGCTCCCAAATTGACAAGACACTTTCATCAACGATTTCCTACAAAGCCAAGAGTTGGAGGACCTCCTTTGGTGGGGGGTACTGTCAGAACCGCTGGTCATGTAGAGCCAGAGATTAGTTCAGCCTGCTCTCTGACAAGCACCTGTTGGCAAAGGAGAATGAGAAAACCTACCTCGACGGAATTGCTGCAAGCGCGGAATTCCAAGATGACCGCCGCGGGCATTTCAGGTTACAGTCTAGTGTTTGGAGAAAACGCCTGCCCGAGTCTGATGTGACGCGCGCGCTCCTCTGTGACTAGAACTAGACACTTTGAGAGGCAAGACCCACGGGAGCACCAAAGTAATCATGTTAACTCACCTAGGGAAGCCGGGTGCATAGGTGTCTTTTCATCGTAGATTCCAATGGAGAGCTGCGAAGAAGTGCTGCAGGCGACCAGAGGAAAAGTGTCTGGATGGATCCAAGGGTGGATCGGAGATCTGAAGAACCTGAAAGCTGAAGGGACAGAGTCTGGGTCACTAGCCAGTGACCAGGATGAAGACAAGTAGATGCCAGCCGATGTCGGGTGCTTTCAAGTGAAGTAGGTGAAGCTTGACTCTTCAGCCACGAGGACCAGGAGGAGTCAAAGACAACCAGGAGCTGGATTTGAGCTGCCCACGAAGGATGTCGAGTGCTGCAGCGTCGGTATACGGATTGGATCCAACAAACATTGGCAACAGCAACCCACACAAGATGACAAGATTGGCTTCAGTGCAAACCAGCAAGGTCTGAAGGACTCAGCCTTTGGAGGGGAGCCGGGGAACCTCTGGTGCAACGAGGAAAGCCCAAGAAACAAAGGATTGTCCTCTGTGGGGACCCACTAGCCAATGGAGTAGAGATCACGAAGGAGTCTCGAGTAGAAATGCTGAAAGCGGGCTCACAGAACACTTGTGGAGTGTAGGCCCACAATCTTCGATGCGAAAGGTGCTCAGGGCTGGGACTACAAGTAGCCCAGTGCACAACTTGGGGAAAGCTTGGGAAGTCAATGCACTAGCAAATGTGCAGGATGTCCAGGAGTTCTGGTCCCACGTCTCTCGTGATAGCTACACGTCTCAGCTTTGCTGGGGACTCGTGACAGCCTCGGAGATGTCTGAAAGTCCATGTCTTGTGTCGCAGATTGTTCAGGATCTGGCTGGAGCCTCAAAAATGCAGACTGGCAAGATGCTTCTTTGGAGATTGTTTGAACAGGGGAGTCACTCCTGGACCCCAAGGGAGATTTCTTCCATCTTCCAGTTGATATGGAATGTGGAAGGTCCAAGATTTATGTTTCAGAGTTTCGTCCAGAGTAATCTAAAGTCTTGTCATGTATTCCTATAGGTTCTGAATCGATCCCCCTATTCCTGACCCTATTCTGGTTAAACTAACTATCAAGTTAACTAACAGTCAGCCCATGAGGCAAGAACAGCCCCCATGATGCAGATACCGTTATCTGACGCAGTCACACTACGGCACAGGAACGTGTTATCTGATTAGGTCATAACGCTTGAGATCTAATTAGACAAGCGACATTCCTCCAGCCCCTGATAAGGCATACGACGTTCTCATAACAAATCAAACCTATGACAACCTGGAAAATCCGTGCGGCCATTGTTTTGATTTCACAGAGAACTTTAGTAAAGAATGTGCTAACGAGCAAGTCGTATGACATCTTTATTGACGTATCTATGTCCATCCTTACGTCAATCTCGTCACCTTTAAGGTATAAATATTGCCGATCTTGCCCTATGCAAACACACGCGTGGTGACGAGACGGAGCAGCCATACTTGCCGAAGCCGAGAGCAGAAGCAGACCCCGCTGGCAGCAGCCCCGCCTTCCTGACGCGCTGAGAGACGCGCTGCTATCTCAAGCCGAGAGACCCAGCACCGGCGCTTTCGGGCAGCCCTCGCAGGCAGCCTGGAATATCGAGAGCAGAGAAAGAGATACCATTCCTCATTCATCCTAACTTCCAGGTACAGAACTGAATAACCCCTCACAGAGAATTCTTTAGTTATTCACTTGGCAAAAACAAACTTAACTTAAACTGTAACTTTCTATTCCCGCCCACGCATTAGACTTAGGTCAGGTACACGGGGTAGGCGTATTTAGAAACACCAGTTGAGTACGTTTAGTCAAAGGTATATGTGTATGTAATATATTTTAATCATTTTAAAACATCATATGGCTCAGAAACCATATCAATGTTTTTACAGTATTATTTTATACTATTGCTTTTAATGTATGCACTTTACTTAACTATAAGTATTGCAATAATATCGATCCATTTCTCTTGTACGAGAAAAGAGACTGATCAATAAATAACACCTTTTTATTGAACACGCCCGTCTCTCTTCCTTTTCTCTACAATCTGATGAGACTAAGAATGCACGTACTGACTGAGTAAAATAATTGCCTTGTGCTCACACGACTCTCAAGATTGACTCTTGATTAGGGGAGAGCAAATTTGTCATGTTCTATGGTTGTCAGAAACTAAATCCCTTCTTGTCTTATCAGGGGAGTTAATTCTTTCCTGAACATTCGAGAAAGTTTCTAGCGAACTCTGAGCTACGCTGGCAAACCCAAAACTTAAGTCTAGTATCGACAGTAGTAGACCTAGTTAACGTCTGGCCTAGGCCTTTACTGCTGTAGGTATTATTCCAATGCGCAGAGCCTATTGGGAAAATAGGAGCTACACTACAGTCTGAGGGACTGGGTTCCTATACTTATACTAAGTTTACGGATTGGACTAACTCTAGGGTCCCACCTATGGGAGGACCTGGTGAGGGGACTGTTACACCCCTTTCCCTTTGTCCAGTTTCACGCCGGAGCTGGGGCTAAGTGCCCCAGCAACCGGTTTGAACTGGGAAATGCATGGAACACCTTTTGTGACCCAGGCAGTGTCTGAAAAGCACTCACTAAATGCAGCCCACCCTGCCCCAATACACTAAAGCCTGTCTAAGTTTCGTCCAGCAGCAGAAAGTCAGACTCCTGTCTGTGGCAGCAGCTTTCATTTTGTGATGCTGAGGCTCTTTTAAACATTTACCAGGTAAGTAAGTGTGTACATATCTTCTCCCTCTAGAAGGGTGGAATTCTACCACCGCCACCAGGTTTGGCAGAGGGGGTAGGATTCCAAAGGGTTTGACACTAAACACAACATGTTTTGATAAAGCCATTCCAAAGTTAACATTTACCGGGAGGTTATAATGCACTTAAGAGTATATGGTATGGCTATATCCTAGAACAGCTATAAGGAAGGGATTCCGAAAGTTGCATATGGGTTCAGCTCATGCTAGGGCACCCTCTCACACAAAACCAACCACTCTGCCTTCAGGATTGTCAAGGGCTGCCATAGGAGTAACTTATAGGTTTATATGTATCTATATATATATTATTATATCTAGGTATACTATATCTAAGTAAGGGGTGACTACACCACCTTACCCAGACTGCAAGTGCAGACTTGTGGTGCCATTTTGGATGGCTTCCTAGGGGTGGCATAATACTTGCTTCAGCCCCTGGTAGGCCCTTGGTACCTAAGGTACCATATACTAGGGACTCACAAGGGTAACCCAGTAACCAATCTGGAGTGTACCTAATGTACATGCAATCAATTTAGAGAGAGAACAGCTAGGCTGTGGTTCTGATTAGAAGGGCCACAGCCAGACTAAAGTTGATAAACCAGTGAAACACAGCAAAAAAGTGGGGGTAACTTTAGTAAGCAGATCCCACTCTCCTACACCCCCCCCCATGCAGGGACATTAAACTAACCTTGACAAGTTGCGTCTTCATGTTCTAAGTGGAAATATCTGGAGAGTCCATTTGCATTGGCATGGTTACTCCCAGGTCTATGTTAGTCCATCCCCTGTAGGGAAATGGACCACCTCAAAAGTTTGGGTTTTTTACCCTTCATCTGTTTTGGCCATAAGAGGGGCTTATGGTCTGTCTGAACTGTGAAGTGAGTGCCAAACTAGTATTGCCTCTGCTTCTTCAGAGCCCAAACCACAGCAAATGCCTCCCTTTCAATAGCTGACCAAAGTTTCTCTCTAAATGTAAATGTAAATGTACAGGAATTTATATAGCGCAAATCACCAACCGGTTTCTAAGCGCTTGCTTAGGGAACCCGTCCTGGTATTCCCCTGTGAGATAACCCCGGCAGGGTATCCGCAAGGTGAAAGCCAGGCATCCCGCCGCGAGGGGCTGTTGTGGAGATTAAGCAAGCTATTGCCCAGAGTCGCAGAGTGTGAACCCGTGAATCGAGTAGGCACCGAGCGAGAATTGTCGAGTCCATGGACATTTTTTTTAGGACTCAAGACCCCGCCGAGCCGGGAATTGAACCCTGGTCCCGGGCTGACCTCTGCTAAGGGTCAGCCTTCTGCTAATAAAAGCTACAGGCCGGTCCTGACCTTCATCATTCAATTGTGACTGCACAGCCCCTACCCCCAACTCAGATGCATCTGTTTGGACAATGAATTCTTTAGAGTAGTTAGGATGTTGCTGAATTGGTGCAGTGCACATGGTCTGCTTCAGGTCATCAAATGCCTTTTTACAATTTGTTGTCCACTAGACTTTCTCAGGAATTCTTTTAGAAGTTAAGTCATGCAGGGGCATCACAGTGGATCCATACCCCTTGACAAATCTTCTATGGTACCCAGTCAGGCCCAAGAAAGCTCTGACCTGAGTCTGGGTGGTTGGAGCAACCCAGTCCATTATGGTCTAGATGTTGCTCGACAATGGTTGAACCTGGCCTCCACCTACAAGGTGGACCAGGTACACACTTAGTAGCCTTGATAGGTAGGCCTGCTTTCTGCAGGGCCTCCAAACATTTTTCAAATGGATCAGGTGATCTTCCCAGGTGGAGCTAAAGACAGCAATATCAACAAGATAAGCTGCACAGTAGTCATCCAGGCATGTGAGGACTTTGTTCATCAACCTTTGAAATGTGGCAGGTGCATTCTTCAAACCAAAGGGCATTACCACAAACTGATAATGTCCACCAGGGGTTAAAAATGCTGTCTTTGACTTTGCATCATCAGCTAGCCTGATCTGCCAGTAGCCAGCTGTAAGATCAAATGTGCTCAGAAATTTGGCCGATGCCAACATATCTATGAGCTCATCTGCTCTGGGTATTGGATGGGCATCAATCCTAGTGACTGCATTGAGACCCCTGTAGTCAACACAAAACCTCATCTCTCTCTTACCACCCTGGGTGTGAGGTTTAGGTAAAGGACTACTGGACTAGGCCAAGGGCTATCTAAGGGTTCAATTATTACCAGGTCCAACATTTTCTGGACTTCTGTCCTGATACATTCCCTGACATGATCAGGTTGCCTGTAAATCTTACTTTTAACAGGCAGGCTGTCCCCAGTGCCCAATTCATGTGTACACCAGGTAGTCTGACATGGAGTCAGTGAAAACATATGTCTAAACTGATGGAGAACTTGTCTGCAATCAGTTTGCTGCTGATCAGTGAGGCTGCCTGCCAAGGTTACCCCATCAACTGATCCATCCTCAGGGTTCTGAGAGAACAGGTCTGGGAGAGGGTCACTCTCTTCCTCCTGTCTTTCATCAGTAGCCATGAGCAAGCCCATCTCATCCCTGACAACATATGGTTTCAGTCTGTTGACATAGAGCACCCTATGGGGGCTCCTGGGAGTTCCAAGAGCTACCAAATAGGTAACCTCTCCCTTCTGTTAAACAATAGTGTGGGGTCCACTCCACTTGTCTTGGAGAGCGGCTGGGGCCACAGGCTCCAACACTGACACTTTCTGTCCTGGCTGGTAAACAGTCAGTACAGCCTTTTGGTCATGCCAGGCTTTCTGTAATTCCTGGCTAGCCTGAAGGTTTTTACTTGCCTTTTTCATGTACTCAGCCATCCTGGAGCTGAGACCAAGTACATAGTCCACAATATCCTGTTTAGGGGGTTTGAGAGTAAGAATGGGCGAATTTTGCGAATTTGCAGTACGCGAATTTGCGCGAAAGCGTACTTGCGGTCCGCAAAATCCGCGAACTTTCCTTTGATTGTGGATTTTTTTATTTTTGCGAGTTCGCGGGATTTTTTTCACCGCGGCTACCGCAAACTTACCCATGCGGTTTTTTATGGGCGCGGCCATCTTGTTCGCGTTGCGTATTTCTGTTTCCGGTCGCTAGTTGCATGCTCGCGTTGTGCATTTCCAGTTCGGGGCGCAATTGGGTGTTCGCATCAGTTTTTGCGTGCTCGCAAGGGAAATATCGCGCGAACTTACCTACGTGGTTGCAATGGGCTTCGCCATCTTGTTTTTCATTCATTGCTATGGTCCTATGGTTCTATGGTTTTTTACCAGGATGAAGACAAGTAGATGCCAGCCGATGTCGGGTGCTTTCAAGTGAAGTAGGTGAAGCTTGACTCTTCAGCCACGAGGACCAGGAGGAGTCAAAGACAACCAGGAGCTGGATTTGAGCTGCCCACGAAGGATGTCGAGTGCTGCAGTGTCGGTATACGGATTGGATCCAACAAACATTGGCAACAGCAACCCACACAAGATGACAGGATTGGCTTCGGTGCAAACCAGCAAGGTCTGAAGGACTCAGCCTTTGGAGGGAAGCCGGGGAACGTCTGGTGCAACGAGGAAAGCCCAAAAAACAAAGGATTGTCCTCTGTGGGGACCCACTAGCCAATGGAGTAGAGATCACGAAGGAGTCTCGAGTAGAAATGCTGAAAGCGGGCTCACGGAACACTTGTGGAGTGTAGGCCCACAATCTTTGATGCAAAAGGTGCTCAGGGCTGGGACTACAAGTAGCCCAGTGCGCAACTTGGGGAAAGCTCGGGAAGTCAATGCACTAGCAAATGTGCAGGATGTCCAGGAGTTCTGGTCCCACGTCTCTCGTGATAGCTACACGTCTCAGCTTTGCTGGGGACTCGTGACAGCCTCGGAGATGTCTGAAAGTCCATGTCTTGTGTCGCAGATTCTTCAGGATCTGGCTGGAGCCTCAAAAATGCAGACTGGCAAGATGCTTCTTTGGAGATTGTTTGAACAGGGGAGTCACTCCTGGACCCCAAGGGAGATTTCTTCCATCTTCCAGTTGATATGGAATGTGGAAGGTCCAAGATTTATGTTTCAGAGTTTCGTCCAGAGTAATCTAAAGTCTGAGGGACTGGGTTCCTATACTTATACTAAGTTTACGGATTGGACTAACTCTAGGGTCCCACCTATGGGAGGACCTGGGGAGGGGACTGTTACACCCCTTTCCCTTTGTCCAGTTTCACGCCGGAGCTGGGGCTATGTGCCCCAGCAACCGGTTTGAACTGGGAAATGCATGGAACACCTTTTGTGACCCAGGCAGTGTCTGAAAAGCACTCACTGAATGCAGCCCACCCTGCCCCAATACACTAAAGCCTGTCTAAGTTTCGTCCAGCAGCAGAAAGTCAGACTCCTGTCTGTGGCAGCAGCTTTCATTTTGTGATGCTGAGGCTCTTTTAAACATTTACCAGGTAAGTAAGTGTGTACATATCTTCTCCCTCTAGAAGGGTGGAATTCTACCACCGCCACCAGGACTGGCAGGGGGGGTAGGATTCCAAAGGATTTGACACTAAACACAACATGTTTTGATAAAGCCATTCCAAAGTTAACATTTACCGCGAGGTTATAATGCACTTAAGAGTATATGGTATGGCTATATCCTAGAACAGCTATAAGGAAGGGATTCCGAAAGTTGCATATGGGTTCAGCTCATGCTAGGGCACCCTCTCACACAAAACCAACCACTCTGCCTTCAGGATTGTCAAGGGCTGCCATAGGAGTAACTTATAGGTTTATATGTATCTATATATATTATTATATATAGGTATACTATATCTAAGTAAGGGGTGACTACACCACCTTACCCAGACTGCAAGTGCAGACTTGTGGTGCCATTTTGGATGGCTTCCTAGGGGTGGCATAATACTTGCTTCAGCCCCTGGTAGGCCCTTGGTACCTAAGTTACCATATACTAGGGACTCACAAGGGTAACCCAGTAACCAATCTGGAGTGTACCTAATGTACATGCAATCAATTTAGAGAGAGAACAGCTAGGCTGTGGTTCTGATTAGAAGGGCCACAGCCAGACTAAAGTTGATAAACCAGTGAAACACAGCAAAAAAGTGGGGGTAACTATAGTAAGCAGATCCCACTCTCCTACAACCCCCCATGCAGGGACATTAAACTAACCTTGACAAGTTGCGTCTTCATGTTCTAAGTGGAAATATCTGGAGAGTCCATCTGCATTGGCATGGTTACTCCCAGGTCTATGTTAGTCCATCCCCTGTAGGGAAATGGACCACCTCAAAAGTTTGGGTTTTTTACCCTTCATCTGTTTTAGCCATAAGAGGGGCTTATGGTCTGTCTGAACTGTGAAGTGAGTGCCAAACAAGTATTGCCTCTGCTTCTTCAGAGCCCAAACCACAGCAAATGCCTCCCTTTCAATAGCTGACCAATGTTTCTTTCTAAGGGTCAGCCTTCTGCTAATAAAAGCTACAGGCCGGTCCTGACCTTCATCATTCAATTGTGACTGCACAGCCCCTACCCCCAACTCAGATGCATCTGTTTGGACAATGAATTCTTTAGAGTAGTTAGGATTTTGCAGAATTGGTGCAGTGCACATGGTCTGCTTTAGGTCATCAAATGCCTTTTTACAATTTGTTGTCCACTAGACTTTCTCAGGAATTCTTTTAGAAGTTAAGTCATGCAGGGGCATCACAGTGGATCCATACCCCTTGACAAATCTTCTATGGTACCCAGTCAGGCCCAAGAAAGCTCTGACCTGAGTCTGGGTGGTTAGAGCAACCCAGTCCATTATGGTCTGGATGTTGCTCGACAATGGTTGAACCTGGCCTCCACCTACAAGGTGGACCAGGTACACACTTAGTAGCCTTGATATGTAGGCCTGCTTTCGGCAGGGCCTCCAAAACATTTTTGAAATGGATCAGGTGATCTTCCCAGGTGGAGCTAAAGACAGCAATATCAACAAGATAAGCTGCACAGTAGTCATCCAGGCATGTGAGGACTTTGTTCATCAACCTTTGAAATGTGGCAGGTGCATTCTTCAAACCAAAGGGCATTACCACAAACTGATAATGTCCACCAGGGGTTAAAAATGCTGTCTTTGACTTTGCATCATCAGCTAGCCTGATCTGCCAGTAGCCAGCTGTAAGATCAAATGTGCTCAGAAATGTGGCCGATGCCAACATATCTATGAGCTCATCTGCTCTGGGTATTGGATGGGCATCAATCCTAGTGACTGCATTGAGACCCCTGTAGTCAACAAAAAACCTCATCTCTCTCTTACCACCCTGGGTGTGAGGTTTAGGTAAAGGACTACTGGACTAGGCCAAGGGCTATCTAAGGGTTCAATTATTCCCAGGTCCAACATTTTCTGGACTTCTGTCCTGATACATTCCCTGACATGATCAGGTTGCCTGTAAATCTTATTTTTAACAGGCAGGCTGTCCCCAGTGCCCAATTCATGTGTACACCAGGTAGTCTGACATGGAGTCAGTGAAAACATATGTCTAAACTGATGGAGAACTTGTCTGCAATCAGTTTGCTGCTGATCAGTGAGGCTGCCTGCCAAGGTTATCCCATCAACTGATCCATCCTCAGGGTTCTGAGAGAACAGGTCTGGGAGAGGGTCACTCTCTTCCTCCTGTCTTTCATCAGTAGCCATGAGCAAGCCCATCTCAGCCCTGACAACATATGGTTTCAGTCTGTTGATATGAAGCACCCTATGGGGGCTCCTGGGAGTTCCAAGAGCTACCAAATAGGTAACCTCTCCCTTCTGTTAAACAATAGTGTGGGGTCCACTCCACTTGTCTTGGAGAGCGGCTGGGGCCACAGGCTCCAACACTGACACTTTCTGTCCTGGCTGGTAAACAGTCAGTACAGCCTTTTGGTCATGCCAGGCTTTCTGTAATTCCTGGCTAGCCTGAAGGTTTTTACTTGCCTTTTTCATGTACTCAGCCATCCTGGAGCTGAGACCAAGTACATAGTCCACAATATCCTGTTTAGGGGGTTTGAGAGTAAGAATGGGCGAATTTTGCGAATTTGCGGTACGCGAATTTGCGCGAAAGCGTACTTGCGGTCCGCAAAATCCGCGAACTTTCATTTGATTGTGGATTTTTTTATTTTTGCGAGTTCGCGGGATTTTTTTCACCGCGGCTACCGCAAACTTACCCATGCGGTTTTTTATGGGCGCGGCCATCTTGTTCGCAATGCGTATTTCTGTTTCCGGTCGCTAGTTGCATGCTCGCGTTGTGCATTTCCAGTTCGGGGCGCAATTGGGTGTTCGCATCCGTTTTTGCGTGCTCGCAAGGGAAATATCGCGCGAACTTACCCATGTGGTTGCAATGGGCTTCGCCATCTTGTTTTTCATTCATTGCTATGGTTCTGGGCATGCCTTTTCTATCCTGTTTCAATCTTTGTAATCATTTGTTTCTTTGAACTTTTTTTTTCTTTTTTACTCTTTATCTATCTCTCTATTTTTCTACATCGATATTTTGTGTTTTTTTTCCTACTTTTTGTTACTCTAATAACTACTTTTTTTAGCTCTCTCTTTTCTTTTCTTTACTTTTTTAGGTTTCGCCTCGTCGAAATCTAATGTTTACAGTATGTGGCTTGGGAATCCGCCCTCTGTTCCATTGGCTAACTCCATAAATGGAGGCTAGCCATTGGAACAGAGATCTGTCCGTCAATTGCGGAGCAGCTTCGGGGGCGTTCCGGCCATTTTTACTCATCCTGCCCCTTTGACAACGTCATTGCGGTGGTGGGCGGTTCCTATTTTTTTTGGGGGGGGGGAAGGTTTGTTTTGGTCATTGCAGGCCGACCGCTGCCGGAAGAAGTCCAGGTGAGTGCTTTTTCTTGCCGTTTGCCGTTCCCGCCCCCCCTCCTGCTGTCCGTGCCTTTCCCGCCCCCCCTCCCGCTGTCCGTGCCTTTCCCGCCCCCCTCCCGCTGTTCGTGCCTTTCCTGCCCCCCCTCTCGCTGTCCGTGCCTTTCCTTGTTAATGCCTGCTTTTAATGTTTGATTTCATCACTTATTGAACATTTGGTAATTTGCCCCTATTTTCTGTCCATAATCATATATTGGAACAGATTACCCCACACAGGAATTTCACCAAGCACTTGTTGCAATGTAACAATGAAGTTACGGGAATCAGGAAGTACTGCCACTATTCGTTTTGTTTCAGATACGCTCTAGTCTTCCTCGCACAAAACCCAGAGGCACGGGAGAGAAGTCGGGTTCATTTAATTATGAGTTGCAGCTGTCGGAAGGAAGGGTATTTAAACTGCTACGGCTGCTCATTTGCCTCAAGCTGCAGGCACAGATGGAAGTATTTTAAACGAGTAGGCGGGGACTTCAAGTCATAAGTATGTTGTAGCGGTATGTAAGGTGGAGACTTTAATTCGCAAGAGGACCCTGCTAAATGCTTTCCTCTTTTTCCTTTCGCACTCCAGTGTGTGCCAACAGGCCCGCCTCTCCGTGTACCTATGGAACACTATTAAGTGCCTTAGTATGTATGTACCCACTATGTGTGTTTTGGTGTGCTGTCCAGAGTGCATGACACTTAGTTTCGCTCTGTATGAGCCCTAGTTGTGCCCACGTTTGCATTTGTTTGTTCCCACAGGGACGAACTTTTAATGTTTTATTTTTCTTTATTTCGCCTCACGATTTTAAATTACAAATATGATACGGGAACGTTATACTGCTGCCCCGTTCCGCAACAGAACAGAAACAGAACAGAACAGAAACATGCCACCAGGGGCTACCCCTGGTGGGTGAGTTATTTTAAGCAAGAGGATTCTTTTCCCCTTGGGTCGATGGGAGGGTTGATGGATTGATCTAATCAAGTTGGTACTCTAGTTGTTTTCTCACCAGATTAAGCCAGTTTAGTAATTTGGATGCATACAGAGTTGCTGTGCCTGAACAAAATAGATTCCTGATCATTTGCATTGTGCTCAGCATGCTTTAAAAAAAGGAATAATAGTATGTCTAGGGAGCTTTCTGTTTGTAGATGCATGCAGAGCAGTCCAGTCCACATCTATAACACTATGGTTGCAGCTTTGAGTGTTTTAAGTTGAAGTACAAATTCCTCGCCAGCCCAACGTCATGAAAGTAGCATTTTGAAATTAAAATTCACACCATCGTAAATACTCAGTACATGTACTCGGACAAGTGCAGACCAGTTCAGATTACAGGAGAGAAATGCTTATCTAAAACGTAGCTTGTGTGCCTGTGCATTGTAGTTTATAGAGACTTGCTCAAAGTTCATACCACTGCACAACGTTCACTCTTGCCTTTTTTTAAGCTTTCTGAAGCTATTGGTATTGTAAATGACAATGCCATTTATTTATTTATTTTCAAAACAATCACATAAATAAAAATGTTGTCATTTACAATGCCAATAGCTCAAACTTTTCAAAAGGCGAAACCATTGCATTGTAAATGCTTGTTTCCCTATTCTTTCCTATTTTTCCTTTCTTCTTTGACCCAGGACCATGGCAAAGGGAGCCGGCAAATCGAAGGGGAAGAGTCCCGGACACCGTAGCCGTCTCCCTTGTGGGCGATTAAGGGGGGAATCAGTAAGTCCCAGGGAGATCTTCAGCGCGGTGGAGGTGGCTGCACTGGTCTTCTTTGTTCAGCGCCACCTCCCCAAGACCGTCATGGCAGACGGCAAGCCCAGTACCGGGTATGGCCTCCGGGAGCGTCGCCAGCTATGGGGTAAGGTGTGCCGGGTCATGTATCAGGAGTCTGGGGTCCGTCGCACCTACAACCAGGTGACGCACTGGTGGTCCGACATCCTGGACCGGGAACAAGACCTGCTCGACCTGCTTGGCGTCGAGATCCCTGGGCTTGGTGAGTACTAGTAGCTATTTAATAACTACTTTGTTTTCTTCTGCTCTGTGTTATATTGCAAATATATGATTTTTCCGAAGAGCAAGAATGCTGCCGATTACATTGCAGGTAAATTATGTTTGAAAATCTTCTGTGATTGCAGGTGCTCGCCTGCTGAGTGGCGGTGCTACTTTGCTTACTTGTTTTCAATTTTGTGCTCATTTGGCTTGAGTGATTATGTATAAGTGTACTTTACAGAACTGCGTAATGCTAGAGAGACTAGAGACTCAAGTCTAGTCCTTCCTTTGTACTCCTGCCAGTAAGAAGAGATAGTGCTGGTGGATTGATAGGTTGAGTATATTATGACTTGTTATTTAGTAGGACATTTTTTAGTGGTCTGCAATCATGACGGGCTGTGTCTGTCACTTTGCGTGCTGCTGAGTGCTGCCAGTCCTCGTAGAACCTTTTTGTAGTTGGTTTAGTGAGTTACATAACTTTCCAAGAAGACGGTCCGCGAATCCAGCAATACTATGATGATATCCTAGGAGACCACATCAGGTAGGTCAATAGATTTAGTGCAATTGTTGTTTCTTTCCCCGAAATAATTTGTTATTTTTTTTTAAATGTTTGATTTCGTTGACAACAATCATCCATGTTTGTGTCTTTGTTTCATGTACATCAGCACCTCCCAGGGGTAAGAGGACAGAGGTGGCGGTGGCGGCAGCGGCGGAGCAGGAAGGCCAGGATCGGCCCGCCGAGAGCTCTACTGCTGGCCCCAGTAAGTTTTCCTGTTAATATTAATAATTATACTTCCCTAATTTTTACATCCCCTATTTATTCCAAACGTTCATCATAATTCTATTTTTTCCTAAATCGCCTTTGATCTTCTTGTAGACTGTTTCTAAATTCTTATCCTGCCTCTACTCTGACTCTCAGTGCTACTACTATTTATTATTATTAGTCTGTCTGTGTAGCTAGCTAAGCTTGCACAGTTGGCAAAAGGTGTTAAAAAAACTCCTATTCAGCAATAGCTCTAGGCACTGAGTGCAGTCCTCAAGGTTGTCCATAATGTCTATTGAAGTCTTCTTAATGTTTATGACTTGAGAATTCATAACAATAAAATGTCAATGGCCACCAAGAATAAGATACTAGTTTACTTTTTGATTGGATAGGAGGACATACTACTACTGTTGCAGGGACAATTCTGCACATACACAACTATGGAAAATAGGGCATTGGTGATAATAGGCGCAGTTAGACTTTCCTCATACCTCAGTCATAACAGAAGTTGAACCCCCAATCTCCTTACTGACTAGCTAGTATGTCAGAGTCATTATTTAGCTCCCAAATGCAGCGATGATCCCCAATGATTATACAACCCAGAACATAAGACTACAGAGTCAGAGTACTGACCTCTCAGAGCCACGGACTCATGCTTGCAAATTGCAAACCCTTTCGCTCACTCACTCATGACCAAAAACCACAGAGTCTATGTAAGTTTTAAAGCTTTATTAAAAGTAAAACAACTATCTCTGTGTGTACTCTGTATATTAAATTTCAATTGTGCATTATATAAAAACATTTTTTAAATCTACTTCATATAAGATAAACGGTGAACGGTGAAAACTGAACAGTGGCTGAATTTACACATTAACTGTGGGAGAGCCCTTATCTGGTTGGAACTTAAAGTCTTCGTGGTGATGATGACGACTCCGAGTAACATATTGCTCTTGTTCGTAGAAGGGAAGCTTCTGTCTGTTATGAGAAAAATGGTGCGCGCTAAAAAGCAAGCATTCATCAGTTGTGCCAAAAAGTGTAGCATGTTATGGCTAAGCATAAATAAAAACACCCTCCCCTTCCGAAAGGGGAATTTTTAGTTTAGACTAGAGAGTCACAAATAATTAAATTTGTTTACGTAGTAACATATTTTTTTCATTCCTAGACAAAATAGGGAGTGGTTTAGAAGGCATCTAAAAATATGAAATGTATTTTCTAGGCATAACACCATCAGCACAGCCCACCACCAGTGCCTGGGCCAGCGCGGAGGTGGTCACTCCAGGGGCCGATGCGGTGCAGCAGGAACTGCTGTGGGGGATGCCACGGTAGTGGCGGGCAGTCGTAAGCTATTATATTCCTTACTTATTAAGATTGCAGAGTAGGCTCGCTCCAGGGGTGTATATGTTGTACAGTACAAGTACACTTTACTGTTAAGAAGACTTATAAATTTAGAACTGAGGGGCATATTACCAAGCAATAGCGATAATTATCGCTATTGCTTGTTTAGAGACAAAATGTTACCGCTGAGCTGGGGCGATTTTTATCGCAGATAAACCTTGGTATTACCAAGGTTTATCGCAAATGCGATAAAAAACGGCTGCAATGCATGAATATCGCTGAAAAGTCCGCGATATTCATGCATTATCGAGCAAATGCTCTTAGCCATGTTATCCACCTCCCATTGGATAACATGGCTAAGAACTGCTCAGGGCAGGTGTTAGCTTTCGGAGATATTCGCGCTTAGCGCGAATATCTCCAAAAGTTGGTAATAGGAGATAGCGATGTTAGCGACTGTTTCCAGTCGCTAACATCTTGGCACGCCCACTTTGCATGTCATTAGTGATAAATATCACTGACATGCAAAGTGGGGCCCAAGATGGTCGCCATCTCCTACTAGCTGTCGCTAACTGGTGTTAGCGACAGCTAGGTAATAGGGAGATAATTTTATCTCCACTTTCTTGGCTTTTAAAGCCAAAAAGGCAGAGATAAACCCCCTTGATAATATGCCCCTAAGGTTTTATCAACCAGGTAGAAGGCAGTCACCCTTGACTTCGCATTAGCAATAGCATTAGCGGCAGGAGTTGACGAGTAACCAATGGCCTCCTCTAAATTTGACTTCAACTCACCTGTGAAAGTTTTATCGAGAAGCCAAGTCAGATCAGAGATGAACTTGATGGATGAGATGAATAAAAAGGGAAAGAAGGGTGTAAGGAAGGAGAAGCGAGTTAAATTAATGAATGATACGTGTTTTTGAATGCAGGCACAGGTGGCTGGGAATATGATGCATGGCCGGTTGAAGGCTGAAGAAAGGATGGGTGGAAGGAGAAAGAAAAGAGGACTGCCTGGGTGGGTGAAACAGAAACTGAATGTGTGCTCAATATATCCTTTGGTTCAAATTCAAATGCAAGTCAAGCACGGATGCATAGGTGGCGGTTTACAAAATAAAATAAAAGGGGTGCTTTTCGGTGAGAAAAAGTAAGGTTTGTCCAGTTGAGATATTAAGAAGAATGATTGACATTTACTTTGAATGGATAGATGCCTGGATGGTATCTTCCTCATAGATAGCATATGTGTATGTAGACCGAGAAGACGGTCACTGGGTGAAGAGTGTTACTTTGAAGAACATGTAACACCGCACGTCCGTGCCAGAGTAGCAAAGCCGAGGAAAGTAAAAGTTGTAATTGTTCAGAATACTCCCTTGACTAACAGTAGTTTGCAAGCACAGCATATATTGTGTATCTATATTGTATAGTTCACATTATCAAGTCAAGCCACAAGTGCCTTCCTCCGGCGATTACGTGGACTACTCACTACCAGTGTTAATACATTTTTTTCAACTCTGTCATTCATGTGTGGCCTATCGGTGTTCACTCAATCAATAAAAACAAAGCACGTAAATTCATCCTTTATATAAGCAAATATCCTGTGAAGGGATAGATTATCATATTTCCTTCTTCATTTTCCTTTTGTAGTTGTCAGGGTCAGGGCAGGGTGAAAGTTAAATTAATTGAGCAGTAGCCCTTGTAACAGAGTATGGCCAGTGCCACCCGTAATAGAAAAGTAAGAGCTTCACCACCTGCATGTACTGAACTGGTAACAGTAACGCAAGTCTGCGTCATCAATGCTTGCGTCTGTTTTTCTTGGGTGCAAGCTGACTGTGCTGGCATTATGCCGGCTTCCACAAGTTTACGTACTAATTTCGCTAAACAAGAGAGAAGAAGAAGACTGGTGTACTGTCTCAGTCTAATGTAGTGAGTCCATATAGTGCTAGTAGAATTCCTGAAACTCCCACTAATGTTAGAGCAGAGGCCGACGAAGTGGGAGGTTAGATAGATAGATCCCACAAATGTTATGTACTGTGCTTGCAAGTTGCTAGTGCTACTGTGACACAACTTTCTGTTGAATTATTTTGTGTTAATCTTAAAGAGTATTGGTTACAGTATTTTTTTCTTTCTTCATATAGATACTCCTTCTAAACTATCAAGGAAAGAGTTGGCTATCCGGGCCAGGCGACAGAAGCTGATGACAATTGTCGCCGAATATTGGCGGATGGTGGCTCAGGAGGAGGAGGATGACTCGCAGTCAACATCCACTACAGCTGCTTCCTCCTCCGCTGCCCCTGGGTCATACAGCCAGCGCAATACTTCAGCGGTACGGCACGGTGGACCGGCAGCCACCCGCCGCCGCTGCGCAGCGAAAACAACAGCTGCCCCCCACAGTACCTGCAAGGCTCGTATGCACCGATTGATCCTGCGAGTGGCCTACCTTGAGCAGGAGGTGGCAAAGCAGAAACCCCTGCTCAAGGCCCTCCGGAGAGAGCTGCGTGACCACCTGGCCACAGGACACCCCCGGCCACAGTAGAGACTGTCCCTTGCCCCTTTTTTAAAGACTTTTTGGGGGGTGGGAATTGGGTGTTGGGGTTTTAGAACTTTTGGGGACATTTCATGGACATTGGGTGGGGTTAGGGAGGGGGGTGGGTAGGGTCTTGTGGGATAGTTTATTTTTGTTAGGCTCGAAATAATTATTTATTTTACTCTTCAACAGAGCATACCCGTTTTTACTGTTTTGTGGGGGAGGCAGGGGGATTAACTACTGTACGTTTCTTTTCCTGAAACTTAACTGGCTGGTTGATTCAAATTGTCTAAGTAATCGCCCAAATTTATACAAAAGTGCCACTGACAGAGTTATTGAATTCAATTGTCCTAATCCTTTACTAGGACTAGCACCAGTCTCTCCTCTCCTCCTACTCCATTATTCTTCCTGCCCCAAAATGCTTATCTTACCTGTGATTCGTGTTTGAGAATAGGGCTAGGCACAGGGCTGGCTGCATGGCAAATGGCGATTAAGGTTGGCTATGGAATCCTTGACGGATGAAATGGTAGTAGTAGTGGTACACACTGGCAGTAGCAGCACATGAAAAAAAGGAAATGAGACATTGAGTGGCCTGAGAGGAGCATTAGAACAGTACGATAGATAGTACACAAGAACAGTGCCATAAATTGTAGCCTAAGCAATGCTAAAGTATTCAATCAAAAGTCAACTACTAGTTGCGTGGATTATGGCTAGTACAAGAACTAGTACTGAAGGACACAGCAGCATAAGCTTTCGTCATGTTTAGGAGGATGTTGTTGTTGATGAATCCACTTGATGGCGGACATGAAATTGTGAATTGATTTGCAAATACTCATGGGTGTGTGTCAAGCAGAATAGGAATACATCCTTGGATTCCTTGACCTGCCTTGAAATTGATTTTCTGTTGCTTTGACATTATCCTCCCCAGCAAGCGTGTGGAATTATTGGTGTTATTTACTCACACCTCAATGAAAACCACACAGCCCGGGGGAAGAGGGTTAGGGTTTGAAAAATAGATGGGATTGGGATTTTTGGGAACGTTTTTTGGAGAGAGAAAAAAAAAACACAGCATGGACAAACAACCAATGAAGAAAAAAAATCTTTGGATACGACCATATCCTTAAATCTTTTAAGGGACATAAAGGAAGTGCATGCATGAAGTTGTTTGCTAAATGGACGGTTAGGTTACTGAAAAGTAGTACTTATACTACAACTTACTAACTAGTACTAAACAATTAGACAGGACAGGGCTGCAGTAATTACGCAATTTCACTTGCCTATCTGTCCTCAGAGAGAATAAACACTTAGTAGTACATTACATTAGTTTTTAAATAGCAAAGAAACTTATCAAATAGCTGTAGGGATGAATTTGAAGCAGAGATCAAACGCAGAGAGTCGCACTCATAGAAGTTCACAACAATAACATTATTAAAAAGATAAGGACAAGTGAAGTGGATACTGTAACTGTATGTTGTAGTTGTCCTGGTCAAATTGGTAAGTTGCATGCATCCAGCTATTCCTCTTATTTGCGGTACTCCTCCAATTCCATCGGGCGCTCCGTCGATCAATCTTGGTGACCACACTGTCACTGCCTGCCTGGCGGATGCGGAATTGCAGATTGCTATGGTAAGCCTGAGTTAATGCTTTTCCCATTGCACAGGGTAAGTGCCGGCCTGTAATAGCCGCAATTTTACATGAACCGCTGTCTGGACTCTGGCATAACACTACACTGGCTCGACCACTCCATGCCACGACTAGACAGACATATAGTTCTGCTGTGGTTGTTGTTGACTTGTTTACCTATTCGCCACTCATGAAATGGCCATAGTTCTTCCGTAAATCGATGATGATGATCCATCCATCCCAGTGAGTGACTGTAAAGATATTATGTAACTTTGGTCATCATGACTCATGATCATCATCATGGTGTTGGCAAACTCAATGTTGTTCATGCAGTCACAGTCTACACACAGTGAGTTCAAGGACATTTTCCATATTGAAAAATGCAACGTAGTGGCCCCTGCAGTAGAAGTACAATTTAAATTAAACAAGGTAAACAGAGTAGACTTGAGTTACATTTAGTGTGTAAGAGATTAAATAATAACAGAACACATAGGATTCATTTCATGCACAACAAACAAACAACAATTGCTTTGATCAGAGCCAGACAACCAGTGTTGTCCACTACATGCCATCTCATCATTACCTGTTCCACTTTTTGTCAGCATCTTATTCCTAAGTGAAGGGCCACAGGGCAGCATCTCGTGTCAATTTCAGAAGTAACAGTCAGCATAGTCAGTCATTCCAGTCCCCCACTTCTTTCGAGGGACTCGTCAATGAAGCGACAGTTTCTTGATTCTGCGTAATCCGACCATCTCCCTTGAGGGAAATGGATAGGGGGAGTCTGGAGGAGGAGGATAGAGGAGCATGACTGAGTTGTGAACTTGTGAACTTCAGGAATGCAGACAGCGGCACCTTCAATATGGAAACAAGACGAAGACAGTGCTGCTAATGGATTTGTTGTGATTAAAGTTTTGTTGTTCTAAAAGTTGCAAATCAAAGAAAAACACACAGAAATAAAAGTGAATAAGGATGAAAACAAGTAAGTATTTCAAGCCTATGTGTCAGAGAAGTAGAGCTTGTCCTCTGTGAATTAAACTGGGAGTAGGTCAGCTAACAGAGAAGAACTTCCGTCACCTAAGCCGGTGTCCTCTTCTTTCTGCGTGGATTCGAGTATTTTGTAATCTGGTGGTATGAAGTGCTGATTCATCTTGATCATTGTTAACCTCTCCACATTTTTGGGCAAGAGGCGGGTCCTTTTCGGAGTAACTATGGCACCAGCACCAGCAGCACTGAAAACACGTTCAGAAGACACGCTTGCGAGTGGGCAAGACAAATAATTTATAGCCACCTTGGTGATCAGTGGCCATTGAGGCCTTTTCCCATACCAATACACCAATGGGTTCTGATCAATGAAGACCTCTGTTGGGTCATCCAGATAGGCCAGCACCATCCACTCAAGGTCCTCCAGGGGTGCTCCACTTTGCGTACCATCTGTTGCCTTTGCATCAAAACTGGAACAAGCAAACCCTTGATGAGTTATCCAATCCGCTTCCGACACTATTATGGCTGTGCCTGGTGCAGGTTATGATGATACTGGTGTTGGTAACAGCTCTGAGGGAAAGTGACTGCCACAGAAGTGGACCTTGATGCCGGATGGCCTGCTGCTTCAGTAGTACTTGTGGTGGTTCCTTCAATTTCCTGCCGCTCTTTTTCGAACCGAGTGGCTGACTGAGCTAGCCAATGTTTGTACTTGGAAACATCTTCTTCAGAAAAAGAAATTCATGTATTGCTGGCCAGTGACTTTTTGTACCGTGGATCCAGAATAGTGGCACGAATGTAATGTTGAAATTGCTGTTCTGAATGTATTCCTTTAAGCCTTGCATTGTCAGCTAGGCGGCTTAATAAGCTCTCCACCAACCGATTTGCGTCTTGTTTATCATCATCAACTCAGAACGTTGAAGACACCGCCTTCAGTTGGTGCTCTAGCATGCGCAACAATGGGATAGCTTTGCCCAAAGTACATCCTCCCTGCTGACTTCACGGGTGAAGACCTCACAAGGACGAAGCATGTCAGTCAGGCTTTTAACTAGGTCCCATTCCTCGACCTCTAGCCACATGTCTTTCAGAGAAGCAGCCCGTGCATGAAAGACATTCTCATTGATTACCAAGCACTGCTCAAACAGACGCTCAAGAAGGTTGAGTGCCAACGTGTTGCCACCTCCTGGATGAGTCCTCTGACTGGCACTCTACGGTCACGTTGAATGATCCTCAGCTGCTTCTGGGCCTTAAAAGAATGGCTGAAATATGTGCAGATTCTTTGGCAGGTGGTCAGTAACTTGCTGACTGTGTTTTCTTTTTTCAAGAAATCTTGAACAATAATGTTAATGCTGTGCGCCAAACACGGCACTCTGAAATAGCCACTATCAACCATGGCCTTAACTATATTACTGCCATTATCCATGGAAATATAACCAATCATGCGCCTTCTTGGATGCAGCCATTGAAAGACCTTACTGTTAAACTCCTCCAAAATGTTTACTGCAGTATGAGATTTCTCCATGGCAAACACGGCTACTGTTGCATGTTTCCGAGTAGCTTGATAAACTGTGACACTGTCAACACCTGCAGCTATCTTCTCCCTAACCCCCGCAAAAGAGAACCAGTGTGCAGTGATGCACATGTAATCAATGGCTTGGCAACTGGACCACATGTCTGTTGTCAGGTGGATAGTGTGAACAGCACACTTCTGCAAAGCTGCCCCAATCATGTCCAGCACATCTTGATGTAGTGCTGGAACCGCAACTCTGGCAAAATACGACCGGCTAAGAACCATCAATTTAGGGCAAGCTGTTGCCACAAATTCTAGAAAACCCACCCCTTCCACGAAAGAAAAAGGGAGAAGGTCCAGCGCTAACATTTTAGCCAGCATTGCATTATACAGACGTGCCGTTGGGTGGTTGCGTTCAAATAGGCGCGTCCGACCAAAACATACTTTTAATGGTGGTCTGGACCGTTTTCATATGTGATGATGATCCAGACTTCTTCAACACAGTTAGGCTCATTGATGTACTTTTTCACATTGGTGTCTCTACCAAACTCTTACTGTGCCTCCTAGATGTTGCTTGGGTAGCGGGTGGGGGCGCTACCACAGCAGTGCTGCTGCCAGGGGTACTGTGTGTACCAGAAAAAATGTCTCTCGGTTCTTCACCTACCCCTGCACGATCAGCTCCTTATCATCACCAGATGCAATATCAATGGCTACATTTGGATTTGTACTTTTGGCTTTCCAGATGTTACTTAGGTGCTCCTTGTGAGAAGTTGGCCTGGTGTAGGATGTTCACTATTCTAGTGAGCACCCTGTACCAGTCCAAACAACCCTTATGGTGATGGTTGTAAAGTCAACCTTATAGACCAGCTATCCTAGGGGTAGCATGGACAAAAGCAGTCTTAGGCTAAACTCAAGAGGGCATGTGAAGCCAGCTGGTTTACCATATGCAAACCTTTTATTACCAAATGAAAGGACTCCACACAGGTTATATATTCAAAATATGTATGTATTTATTACTAAATAAATCCCCTTAACTCTTTATGAGCACAGGAGCACAAGCGTATAACAAGAAACTTAATATAGCATACAAAAGTTGCACAAATATGGATAGGCCCTGGTGGCCCGTGAAACCATATACTAAAATAGTGGTATAAGAACCGCGTCACGAACAATGGTAAGGCCTAGGGCCTTGGGAATCGCTGGGGCTACACTGGACTAACAATAGTTAGGACGTAGGAGGCCCACAGGATGCGGGTGCAGTGTCTAAATGCGCATGCGTGCACCAATAGAAGTCAATGGGTGCGTAAAGTTAGAAAGTTGCAGATTTGGAAGTCTTCCGACTGGACTAGAACTTAACTACTAACAACTAGGACACTAGGGATGTAAATCTCTACAGGAGCACCGTAGTACTCTTGTTACCTCACCCACAGGAAGCGGGTGCATAGGTGTCAAAGTGTGTCGGGTTTTGTCGTGGAGTTCTATGGAACCTTGGAGAAAAGATGCTGCAGGCGACCAGGAGAGAAGAGTCCGGTTGGATCCAAGGGTGGATCGAAGATGTAGAGTACCTGAAAGCAGAGGGGACAGAGTCTGGGTCACTAGCCAGTGACCAGGAAGGAACTAGGAAGAAACCAGGCGATGTCGGGTTGCAATCAGGTGATATCATGAAGCTTGTCTTCGCTGCCACGTGGACCAGGAGGCATCGATGACAACCAGGAGGTAGACACTCATTGTCCCATAAAGGCTCTCACTGTCGGTTCTTGATTCGGAGTCAACAGGCCTTGTCAAATGCAACCCATGCAGGAATCAAAGATGGCTTCTGGGTCAGACCAGCAAGGTCTGATGGGCTGCTCCTTTTCAGGGGAGCAAGGGCCAGTCTGGAGCAACCAGCTCAGCAGTGGAAATGTGACGGTTCGTCGTCACAGAGGCCACTAGCCAATGGGCAAGTGACCGGACAGATGCATCAAGCAGGAAAATGCAAAAGGGCCCCACGCAGCACTCGGTGAGTGTGGAGAGGTGATCTTTGGTACAAAAGCTGCTCTGGGATGGGGCTTTTTAATCCCCAAGTGCCTCGGGAGCTGCACAGAAAGCACTTTGCTGGCTTTCCAAGATGGCCGGTCCCACATCTCACGTCGCCTCCTTGGGTCTCAGCTTTGCTGTGGCTGTGGATCGGGCTGTTGGATGTCTGGAAGTCCAGTTCTTGTCAGTCTCTGTCGTTTGAGCTCCGGTGGGAGCAACAGCAAAGAAAACCTTTGAGCGCTGATGATGCCTGCTTGTGCAGGGTGGTCACTCCTTGACCACAAGGGAGATTCTTTAGTCTTCTACGTCGAGTAGGATGTTGAAGGGTCCAGAGTTCCATTTCAAAGTTTCAGTCAGGATTATCTAAAGTCTATGGACACAGCTCCTACCTTTATTCCAAATTAAGGGGCAGGATTACCTGCTAGGTCCCTCCTATGGGTGGGACCCAGGAAGGGGGTGGTTACACCCCTTTCCCTTTCTCCAGGTTCGCGCCAGAGCTGTGGCTGGAGTGCCCCAGCATCGGTTTGAACTGGGCTATGCATGGGACACTTTGTGTGCCCCAGGCAGTGTCTGGTTTCATTCAGCCCTCTCTGCCCCAATCCACTATCTCCTGCCTGGGGTGGTGCTAGCACCTCCCTTTGACAGAAACCTATTGTCCAGGCCTCCCCTGCCTGAGTTTCGACCAGCAGCAGGAGGCCAGACTTGTGTCTGTGGCAGCAGCATCCATTTTGTGATGCTGAGGCTCTGGTTAACTTTAACCGGGATTAAGGTTAGTAACATGTCTTCTCCCCCTAGAAGGGTGGAATGCTACCTCCGTCGCCAGATCTTACGAGGGGGTAGTATTCCAAAGCATATGACACCTTACACGACATGTTTTGATAAAGCCAAACCAAAGATAGCATCTAACCGCGAGGATTATAATGCACTTAAGAGTATATGGTATGGCAATATCCCAGAACAGCTATAAGGACATGGTTCCGAAAGCTGCAGACAGTCTTAGCTCATGCTAGAGCACCATCTCACATAAAACCAAGCACTCTGCCTCCAGGATTGTTAAGGCCTGCCATAGGAGTGACTTATAGGTGTATATGTGTCCAGATATAGGTTTAGACATAGGTATACTATATCTTAGCAAGGGGTGATTACATGACCTTGCCCCAGGTGAGTGATCAGCCAGTTGTGTCAGTTTGGATGGCCAGCCAGGGGTGGCAAAAGATATGCTGCATCCCCTGGTAGGCCTTGGATGTACCTATGCCCTGGGTACCTATAGTACACTGTACAGGGGCTCATAAGGTGACCCAATCCCAATTGGTGATGTACCTAAATTACATGGTTGTGAATTTAGAGAGAGAACAGCAGGGCTGTGGGTCTGATTAGCAGGCCCACAGCCACATTAAGTCGAAAACCAGTGAAGCAAAAAGCAAAAAAATGGGGTGACCATAGGATAGCAGACCCTACTCTCCTACATAACCCCCCCCCCCAAACACAGGGACATTAAACTTAACCTTGACTAGATAAGTCTTCATGTTCTAAGTGGAAATACGTGGAGAGACCATCTGCATTGCCATGGTCAGTACCTGGTCTGTGCTCCACTGTAAAGTCCATCCCCTGTAGGGAAATGGACCACCTGAGCAGTTTGGAGTTTTCACCCTTCATCTGATTTAGCCACAAGAGGGGCTTATGGTCGGTCTGAATCTTGAAGTGAGTGCCAAACAAGTATGGTCTCAACTTCTTCAGGGCCCAAACCACAGCAAAGGCCTCCCTCTCAATAGCTGACCAACGTTTCTCTCTAGGGGTCAGCCTTCTGCTAATAAAAGCAATGGGCTGGTCTTGATCATCTACATTAAGTTGTGAAACCACAGCTCCCACCCCCAACTCAGAAGCATCTGTTTGGACAATGAACTCTTTGGAGTAGTCAGGACTCTTTAAGATAGGTGCAGAGCATCAGGTCATCAAATGCCTTTTGACAGCTAACTGTCCACTGAACCTTTTTTGGCATCTTCTTGGATGTCAGATCATTGAGTGGTGTCACAATGGACCCATAATTCTTGACAAATTTTCTGTAGTACCCTGACAGGCCCAAGAAAGCTGTGACCTGTGTCTGGGTGGTTGGAGGAGCCCAGTCCTGTATGGTCTGGATCTTACTCTCCAGTGGTTGAACCTGACCCCTACCTACAAGGTGGCGCAGGTACACAACCTTACTCTGCCCTATCTGGCACTTAGTTGCCTTGATAGTTAGGCCTGCCTTTTGCAAGGCCTCTAAACCCTTCTTCAGGTGTATCAGGTGATCCTCCCAGGTGGAGCTGAAGACAGCAATATCATCAAGATAAGCTGCACAAAAGTCATCCAACCCAGAAAGGACTTGGTGCACCAACCTTTGGAAAGTGGCAGGTGCATTCTTCAAACCAAAGGGCATTACCACAAATTGGTAATGACCTCCAGGGGTTGAGAACACTGTTTTGGCTTTGGACTCCTCAGCTAACCTGATTTGCCAATAGCCAGCTGCCAAATCAAATGTGCTCAGAAATTTAGCAGAAGCCAATCTATCTATGAGCTCATCTGCTCTTGGAATGGGGTGAGCATCTGCCCTAGTGACAGGATTTGTGAGGTTTTGGTACAAGGACTACTGGGCTGGCCCAGGGGCTCTCTGATGGCTCAATTACTCCAAGTTCAAGCATTTTCTGCACCTCAGTCTTTATACAGTCCCTGACATGGTCAGGTTGCCTGTAGATCTTACTCTTCACAGGCAGACTGTCACCAGTGTCCACCTCATGGGTGCACCAGTTAGTCTGACTAGGTGTTAATGAAAACATATATCTATAGGCCTGTAGAACTTGTCTGCAGTCCCATTGCTGCTGGTCAGAGAGGCTGCCTGCCAAGGCCACTTCATTAACTGAACCATCATCAGGGTTCTGGGACAACAGGTCTGGGAGAGGGTCACTCTCTTCCACCTGTTCCCCATCTGTAGCCATGAGTAAGCCCATGTCTGCCCTTTCCACATATGCCTTCAATCTTTTGACATGGAGCACCCTGTGGGGGCTCCTAGGGGTGCCAAGGTCCACCAAGTAGGTTACCTCTCCCTTTTTCTCAATTATGGTGTGGGGTACAGACCATTTGTCTTGGAGGGCTGCCGGGGCCACTGGCTCCAACACCCACACATTCTGTCCTGGCTGGTACTCAGTCAGCACAGCCTTTTGGTCATTCCAAGCTTTCTGGAGTTCTTGGATGGCCTCAAGGTTTTTGGAACCCTTCTCCATGTATTAAGCCATCCTGGAGCGGAGACCAAGTACATAGTCCACTATGTCAAGTTTAGGCTTTTTGAGAGGTAACTCCCATCCTTCGCTCATAAGACACAGGGGTCCCCTTACAGGGAGCCCAAACAAAAGTTCAAAAGGGCTGTAGCCAACCCCCTTTTGTGGGACCTCTCTGTAAGCAAACAGAAGGCAGGGTAAAAGGATGTCCCATCTTCACCTGAGCTTTTCAGGTAACCCTTTTATCATCCCTTTGAGGGTCTTGTTGAACCTTTCAACAAGCCCATTGCACTGTGGATGGTAGGGTGTAGTGAATTTATAATTAACACCACACTCTTTCCACATAGCAGTCAAATATCCTGACATGAAGTTTGCACCTCTGTCAGAGACAACCTCCTTTGGAAAGCCCACCCTGAAGAAAACTCAAAGCAGGGCCCTTGCCATAACAGGAGCTGTTGTGATCCTCAGGGGAATAGCTTCTGGATACCTGGTGGCATGATCCATTACCACCAGTATAAATCTGTGCCCAGATGCTGTTTGGGGGTCCATTGGGCCAACAATGTCTATCCCCACTCTTTCAAAGGGTACCCCCACCACAGGTAGTGGTATGAGGGGGGCCTTTGTTGTGCCACCTGATTTGCCACTGGCTTGGCAGGTAACACAGGAGCGACAAAACTCCTTGGTATCCTCTGACATATGGGGCCAGTGAAAGTGAGGGACAAGCCTGTCCCAAGTCTTGTTCTGGCCTAGATGTCCTGCTAGGGGAATATCATGTGCCAAGGTTAGAAGGAAGCCCCTAAATTTCAGAGGTATAACAAACCTCTGGAAGCACCAGGCTTGGGGTCTCTAGCCTCTGAATAAAGGAGCCCATCATCCCAATACACTTTATGGGTACCTTGAGCATTCCCAGCAGCCTCAGCAGCAGCTTGCTGTCTGAGGGGTTCAAGAGAAGGACAAGTTAACTGAGCCTGCCCAAGATCTGCCCTTGAGGGTCCCCCTGTCCCCAGAAACTCAACCTGATCAGGTTCAAGCTCTTCCAGGACAGTCTCCTCTTGGATCACAGAATCATCCTCCTGAGAGGGCTGATCCTCAACCTGGGGCAAGGGGGAAGGCACTGCCTTAACCCTCTTGCTCTTTCTCTTGGGTTGTGTCTGGTCTAAAGGTTAGTAACATGTCTTCTCCCTCTAGAAGGGTGGAATGCTACCCCCGTAGACAGAACTGGTGAGGGGTAGTATTCCAAAGCGTATGACACCTTACACAACATGTTTTGATAAAGCCAAACCAAAGATGCCATCTAACCGCGAGGGTTATAATGCACTTAAGAGTATATGGTATGGCAATATCCCAGAACAGCTATAAGGACATGGTTCCGAAAGCTGCAGACAGGCTCAGCTTATGCTAGAGCACCATCTCACATAAAACTAAGCACTCTGCCTCCAGGATTGTTAAGGCCTGCCATAGGAGTGACTTATAGGTGTATATGTGTCCAGATATAGGTTTAGACATAGGTATACTATATCTAAGCAAGGGGTGACCTTGAACTTGCCCCAGCTGAGTGATCAGCCAGTTGTGTGAGTTTGGATGGCCAGCCAGGGGTGGCAAAAGATATGCTGCATCCCCTGGTAGGCCTTGGATGCACCTATGCCCTGGGTACCTATAGTACACTGTACAGGGGCTCATAAGGTGACCCAATCCCAATTGGTGATGTACCTAAAGTACATGGTTGTGAATTTAGAGAGAGAACAGCAGGGCTGTGGGCTAGCCACATTAAGTCGAAAACCAGTGAAGCAAAAAGCAAAAAAATGGGGTGACCATAGGATAGCAGACCCTACTCTCCTACAAGCCTTCCACTGGAGGCTGTGGTGTTTTTGGAGAGGACCTCTCTGGCCTCCGGTACCATAGTTGGTACCAAGCTTACCCCGACTAACTAATTGTTTACAAATCGAACAAATAATGTGGTTTTCCGCCTATTTGCTAATACTAAAGAAGTCTCAAATTGGGGAGTTGAGGTTTCTGGTGGTGGTGGTGGTGGAGGTGCCACTTTCAATGCCAGATGAAGTGTAGGATGGGCATGGCGGAATTTGTCTCGGTTGTGCACTTACACCACCACTACTTCAGGTAATGGAGGACGAGCTGAATGGAGGTCCCTGCCGGCCCTTCTGAAGAGAAAATATGGAAGCTGTAGGTCGTGTTGGTGTAGTGTTGCTGTTTGTACCAGTGCCACTCCGCCCACATCCCGCGCAGCATTTCGGGATAGGGTAAAAATGTCTGTCTGCTACATGCCCGCTGGGGCTGGAGTGACGACTGTGATGACTGGGTCGTCATCGTCATACTCCTCATCAGCAGCAGAATACACCACTTCTACTTCTTCTTCGTCATCACCCATAACTGAAAGCCTTGCTGGAACCTTCCTTTTACCTTGCTTTGTCGGCTCATGGCGTGCCTCCCTCTCAGACTGAATTGGTGGGTGCCAATCAAGATCTAGATCATCAGAAGGAAGGGGGCTTGAAGAAGAACTTGCACTAGCCCTCATTTTCCTTTCTATGGATCTGGAAGACAATGGATCATCAGGAGTGGCTTGCTCAGCTGATACCTCCGCATGAATCTCGATGTCCTCATTTGCCGCTAATTATGGAGGAACAAGCATTGTGGGCAGTTGTGCCTTTCCTTGGGCCTCTACTTGCACCTATACTTGCGCCTCTAATTTAGCCTCCCCTTGCGCCTCTCCTTGCGCCTCCCCTTGCGACTCTCCTTGTTGCACCAGTGGTTGTGTTGTCGTTGCGGCTGTGGTTGAACACTCGTCAGATGAGTTACACACTGCGTTGATTGGATGTTACTTTGCGATAAGTCAACGCCAACATCACTGGTCGATGGTGAAAGAGCAATTAAAGTGGCTGTCTCTGCGGCACTCATGGGCTTGGGCCTAACTCGGTGTGGTGGCACTGAGACCAATGAAGCGGAAGTGCTGCTCCCAGTTTGGTCCCCAGCGGACACTGCTGCTGCAGGCGTAGTTTTTTTTCTCCCAAAAAAAGTGTCGGGCGGCACACCAGTTTCCTTGGTAAGTGGCGCCACTTGCTTCTTCTGCTCCTTCTTACTGGCAGTGGCACTGGCAGCTTTCTTGGTAGAGGAGCTACGGCCACCTTTCTTTGGGCCCATCTTCTTCAGATGTTAGAACAGCAGGACGCAGTTGCACGAGTTGCAGAGTTTTCTGTGGCCACACGTGACGTCACGTGACGTTGTGCACACACCGCAGCAGAACTTCTTCCTGGCACTACAACAAGAGATGATGATGAGCATGATTTCTGGTTCTCAGACTTTGTGCACCTAAAAGCAAAGAAGCCAGGGGAACATCAGTTAAATAAATGTTGCAACTAGGCATTTATTATTATTAACACAACACACCCAAAAACGGAAAGCCCAAAAATAAAAATTGCAATTCTAATAAAAAATTGATGTTTTATTTAATAGAAGAGAGACCACACAGAGAGAGTTGTTTCATGTACCCATTTATAACCCTAGGCCTAATAGCCCTCAAGCTTTCCGGCCTGTGGCAAAAACTGCCTGGCCTGAATATGCCCTCTCCCTCACCCCCACCCACATGGCCAGGCCTTGGACCAGGCCCCAACAACACCCAAAAAAATCAAAATACACAAAAAAATCACACAAAAATCACCCCAATCCAATGCCATCCATGCAATAAATGATGTTTAAATTCAAGAGACCACACACAAAGAATTTGTCCATGCACCACTGAGTACCCCTGAGCATAATGGATGAAAGCAAGGCAGACTGGGTGCAGGCCTATGGCACAAAATACACTGCCTGGCTTCAAAATGGCCCCTAGACCCCACTCACATGGCCAGCCCTGGATCAGGCCTCAAAATGGCCCAAACCCACATGGCCAAGCCCTGGACCAGGCCCCAACAACACCCAAAAAAATCAAAATACAAAAAAAAAATCACCCCAATCCAATGCCATCCATGCAATAAATGATGTTTAAATTCAAGAGACTACACACAAAGACTTTGTCCATGCACCACTGAGTCCCCCTGGGCATAATGGATGAAAGCAAGGCAGACTGGATGCAGGCATATGGCACAAAGCACACTGCCTGGCTTCAAAATGGCCCCTAGACCCCCACCCTTCAGCTGAGCAATATAATATAATAGGGAAACAAGGCTCCTCCAGCTGATCCACATAATATGAGTGGGACATAAGGCACCTTCCGCTGAGCCATATGATATAAGAGGGAAATAAGCCCCACCCTTTTTAATATCTATATGGCCCCTCTGGCGGCGGTAGCGGAGTCCTTCGGTGCCTGGATCATATCTTACGCTGATGACACCCAGCTCCTTTTTACATGTAAGAAGGGAGAGGCTTTTGATGGTAGTCGGATCAAAGAAGGCCTGGGTGCGGTTTTTGACTGGTTTCGGCGGCACAGTCTGAAATGCAACTCCGATAAGTCGGAGCTGCTTTTTTTCGGATGTCCGCCTGATCCCAGCTGGAAGACATGGTGGCCCCAGGACATGTTTCCACCTGATGTTGCCTCCGCAAAAGCCAAAAACCTTGGTGTGTTGTGCGATGACGGCCTTTCTTTCAGACCCCAAATCATCGGACTGTCTGGGAAATGCTTTGGCATTTTGAAAATGCTACGGAAGTTTCTTCCGCTGTTGTCTCTGCAACACAAAAAAAATCATTGTTCAGTCTCTAATAGGCTCGCGATTGGATTATGCGAATGCCCTTTATCTCGGGCTGCCTAAATATCTGTTGGCCCGTCTGCAAATTGTGCAGAACTAAGCGGCAAGAGCCAATTTCGGTCTTCCGCGTAGGACAAAAGCTCCTCCAGCTGAGCCATATAATATGAGTTGTAAACAAGGTACCTCCAGCTGAGCAATATAATATAAGTGGGAAACACGGCCCCTCCAGCAGAGCCATATTATATGAGAGGGAAACAATGAACCTCCTGCTGAGCCATATAATATAAGAGGGAAACAAGGCACCTCCAGCTGAGCCCTGTAAGATAAGGTAAACAGGGTGCCTCAAGTTGAGCCATATAATATGAGAAGGAAACAAAGCTCTTCCAGCTGAGCCATATAATATGAGAGGGAAACTAGGCACCTCCAGCTGAGCTATATAATATGAGAAGGAAACAAAGCTCTTCCAGCTGAGCCATATAATATGAGAGGGAAACTAGGCACCTCCAGCTGAGCCATATAATATAAAATGGAAGCAAGGCACCTCCAGCTGAGCCATATAATAAGAGAGGTAAACAAGGTTCCTCCAGCTGAGCCATATAATATAAGAGGGAAACAAGGTGCCTCCAGCTGAGCCATATTATTATGAGAGGGAAACAAGGCGCCTCCAGCTGAGCCATATAATATAAGAGGGAAACGAGTCGCTTCCAGATAATCCTTATAAAATGATAGGGAAACAAGGCACCTCCAGCTGAGCCATATAATATAAGCGGGAAACAATACTTTTATCGCTACTTCTGCTACTTCCGCCTGCAAAGCTTTCTGGGCCTTAAGCCTTTCAGTAAACCCAAGCTCTTCAAGGGAACTTCCTGCATTCACATGTGAGTTTTTGTGACTGTGCTGGGTTGTGGGGAGGTCAGTCTGCTGCTGGGTGCTCAGTGTAACTGAACCCACCTCTCTGTGGAGCCTAGTCACTCCTCTGCTGAGCCCTCTTCAGTAGTGGCTACCTGCCTCCACTGTGGTTGGTGTGGTCCTCCTGCTGCTTGGTCCTGAGTGTGACCACACCCACCCCTTTGTGCAACCAGACACTACTCTGCTGAACACACCTCGGTGGTGTCTTTTTGAATCCACAGGTGGGTGCCTGCAACTGGGTGGAGTATGGTATATTCATCCTGCTGCTGAGTCCTGGATGTGACTGTTCCCACCCTTACTACAGCTGGAAACTCATTGAGTGAGCTGTGCCTGGTGGAGTCTTCCTGCATCCACAGGTGCCTGTTTGTGACTGTGGTTTGTGTTGTGTAGTCAGCCCACTGCTTTCTTTTTCATGTGACTGTTCCCACCTCTCTGTGCAGCCGGATACACCTCTGCTGAACCCTCCTCATTGGCATTGTCCTACAATCACAGGTGAGTGCTTGTGACTGTGGTGGGGTAGAGTGTGATGTGGGGTGGTCAGGCCCGGACTGACTGTTGTGGGCACCGGGCAATCCCCCGGTCGGCCGCAAGGGTGGGGGCCGGTTTTGGGCCCTGGGGGCCGTTTTTGTTGCAGAGCCGTTTTTGCAGCATAGCTGCAATATCGGCCCTGTAACAAAATCGGCTGAAAAGTGGCCCTGGCAAAGCGCTCGCCCCCGTCCCGCCCGGGGGGTGGGGGGGCCGGCCGAGCACTTTGCCAGGGCCGGTTTTGGTTCCCAGTCCGGCCCTGGGGGTGGTCAGCCTACTGCTTGGTTCTGGATGTGACTACACCTACCTCTCTGTGCAGTTGGACACTCCACTGCTGAGCCCTCGTCTGTGGTGTCTTCCTTCACCCATAGGTGGCTGCTGCTTGTGACCGAGGTGCTGTGTGGTGTGGTCATCTTGCTGCTGAGACCTGGGTGTGACTGTTCCCATCACTCTGTGCAACCGGGCTATGTTTTGATGAGCCCTCTTCGGTGACGCTTCCTGGTTCTATAGTTGTGTGCTTGTTACTGTGGTGTGGAGTGTTCAGCCTGCTGCTGAGTCATGTACGTGACTGTTCCCACCTCAATGTGAAGCCGACACTGCTCTGCTGAACCCTCCTCAGAGCTGTTTTCCTGCTTCCACTGGTGGGTGTTTGTGACTGTGGTGGGGTTCAGCCTTCTGCTAGGCCTGCACCCAGCCCCAGATTGTGCTGCATACAGAGCTGTTGACTCTGGCAGTCCGTGAAAACATAAGTGTAACAGTGAACACACATGGGAGGCAAACAAACAGACTGCAGGGTAAATCATCAAAAACACATCACAGCACTAGCGGTCACACATAACTCACTTCTTACAGTGACTAAAAAGCTGCACTCAGTGCCTGTCAGAAAGGAAGACCCTAGCTGCTCGGGTATCCTTGAAGAGAGAACGCAGGGGTGAACTATTGCGGATTGTAGGGAGTCTGAGTTTGCACCCAAGAAATTTGGAAACGTATGATTTTTACGTTTTTCCAAGTGTTTAAATACGTGTTTAGGTCAAGCCTTGTCTGCGCCAATGCGCTGTCTGCATGACCTGCTTTAATCAATAGAGCAACTGTTTGCCCGCCTCCTACTTACTGTTGGACTTGGCCCTTCTGGCAGGTTCACCCCTGAACTTTTTTGCTTTTTATATGTGACCTGGGGATGGTGATTCTTGGTTTCTGCCCACTTTCACTGTGTCCCAGTGGAAAGTGCGTGCGCACTCTGAGTGCGTGTGGTGAGATAGGCCTGCCCTCCCATAGGAATGCATGGGGAATGTATGTGTCCCTGGTAGTTCCTGATGCGTGGGGTGTGCAGGCTTGAGTCTGGTATGTGCGGACTCGTGTGATTGAATGCTGCGCAATGGTGTGTGCAGCGTGTTAGTGTTTAATATGGAAATGCCACTTCTAGAAGTGTGCCTTTCTGTGCAGTGAATGTGCTGGCTTGTGATTGGCTGGAGCTGGCTGGGTTGCCAGGCTCCATGAGTCATGATGGGTCTGCCCGGTGGTGAGTGGCGAGATTAGCATGTGTGATGTGAGGGAGTGGTGCACCTGGGACCTGAATAGGGCTGGGCTTTCCCCACACAATGCTGGCTTCGCCCCCTGTGGTGCGTATAATGTCCCTAGCCTGGCCAGTGAAAGGAAAGGGTGGTTGAGCACATCACAGTGCTCCAAAACCAGCTGCAACAGTTTTTCCCCCACCCTGCACCCTGAGACAAAGGAATTCACTGTATAAAAGGAGGTGTGTCCCCTTACAAAATGTTCTTGTTTCTGACTGGAATCTACCGGGGGAGTGCTGCTGCTGGGGCCCAGGGCAAGGCTTGCCTCCCTGGGCCCTGCCCAGCCCCTGGATATCCTGGATGCTTAGAAAGCTCTCACCCTGTGGGACCACTCTGCCTTTCCTGGGGGAGCTGGAGGACTTTTCTTTGTTGGGAGCTGCTGTGCTCCACCTTCTTTGCCCCAGGACTTTTTCTGCTACTCTGGGTGTTTGTGGTGCCCTAGCACCTGGGAGCGTTTTATTTGACCCCTAGCGCTTGAGAGCGCTGTATTTGGTCCACTAGCGCCTGGGAGCGCTTGACTTGCCCTTCGGTTTTGATTTAAGGAGGCAGGTGCCCACCCTGCACTTCGCCGCATGGGGAGCCATCTTCTGCCCCTTTATTTGACCCCAGGCGGGTGCCCACCCCGCCAGGGACACTGCCGTAATTAATTGTTAATTTACCGAGGGTGCCCACCCCTCATTCTGCCCCCCGAGAATCTCCGTTGCGGCCCGAGCCGCGTTAAAATCACGTCCGCGGCCCGCCTGATTATGGGCGGGGCTGCCGGACGGAAGTGGCGCAGGCAAGGAGGAAGTGCGGCGGGAAGATAGGCCGGCCGAGTGATGGCTGCCCGGGGCTCCCGTGAGCTGGGGAGAGCCCCGGGCCGCCAGGAACAGACCGCCGAATGTTGCGGGGCTCCCATGACCAGGAGGGAGCCCCGGAGAGTAAATTGTCCCAGAGCCTTGCGGCTCCACCCTAAGTCCTGGTCCTGAGATAGGGGACCGGGTGAATACAGGCACCTTGCAACGGCGGGGCTCTCATGAGGAGAGAGCCCCGCGAGTGCCGCCTAGTAGCTGCCGCCGTGGCCAGTGAAGGGAGAGCCCCGGAGACAGCTTCCCGCCTTTGCCCCCACCGGTGAGTTATGTGAGGAGTCGGGTGGGGAGAGGCAGACGCAGAGCGGCCCCGTCTGGTAGCGGGCCGCTCCTCCGTTTTGAGCATTGTTTATCCTAGAGCCACGAAGGCTCCAACGAGGGCCCGTATTTGTTTTAAAAGTCCCTGTGAGGGGCTTGGGGGGGGGGGGGCATGTTTGTTTGAAAGGCACCCCAGAGGTGCCCGTGCTGAGCCCCGTCGCTCCTACCTTTTTTATGTTTGGAGAGCCAGAGGGCTCTCTGGGACAATTCAGTTCTTCCAGAGCCTAGAGGGCTCCAAAAGTGCGCAATGGGTATTTCTAGATTCAGTGGGCTCCAACAAGTTGGCGCAGTTTTGTCCTAGGGCCCGTGAGGGCCCTGTCGCAGTTTTTGCTGATTCCCAGCTGCCCAGCAAGTAGTGGGCAGCTGCACCGTTTAGGTTTCTTTCTTTTAGGGACATGTACTCTATACTCAGGAGTGAGTCGCACTCCTTCATCCCTACCTTGGCCTTCCCCAGCTGCGCAGCACTTAGTGCCAGCTGCAGCGTTTAGGCCCTGTCTCTGTCCTCAGCTGCCCAGTAGTGGGCAGCTGCTACATTTAGGTATTGGCGCAGTGGCGCAACCTGGACTGTAAAAGTGATTTATGTGCGATTATGATTTCTGCGCTAACTGTGGTTTAGGTATTAGTATGATCTATGTCCTATTGCTTTTGGGTGCTAGGAAATGTACTGTGTGTTGTATGTTTTGCGCACCCTGTGTTCTGGTACCTCTGAATGTGTTTTTATGCATCATGTACAAAGTTGCTTTCCTACACCGCTGAATGTGTATTTATGCGTCATGTGTCCTCCTGACAACGCTGAATGTGTTTTTATGCATCATGTGTTAAGCTTCTACTTGTTCTATGTTCTAAGTGGTATTCCTAAAAAGTGCTAATTCTACCAAGTACTAGTTCTAAAAGTGCATATTCCTGACAGTGGTCCCTGTGGCCCTGTCCTGTACATATATCCCCTGTAAATTCTGCCCATGCCTGTTGGCACACTGTAAAGTGTGTGTTTCTATCTAATGTGTTTTGCAATACAAAGGCTATTTCTACATATACCTTGTGTGGAGTTCCTTTTGTGGGGGGGCCTTGGGTGTTGTTGATGGGGGTGCATGCGCAAATGCTTTACACATCGCCTCCGAGATAGGCCTGACTGCTCGTGCCAAGCTACCAAGAGGGTGAGCAGGGGTTGTCTTGGTGGGTGACTTCGTTACCCTGACGTAGGAATGGTGGTTTCTGCCTGGCTTTGGAGCAAGCCTTGGCCAACCAGGGATCCCATTTCTAACACTTACCATATGCCGACTCCAGAGTCGATCTTCTTAGCTGCCTACTGTTGGTTCCTGCAGCCGATAGGCCACTTCCGTTGAGCTGAGGAGCTCCTACCAAGTACCTTTCCCTTCCTCTTTCAGGGCATATCTGTTATTCAGAAGAACTCTTTCTATACTGTTCATTCTCTCTTCTCTCTACTATAGAGAGGATTTTGTTCCATCAAAGCACCTGACTCTAGTTGACTCAATATTTCTGTCAGGTCATAATGTGTTCATGTTACACTTGGTCAGGGTGTCAATGCTGGTAGTCACAGGTCTTTGTCTGCCTCTCCTTTCCTATTGAATTTCTACCTTGGGTGCTGTCAGAGCCTAAGAGAAGGACCGCCTCTGCACCCTCTGGTCCTCCCACTTCATCACCTGAGTGAAATCACGTTCCATGAACAGCACATGAACTGCTTCCGTACCGCCCTGAGCCAGAGGAAATGTTTGATCAATTAACACATTTTCACAGTTGATCTTGCCGTGGACTTACAGAAAAGCATGAAAAATAATTCCACCTGGCTTTATGCACACACTATCATCATTCCTTAAGATAGCCTGACGCAGGGATACAAACAGTAGCCAAAGAAAGTCGGGGAAGGTAAAATAACACACTGGGTTCGAGAGCTGCAATCTACATTTTTTTAAATTGCAATTCTGATTATATATTTCTCATGTGTGATGCAGTGGTGTAAATAACGCACCACTTTGAGCCATATTTACTAAGTGACGCATCTAAGCATATGTGTCACGTTATAAAGGCACGAGCTACATTACACTTGCGCCAGGTACACTGTATGCAGGAGGGCATTCCGCCGCAATAAAGGGTTGTAGAAGTGGTGCAGTAAAATCAACAAGATTGCACTGCGACACTTCCAAGACTCTACTGCATCACTATCTAACGCCTACCTCAGATAACCCTTGCGAGACACGCAATGTAAACTTTTGTTTGTTTAATGCTGAAAAGAGGTGCCTATAGAGGTCCTAAAGTGTGAACATATCTCATGGGAACTGGAACTTAATCTTGGGTAAATGCTATGGCCATGTTTAAGGTCTCAACTCCAAATGTATTCCATGTTAGCCATGCAATCCCTGCTTACATTGTACATGTTTCACTTTAACATGCTTCCTTGACAGTATATTGTTTTTCTGTAGTTTACTACTATGAAGAATTATCATGTGTAACTGTAAATGTGCTTTAACTGACATCTCTGAGTGAAACGGGGCCTTATTTACAAGGCAGCATAATGCCGCCTTGTGAATAAGGCGAAGCTCTATCGCCACCAGAATGTCAAGGAAAGTGACATTGTGGTGGCGATAGGAGCTTGTAGATATGCCCCTTAGTGTCTCAAAATCCCAACTAATCTGCAAAGGAAATGGTTGATGGTACAATGAATGCTGGCATGCTTTAGCCTAAGTTTGCTAATAGTTGGTTATCACAAAAGTATGTTACTTCTGATAACTTTACTACTAGTTGGTTTACTAATAGTAAAGTTACCAGTAGTAACTTACCTTTGTGTATACATAAAAGTAGTAAACTTACACTCAAGTCTAAGTTTACCTTTGTGAAGCTTCATTAGGACTGAGTGGAATTAAAATTCTGCAAGTGGAGAATTCTGGTGGCAAAATCTGCCAATTGTTATGTTGCAGATTTATTTCTTCCTGTCTGAGCAACAAGAGAACGTGACCAATGACCTTCCCGCACATATTCTCAAAATGCATTTATTTGTGGTTCTTCGTATGGTGCTTCTCAATGCAATTGTTAGATTTCTAGAGCTTTCTAGAGCCACCGTGATTGGGTTGTGTGGACTCCCGGCCACCAATGACTCAGTAAATGTTCCAAACTGAATCAGAAAACTCACAGGACTTCAAACAATGCACAACCCACTGAGCAATGATGTGCATGAAATATGTTCATTCTAACCATCACTCCTATGAGAGGAGGTGGGGGCAATTGGCAAAACCCAAACCCTTGTATTGATAAATACACACTCAACGATCACTGGAAAGCAAAACAGGCATCTTAAAATGTTTATTGTGAATCACAATCTAGTGCCCAAGATACGAAGAGAAAGCACAGCACCTGTGTTGACAGCACTGGGGTGAAGTCCTTTCCAGCTTGTCACTCCCTGCAAACTGTTGGAATGAACACTCAGAATGAAGCAGCACAATGTCCTTACAGGCGCTGAGAATTGTTCGGCTGTGTTATTTTTAAAGACAACAGAAATGTAACACACAGGGGCATATTACCAAGGGCCTTATCGCTCCTTTAGCGGGAATTTTTCCCGCTAAAGCGGCGATAATTTTATCGCCCTATTACCTAGCTGTCGCTAACACCATTTAGCGACAGCTATTAGGAGATAGCGATCATCTTGGGGCCCACTTTGCATGTCAGCGATATTTATCGCTAACGACATTCAAAGTGGGCGTACCAAGATGTTAGTGAAAAGAAGAGGGAAACTCATGTAAGTAAGAGCCTCTTTATTATCGACCAGTCCTGACAACTCCCAGGCAGCAACTGCCAGAGCATCTACATTCCATGTTCCACGCAGGGAACATGGATGCAAGAGGTTCCATGCAGACACAAAGAAAGGACCCAACACACCTCCCTTCGTATAACAAGAAAAGAAAAGAAAACAATGAAAGAAATAAAAGGGAAAATGAATGAGAAAATATAATAACTGACAATGAAGAACTAATGTAACCCTCTCTGCAAAACACAAGGGAAATAGAATAAACATTTGACAAGAAATGCAAATAACAAGACATGCATATTAATACATGGTATAATCACGAAACTTGGTTGGCACAGATCTCATCCTCGAAGAAAATCTTTTCTGAGCAAAAGAGGATGATTGACCACACCCATTTGAAGGAGTGACATTAGAAGAAGAACCGCTGGAGCCAGAAGGTGAATAAAGAGTAGCACGTGAAAAAGAGTCGACAGAAGGATCAACACAGACACCCATCTTCCCTCCTACATACACAATTTTGGATTGAGGAACAATAGAAATAGCACACTTATTCCACACCTTCCCATTCTCCAACACTACCACACGTTCTTTTACTTCTTTGACTCTTGCAGGAGCAGAAAAACGAGAATCACCCTTGCGAACGAAACCGGGTTTCTTGATTCTTACCCAATCACCCACACGCACAGGAGAAACATTCACAGAAACAGTGGCATACTTGGATTGAACAGCTGCTCTAACATCAATTACGCCACCAAGTTTAGATGGATCAACTACCTTCCTGGACATCCAATCCTTGTTCAATTTAGAACTAGCAACCCTACCCCTGAGGAACGTAAAAGGAGATATTCCAGTACTAATATGGGGCGTAGTTCGAAAAGCCCACAACGCCCACAAAGCCCAGTACGCCATGATAAACCATTCACCAGAGCTAACTGTAGGTGATCCTTAATGACGCGATTAAAACGTTCAACTAAACCATTGCTGCGGGGATGATAAAGAGATGTCAATACATGCTTAATGCCAAGTTCTTTTAGAAAATCTTGCATCTCCCGCGAAACTAGTTGAGTCCCATTATCCGTTACCAGTTCATCCGGAAACCCCTCACAAAGAAACACATCCTTAAGAAAACCAATGACAGAAGATGAATTAACACAATCAACAAATTTGACTTCGGGCCATTTAGACATTTAGGGCCAGATGTAGGTAATTTTTATTTACCGACCTCTTAAATACCGAGTCATACCGACTCGGTATTTAAGAGGTCGGAAAATAAAAATACCGAGATGTAGGTAATTGCAGATGTGCAATTACCGAATCGGAAACAGTCGGTAATTTCCGATGTGGTAAATACCGACCAGTCAATGCCCATGCATTCCTATGGGCTTTGAAGCCCATAGGATTGATTGGGCATATACCGGTCGGTATTTACCACATCGGAAAATACCGACTGTCACAAGGGTGCAGGGGGTGTCACTTTGACACCCTCTGGCACCCCCAAAAGAGGCTTGGGTGCCATGTGGCAGGCATACCTGCCCTAAGGGCAGGTCTGCCTGTCATATGGCATAGGTGTGCATGCACACATGTGCATGCACACCAGAAACGGTATTTTACCATCAAGTAGTATTTGATGGTAAAATACCGATGTTGTACTGCTTGTGGGACTCAGAAGAGTCCCACCTACATACCAATTGTCCGGAATCAGTAATGATACCGACTCGGTATTTTACATACTCGGTAAATTTACCTACCGGTAAATTTACCGAGTCTGTAAATTACAGGGACCTACATGTCAAATTGCTTTTACCGGGTGGTAACGGCCGAATTCGGCCGTTACCACCCGGTAAAAGCCTACCTACATCTGGCCCATAGTCTACTAAAACTAAGGCATACAAGGGTGACTCACCAGAAATACCAAAAGGACCAGCGACATCAAAAGTGAGTTTAGACCAAGGGACATTTTTAACTGGCACAGGATCAATAGGAGACGGATGGGTAACTTGGGATTTATCGCTGAGAACACAAGCACAACACTCCCTAACAAAATGTTCAATGGACCTATCCACACCAGGCCACCAAAAGTCCTCACGAATTCTGCGTTTCATTGCACGAATACCCTGGTGACCCTCGTGAGCAAGATTTAAAAAAAAAAATTTCCATGCACCCTGGAACAACCAAAAGGCCACCCCTACGTAAAATGCCTTCTACCACAGACAATTCATCACAAATCCTCTTGTAAGGTATTAACTTAGGAGATAGATTATTGTTAACAGGCCAACCCTGAACCAGAAAATCCATAACCAATTTAATTTCCTCATCTTCAGACAAAGCACGTAACCACTCTTGTTCTGAAAGCGCACCATTCACAACACTAACCACTGCTCCCACAGCACATACCACGTCAAGATCATCATCAGATTGAAGCGAGAGATCATTAGCCAGAGGAAGACGAGAAAGACAGTCAGCGATGATGTTTCTGGCACCAGGTACATACTGTAAGCAATAATTAAACTCTTGCAACCTATATTGCCATTTGGCGATTCTAGGAGTGGCACGACCACCACCCTTAGTGGTGAACAGGTCCACCAAAGGTTTATGATCGGTCCTGAGAGTGAATACATTACCCCACAAGAAATTCCGAAAATACTGAACGCCCCACCATAAGGCCAAAGCCTCCTTCTCGATGGTGGAATAGGAGCCTTCAGCACCACGGAGAGTCCTGGAAGCAAATGCGATCACTTCTTCACGACCGTCACGTCTCTTTTGCATCAAAACCGCCCCTAAGCCAATGTTGCTAGCATCAGTAGAAACAATATATTTGTCATTTATATTAAATAGTTTTAAAGGGCGAGCTTGAACAATTTCTTTTTTTAAGATGCAAAATTGATGAGCCCACTTGTCACACCATACAAACTTGACATTCTTCTTGAGCAGTTCTCTCAAGCATGAAGTTTTGTCAGCAAAATTTCCAACAAATTTCGCGTAATACTCCACGAGTCCAAGAAAGGAGCGCAATTGGTCTTTATTGGAAGGAGGAGGAGCATTTTGAATAGCATCTAAAATTTTGACTTTTGGTTCAATTCCCTTTGTAGAGATGTGGTGCCCTAAATAGTCAACACCCTCACGAAAGAACTTACACTTTTCTTTCTTGAGCGTAAGACCATGGGTCTTTACAGTATCAAGAACTAATTTTACCCTGGTGTCATGTTCAGCTTCAGTAGGTGCATGTACTAAAATGTCATCCTGGAAGAACACGACTCCCGCTGTGTTTTTAAACAAATTGCCCATTAAACGCTGAAACACAGCGGAAGCCGATGCCAGGCCGAAGGGCATGCGTTTATAACGAAACGCACCCTCCGGGGTGACAAAGGAGGTAAGATGTCTAGACTCCTTGGAAAGCTCAATCTGATGATAGGCCGAAGAAATGTCGAAAGAGGAAAAATACTTGGCCCCATCAAGTGTAGCCAACATTTCATTAATATTTGGCAATGGTTGGCGGTCAATCCAAATGTTAGCATTCAAGTTGCGCAAATCCACACACATCCTAAGGGACTTATCTGGACTTATCTTGTTGCAAAGTCCGTTCAATTAATTGATCACGTATGATTTCATCCCTGAATTCTCTGTAATTGCACGTGAGAGACAAAGTTCTAAGAGCAGAGACAAAATCATCGATAGACTCTCCAGAGATTTGAGCACGTTGTAAAAATCTATGGCGTTCAAGGACAACATTCTTTCTAGGATCGAACCTTTTTTCCAAGGTTTTAATCAAGGTTTTAATCAAAGATGCATAGTCATCCACAACTAAGGAATCTCCATCATCACTGACGACTGTAGTACTAACAACTTCAAGAAACAGGGTCTTTACAATACTTCTACCTTCGGCACCCAGATTGTACATAAGAAGTGCTTTTTTCTTTTTGTTGGTGAACGTGTCACCATCAATGGCCTCTAAATAACTTTCGAAAGTATCTTTCCACTGTTGCCATAACATAGGAGGTGTACCAGGAGATTGAAGAAATGGTGGAGGGGCCGCAATATGATCCATGGTCACAGATAGCACGTGGGTGAGTTGCTGCCCACACTAATAAAGATAGAAAAGCACTGTAGCAAAGGATAATTTACAAAATGACATCAAAATTGTGTGCACCACTGAAAAGAAACAAAATGAAGATGTGTGTATCAGTGCTGATTCTAATTGAAATAATCCAAAGGAAAATACTCAATAGATCCACAAGATGTCAGTGTTGTGAAAAGTATCAGTAAAATTGTCTTAAAAATAAATTCAACTGTCGTGTCAAATGCTGTTTACCTAATGCTCGTCTTGCAGTTTAAATTGGACATTAGGGATGGAAATGGCACATGAAAAATGCTTTTGCAATGAGTCTCTGCTTACCGAAATTACCAGCAGCCTTGAGGAAATTACACAAATTCATCTGATAGCTTTCCGCTCTTGTAATTCCGTTGTCATGGAAACAAAAGGACACGGAGAATAAATCAACAAAATGGATTCTACGTCGTTCTGACGTCCTTTTGTTGGGAAATTGATCTTGTTAGGCGTGGTATCGGTGTGGTTTCAGCAGGCAATTGGGCACATGTGACGTAATGCTGCAGGCACTCGAGACTGTCACAGTTTGCCGCCATCAGCTCGCGCACAGTACAGTACCGACGGGTTCTCCTCTCCAAATGTGGTTTTACCGGCACTCCGCAAATTCAGCCACTCAAAGCACTTTCAAGGCAGTGTAGTCACTGGAACAGGACATAAAACACGGAGGCCGCACAGAATCGTCGGAAGAGAAGTCGAGCTCCACACAGCACCAGACACGAAGCAGGAGTCTGAAGCAGAAGGATTGCTAGTAGACAGCACAGAAACGGGAGAGCAGGACTGGTCAAATCGTCGCCAATAAAAAGAAGAGGGAAACTCAACTCCCAGGCAGCAACTGCCAGAGCATCTACATTCCATGTTCCACGCAGGGAACATGGATGCAAGAGGTTCCATGCAGACACAAAGAAAGGACCCAACAGTTAGCGACTGAAAACAGTCGCTAACATCGCTATCTCCTATTACCTACTTTTGGAAATAATCGCGCTAGGCGCGAATATCTCCAAAAGCTAACACCTGCCCCAGGGCAGTTCTTAGCCATGTTATCCAATGGGAGGTGGATAACATGGCTAAGAGCATTAGCTCGGTAATGCATGAATATCGCTGACTTTTCAGCGATATTCATGCATTGCGGCCGATTTTTCTCGCTTAGGAGATAAACCTTGATAACAGCAAAGCTCCTAAGCGATAAAAAGAGGCGAAGCTCGGCGTAATCATTATGGCCGCTAACCAAGCTGAGCGATAATTATCGCTTATGCTTGGTAATATGCCCCACAGTCACTAATCTTCCAAAAGTCCCATTCGCTAATAAGATATGACTGTGATATGCTAAGCAGAAATTATTCAACAATACGAATGTATCCACATAAGCTGAATTACTATTTTCGCATGAAACATTTGCAGATGAAAACAGCATGGAAGGAATGTGTACTCAACAACAGCAGAGTTGTTCACTTCTTTAGTATTTGAACAACACACATCTCATGACAAAGCCAGAGCTTCTTGGACATGGACAGCTGTCAGAGATGAGAAGAGTCTCCTGCCTTTTCAGGAAGGACATTGAGAACTGGTATTTATAGTTTGGGTGGAATGTCCAGATGCTGGAAGAGACAACATATACAATTCCAAAAATCTTGAAAGGGTCATGGCACTGCGGAATGTTTGAGGAACATTCCACAGAGGTCCAGAAATATGGAAAGATGTGCTCATACCCATTTAGTCAGTATATCATGGACTGCTCTCACGGATACATGCTCAAACCAGTCATCAAGGTGGGCGCTATACAGTCGAACCATATACATAGGAAGCATCACTTGGCCTCTGCGGAAGAGGAGTCCACCCAGCGTTCGTCGTGGTCAGTCAGTCCTGGTCCTCCTCAAGTATGGTTTAGAACAACTGGGGCTGCAGGTGTTTGGAGGGGAAACCCTTAGTTCTCCTCTGAAGCCCACCAGATATGGGACCAAAAATGTTGTATTGTGCGGCAGGACCAGCGAATGCGTAAAGTATTGCGGTCAACTTGGTGGCATCTTTGCATTTGGGAGAGTAGGCTAACGGCACTCTTTAGAGTTTATTTGGGCCCAGTTCCAGCCTTCGAGAGTCTTGTTATAGGCACGGTTCATCCAGGCATCCCTGAGCCTTCGGTCATGAGGAGGGACCAATCCTGAGACGAGTGCTGCACTCAGAGGTGTGTCTGCCATTGATGAGTGAGGGGATGTTCTAGGGGTTTTGGGATTTGTGTAGTTAGAAGGAATTCATACAGACAAGAGACCAGGGGGTAGATTTACAAACCCCTTGTGCCACTTTTACGCTGCCGTTGCATCACTTTTGTGATGCAGTGGCGGCGCAAAGCCAGCACCATGCTGCAGGGTATTTACAACGTGACGCTTCTGGGAGACTGGTCCCTAGATAAAAGAATTTAACAAATGAATAAATATAGACTAAATAGAATCTATATGCGTTGTCCAGCCGGACAGTATTTAATTTTTAATAGAACAGATTTCACATATAATTGTGGTGTGGTACAAGCAGGACACCAGCCGATGCCCGACTAACACACTAAGGGGAAGGACAGAACAGGGTACTACAGGCAAGTTGGGGTAGTCTGTGTATCGTAAATCATATTCAGACAATATAGAGTGCACACTATTGCTTGCAATCAGTTACATAGTAAATATGCATATAGTGTGAGTAGGTCGACGACGATTCGAACCCTATCAAAATGCAGAGTTCATCTTCAGGACGACAATTGCATGCCTTTTTTTAAAAAAAACTTGATAGCTTTTTAGTACAACCCACACTGTGGGAACCATTTGCCAAAACATACAATAATGCAAAAACAGGGAGAAAAGTAAGGGAAGAAAAAACATACAAATAGATTAGGGCATTTCATAAAACAACACATAGTTAGATGATTTATGTGTTTAGACGACACCGTAGGTGATTTCTGCGGTACAATCAAGAGGACGTCTAAGACAGACGTGAAGAAACCGTTAGTTGCATTAGACATGATGGGATAGATCAGGGTGCCTTAAAAGATGTTGGTAGTGAATTAAATAAAAGTGCAGACGCGATGGGTCAAGGTGCCTGTGAGGGACGGATGGTGGCGTCGGAAGGGCTGGGTTGGGGAGAGGACTGGCCGGACAAAAACCATAAAATTAGTTAAAGCCAGAGCCTGGATAGTGCCCGAATTAACAACCTGTGAAGAGTCGGCAGTGAAGCAAGTGAGCCGGTGGTGAGAGGGGTCTCGGCGAGTGACCCGAGTAACGTACCTGGGAGGCTGTAAGTGAGTGCAAAGAGGCAGCACTTCAGAATTGGAGCGATCAACCATAAAATCTGTGAAGATATAAGGATGCATAAGGGCCCATATTGTGGGTGACAAGGCAATAGTGGGGGGTGAGGAAGACGCTTACCGGTAGCAGTACTTCGGACAATCGCGCACTGAATGGGTGCGGTCCTGCAACAAAAGAAGGGGGGCGGTTGGTCAGATAGCCAGATTCTAATACCTGAAACGGCATCAGATGGGTGTCTAGCAGTTCTCTTACCGGTATTCAGGGGAACGGGTCCTCAATGGGGTTCTCGTTGTCGTGACAATCCTCATGATGGAGTATTGGGCGGTGAGATGGAAGTGACTAGAAGGTGTCGGCCAAATTGTAGTGGTGAAGTGTGCGCTGTGAATCAATTATTAAGAACGAATGCAGAGCGTGACAAACACAGGTACCTATTGCATGAGAATGCTAGCACATTCTATAATTACACAATCACTAAATAGAACATAATACTTCCTGACAATGAAAGGAGCAATTGATGAAATAAAGTTACAGTAATGAAGTCCAGTCCTCGATGCGGTTGAGCCCATTATGAATGCTACGAGTCCTTAGTATCCAGTGTAGTTCCTCTTTGTTGCGGAGATGTTGCAAGTTCGCCCCTCTGGGGGGTATTTTGATTGCAGAAATGATTGTCCATTTAAAATGCAAATCAGTATGGGCCAGTTCAGTGAAGTGATCCAACAACGGTGCGTCTTACAGCGTATTCTGCTTCTATGTTGGAACATCCTGAGTCTCACTTTTTGTGTAGTGTGGGTGTTCCGGCATACGGAGGGGCGTTCCGGCACAGGAACGCCTCCTAAAAGTGGCCACAAAATTTCACTCAGCCACTTTTAATGCAGCATGTTAGGCATAGAGGCACCCCGAGCCTTGCTGGAGCTGCAAGTAAAACAACCGCAAAGGTGCACCACAACAAGCAAGATAATAAGTGCAAATGGTATTTAAGCACGATGAAGAAATATTTCACAAAGAAATGTTGATAGTCTTCTTTTATTCTTTAATTTTCAATTTGCAGTGAAACATATACAGCCGACGCGTTTCGTCCCAAGCTGGGACTTCTTCAGGGCTGTCGGTAAAAAACATATACATTCAATCAATTTTATGTACAACGAATAACTTCCAATCTGACAACATGAACAACAACAAACATAATAAAAACCTTCCTACGATAGACATGGAGCTTTATACATTGATCTTAAGACGTCAGCCCACAGACAATCTATGACCTGGGGGTTACATATAAACCTAGGAATATATACAAGTGTATAAACATTATTTACAGTTAAAAATAAGCATTATTTACATTTGCAAAGGATCATTTTATAGTGTTTGCATTTCAAACAAACAAATTTATCAAAACGGGGGATAGATATGTACAAAAGGCATGCAGTGTATGCTAAGCCAATATTTGTACATGTGGCACAAAGAGGGACCAGAATAAGAAAAGGAGAAAAAGGATGAGGAAAACACAATAAACGAAAGGAGAACCCCATATGGGGAGTGGGCTAGTTCCATATTGTAAGGGGCCCAGCGAAATGGGGATCCAACTACGTCCAGCATCAAATACCATTGTTACATCAAACCCAAAGCTCATTTACCTTTGAGTTTATAATACGTCGCTTTTGGAGACAATGTAAGAGGAACCGGAGTCCAAGAGTCGCCTTCCCAGAAACTTTAATCCTGATGTGAGTTAGTTCATACCCATGTCGAATTAACAGGTTTGGACCTTAGCGGGGACATGAAAATGTAAAATTAACCATCTTGAAGTCTATTTGTGTTGTTACGCGATAAAGTAAGCAATGCTTAATACGGGTTAGCAGCAGGTAAGGGAGGGGCAATGAAAACCCGGTCGTTAAATCTAATGTTCCTTTGCTACTATCTACTTACTGTAAGCATGCTAATGGGTGATGAAGGCAATGCTTATCAAAAGTTCATGAGTGGTGAAAAACGGTCTTGCCACCTTAGTTGTATATCTGTCTTAAGCCATCTACTGAAAGAAATTAAGAAGGAAAGCATGGTCATACCCTATGAAAGGCGATTTAATTAGGAAAACCAAAAAAACAAAAAGTGAAAAGGAGATAAATTGGTATGACATAGATTTTACCTGAGTGGTCTATAGATCTAGTGATGGACTGGAGGTCCTATTTATCCAAGGGAGAAGGGTGTAGGCACTGTGTTCCAGCAGGCCTATCAAATGAAAAATGGGTACAATGCTATCTTATAATTGGGTGCAACCAATAGAATATAAAAATATAAAAATACATTTCTGTATAGGTTTTTATAGTTGTGTGTGACCATTTTAAATATAGTCAGTGATATTCAACCCCAGGTTGTTGGTCCAGTTACATGAACAATATTAAGAAATTAATGGTGAACTAGCTATTTTAGTTTATTGGATAAGGGTACTAGGCAGGATGAAAAACTATTTCAAAGTATAAGGAAAACTTTATGTAAGAATGCAAATCCCCTTAGGTAAAATACATTAATAAGCAATAATGCACTTGGTCTTAAACAAAGACAGAGCCTACTGAAAAAATAATTCAGGAAAGGACCTTTACTAAGTGCCAATAGTGCAAAGGATCCTAACAGAGGGGATAAACAGGTTACAAAGTTTGTAACCAAACTCACCGTTCCTGATAAAACGGCCGGCGTCCATCCACAGCCCTCGTCCCACCGAAACACCCACAGCGACGTCGTGTTCGAATACTGTGAGCCCATCGTGTCTGTTATATAGCGTGAGCAATTATGTAAAGGGTCTGCACCTGACAAAACTGCGCCAACGCAGAAGCGCCGGGTGTCGGAAATGCGCGATGTAAACATGTGTAGTAGTGGCGGCCATCTTGAAATGGCTAAGAGGAGCGTATATATATACACTCTTTCCCACCTAATGCTCGTTTTTCGGTGGGTGTCCGCCCTTCTTAGCACCCGGGATAGCCGATTAGCTACTGTGATCGGCCCTATATGCTGTAAACGCATTAGTACGGCGAAAAAAGAAAAAAAGGAAAAAAAATTTTTTAAATCGAAAGCGATCACGCATGATGCTAACTGATGAATTTGTTCGAAGCGGAGGGACGGGTAATCTAATTTGTAATAAAAGAGGAACATGGGCATGTTATGAGAGGGTGACATATTCCATAATATGAAGGATGGAAAGTAGGAAGGAATTGCGGCGGCCATCTTTGCCTGTGTTCCCACAGGTAATGTAATCAGCAAATATTGCTATGGGATTACATTGCAGAGATGATATAAAGCCCTAAGGGGGGAACAAAAGGACATATATTGTGCAGTCTCATTAATCCTAATCAAATAAACTAGGATTATTAAAATATATGGAAGATGATGCAACGTTGCAAGAGGTTTTGGTGTCAAGGTAATAAAGCGACAATATCATAAACCTTGAAACCACAATCCAATAAGTCCAATTTAAGGACATCTACTCAGGTTGTCTATCCTCAGTCGGATGGGATTTTGTCCAACTCAATCCGAGTGAGGCAAGCATTAATTTTAGCCTGTTTGATTTGTGGCCCTAGAGCCCGGGTAATTGAGAAGCGACTAGTTCCTGCAAGAAGAAAGAAATGGAGGACAGCAAGGTACAGAAGGACAGAAAAGAGACAACAGTGATATATAACAATGTTTGGGACCTTTTAAGTGCCCGCCATGATAAGCGGAAAGGGAAACCAAGTGCCATTGTTAACTGGGATTGTTAAGTGAAACTATTTACAAATTTGCTTCCAAAAAAGAAAAAAACGATATTTACAGGTTCACTATTTACAAATTGGCAGTCCAATGTTTGGATCTTCTTTCAGAGTATGGGGACATGTCATCCTAAATTTGTTTAAATGCACAGAAAAAGACGTCACCTATGTGGCGAGCATAAGCAGAGAGGAGAAGGGGATCAAATTAAGCGGGCTAAGCAAGGAAATGATGTAGCTCATCCTCGGTGTTATGACCGAGTTCTATACATCGTAGTCTACATATCCAGCCCGCCTCCCTTTGTCTTAATGCAAGTTCCCTATTTCCTCCTCTTGGATGGGTAGGTTGATGATCAATGCCCATAAACCACATGTTATCTGTGTCTTTATGATATTCCTGCATGTGATAGGACATGGGGTACCTCATGTCACCATTACGTCTTGCACGGACATGTTCCTGGATGCGGATCTTTAGAGCTCTCTTGGTGCTACCAACATAAATCTTGTTGCAACCGCACCCCAAGATATAAACAACATATTTGGTATTGCAGTTGATCAGGTGATCTATTGTGTAGGATTTGTTTGTATTGAAACAGAATTCCTTAGTTCTATTTCTACCCAGTGCACACATGTTGCAGTCGCTACATGTAAAGAAGCCTTTAGCGGGAGAAGTTAACCAGTTGGTCCGCTTTTTGGATTCTATATAGCTCGGGCAAAGGATGTTACGGAGGTTTTTTCCTCTCCTGTAGCATATTTTGGGTGTCCTGGTGATCGAATCCTGAAGGCTCGGTATATCCGCAATCAAATGCCAATGCTTTCTTAAGATGTTGAAAACTTTGCTGCTTTGGTCAGAGTACTGTGTGTTAAATGAGAGGGGTCTGCTAATGTTTGATGGTCTAGTTTTAGGTGCTAAAGTGCTTTGTCTTGATATATTTTTAACTTTTTTATTAGCTCTTTCCAGGGTCTTTCTGGGATAGCCCCTATCAAGAAATCGTTTTTCAGTTTCCTGGATATTATGAAGGAAAGAATCCTCCGTGCTGCAATTCCGGCGCATCCTAATCATTTCCCCATAAGGGATGTTCTCGATTACATGTCGGGGATGTGCGCTCTCATAGTGTAGAATACTATTGCAGGCTGTCGCCTTACGATGAGTGCAGCTTTGGATTTTATTGTTCTCTACAAAGAATTTCACATCAAGAAAGTCGATGGCTTTCTGATTGTGTGTCATCGTGAAGCGAACATTGAACGGATTATCATTGAGGTAGCCAAAGTAATCCAAAAGCTCCGGGGTAGGTCCATCCCAGATCATGATCACATCATCGATGTACCTACCCCAGAAAATGATGTTGTTCATCCATTTGGCTGCGTGGCGACCCCATGCATGCTCCCGCTCAAACCAGCCCATGAATAGGCCGGCGTAAGCGGGAGCAAATCTGGAACCCATCGCAGTCCCTTGCGTTTGGTGATACCATGTCGAATCATGCAAGAAGAAGTTTTTGGACAGTATAATTTCTGTCATCTCAAGAAGGACACCATTGTGTAACATGTGGTCTGCTGAACGTTTGTCCAGAAAGGTTTCCAGGGCCCTTATTCCAAATTCTTTTTTGATACAGGTGTAAAGCCCAACTACATCAAGGGTGACGAAATGTAGGGTATCCGTCCAAGTAAAACCCTCCAGTTTGCCCAATATATCTTTAGTGTCCCTCAAGTAGGCCGGAAGATTTTGTACCATGGGCTGGATGAAAGTATCCACATACTCAGATAGTCTTTCTGTGGGCGAGTTGACTCCGGAAATAATGGGGCGGCCAGGTGGAAAGGGGCCTCCCTTATGAATTTTGGGGAGTATATAAATACAGGGGAAAGAAGGGGTTGTTACTGTGAGGTATTGACACTCCTCAACACTAAGTAAACCTGTCTCTCGCCATTCTGTAAGTCTCATGTTTATGTGGGATGTGAGTGCTTCAATGGGGTTAAAACCAAGTCTGGTATAACAGGTGGAATCAGAAAGTTGACGGGAAATTTCATTCATATAATCTTCCTTATTCATGATAATTACGTTTCCCCCTTTATCCGCTTCGCGGATAACAATATTTTCGTCTGACTGGAGTCTTTTTAGGGCTTCAGACTCTATGCGTGTGAGATTGTATTTGGAATGGGGAACACGTTTAGGATTTTCAAGCATTTGGTAAAGGGATTGGGTAACTTTTTCACGAAAAATTTCAATATTTGGATGAGTACCTGTGGGGGTGAATTTAGATCTTGGTTTTAATCCACTTTCAATATACACATCTTCAACAATATTCAATTCATCTCTCACATTTTCAATGTCAATAGAAGTATCGAGTTCCACAGAAATCATTGCTTGTATTGTGTTTATTTCATTGAACGCCCTTGCTGGAGCTGCGTCGCGCTTGCGACGCGACTCCAGCAATGCGCCGCCTCTCTGCTGGGGATGAGACAAGCATCTGCCCATCCTTGCACCACAGTGCGCCGCATTGAAAATACGACGCATCAGTGGTGGCGCACGGGTGGGCAGATGCGTCGCAACTCTTCTGGCGCATCCCTGCTAATAAGCAGAGATGTGCCACAAGTAGTAAATCTGCCCCCAACTTCTTATGGTGTCCCCATTGTCGTAAGTGAGAGTAAAGTGAGGAGGGATTGTGGGTCCACGCACATGACGCCTGCTGCCTCTGGAGACCGTGTCTGATCTGCTGATATCTCCCAAAGTTTTGGCAAATGCAAATCTTTGGAAAGGTCCACATAAGACTCGTTGGAGTCGTCATTCAGTAGGCACTTGGCTTCAGTGGGACCTTTCTCCTTCCAATCGACCATAGAAAGTGAACTCTATCCCTACAGTGGCACTTTGTTTTGTGGGAAGCCGTCGTCTTCAAGTGAGAGAGGCACAGATTTCTACACAACATGGATTTTGGCGTGTGGCAGTATTATGGGCAGGGCACTGGAATAATGTGGTGGGGTGTAGCAGGCACACGGCTGGGTGTAGCAGACACACGGCGGGGTGTAGCAGGCACACAGTGGGGTGTAGTAGGCACACGGCGGGGTGTAGCAGGCACACAGTGGGGTGTAGTAGGCACACGTCGGGGTGTAGTAGGCACACAGCGGGGTGTAGCAGACACACGGTGGGGTGTAGTAGGCACAAGGCGGTGTGTAGCAGGCACACGGCGGGGTGTAGCAGACAAACGGCAGGGTGTAGCAGGCACACAGTGGGGTGTAGCAGACACACGGTGGGGTGTAGTAGGCACAAGGCAGTGTGTAGCAGACACACGGCGGGGTGTAGCAGGCACACGGCAGGGTGTAGCAGGCACAAGGCGGGGTGTAGCAGGCACATGGCTGGGTGTAGCAGACACACGGCGGGGTGTAGCAGGCACACAGTGGGGTGTAGTAGGCACACGGCGGGGTGTAGCAGACACACGGCGGGGTGTAGCAGGCACACAGTGGGGTGTAGTAGGCACCCGTCGGGGTGTAGTAGGCACACAGCGGGGTGTAGCAGACACACGGTGGGGTGTAGTAGGCACAAGGCGGTGTGTAGCAGGCACACGGCGGGGTGTAGCAGACAAACGGCAGGGTGTAGCAGGCACACAGTGGGGTGTAGCAGACACACGGTGGGGTGTAGTAGGCACAAGGCGGTGTGTAGCAGACACACGGCGGGGTGCAGCAGACACACGGCAGGGTGTAGCAGGCACACAGCGGGGTGTAGCAGGCACACGGTGTGGTGTAGCGACACACGGCGGGGTGTAGCAGACACATGGCGGGGTGTAGCAGACACACAGCATGATGTAGTAGGCACACGGTGGGGTGTAGTAGGCACACGGCGTGGTGTTGCAGACACACGGCGGGGTGTTGCAGACACACGGCGGGGTGTTGCAGACACACGGTGGGGTGTAGCAGACACACGTTGGGGTGTAGCAGGCACAAGGAGGGGTGTAGCAGGCACACGGCGGGGTGTAGCAGGCCCATGGATGGGGAGGTGCAGATGTTGTGATGCCTGCACTCACGCTCAGCAGGAAGATGACACATGATTAAGCTGTCGTGTGATATGGGTACCTGGGCTACACTAGCGACACTGGTCCACGCACGCTACATGCACACTCGAAGTTGAGAATGGAGCAGGTGGGACAAGAGAATCCCTGGTCAAAGCAGGACTAAAGGCGTGGTGGGGTCAAAGGCGACGCTGCAGTTATGACTGACCCTTAGTCACAGCCGTTCTGCACTTATGACTTTTTGTGCATAATTATGAATCTGTTGGATTTGCCACAGAATGCATCACAGGTCGCATAATCGTCAGATTATAACAAAAACATATGTTTGTAGCTCAAACGGATGAAACGTTACTAAAAACGTGGAAACACATTTTCCTGTGCATTGAAAACAACGGTTAACTGATCATGTATCAATTGTTTATTGCAATATTTTGGTGTTGAACATGTAATAATAAAGTGAAATAATTGCCCAGATAGTGTTAACCATGTGTAAAAAGAACAACCTAATGAAAAAGTACCATTACAATATATGCCACATTGCACTGCCAAAAATGTACTTTTCTTGCTGCTAATTTAATTAACCTGTCTGAAATCATTTGGCCCTCCACAGCTTCCTAATTATGGTGGCCCCACCTATAATACTTCCATCCACTCACATCTGGTGGTGACCTAGATGACGCAACCCTTCCTGGCCGCTCTATGATGCAAAGGTGTGTGCATGGTGCTCGGCAGCCTGTTGTGCACGGGAGGACAGCAGCAGCCAGTTTCAGTAACTATGGCTCTGCGTTCTTTATCGTGTACAGCGATTTAGTAAGTCTTCCTCCCAGACTGAAAGAGTAAGAAAGAGGTTTCTTATCCCAGCCCCGTGCAATATCACGCTGTAGTAATACTGCCCAAGACTATTAACCATAGAGGCCGCTGGCGAGCATCATTGAAGCCAGATAAGCAAGGACGCCTCTAAGTCTGAAGTTATCCAAGATCTTTTAAATGTAACCAAAACTATATGCAGCCAGCCCTTTTTAGGGCTTGCATACGCAACGTGCATGCATTGCATAGGAGAGCCCTGTAGCCATACCACAGCTTTGGGGGCAAAAACATGCATGTGTTGCATTGTAAGCAATGCAACACGTGCACATCTAGGTGATTTCCTCTCAGGAGCGTGCGGCACCATATGGTGGCGCCATATGGTCACGCTGCCGCAAAGGAATCACTCAGGCCCCCCTCCCGCCGCGTGCTTTCACGGCGGTGCGGCCAATACTTGTTGTCCTCACCTGCGGTCCTGACAATTACAATCTGCTGGTTTGTATGCTATCCCATTTTTAGGTCTCGATCTAAAGCATTGCTTTTAGCAATGCTTGTTGTCAAGATTTCTAGTACGCAGTCCGAAAAGTCTGCCAAGGGCGGATTAGCCACAGTTCATGTGATCTATGCACGTGCACAAACCAGCTACGTCACAAACCACCATTTGTCTGAGCCTTGCATCAGAACATCAAAGCCATTTGCCAGCATCCACTTCACGCACTACGCAGGTCATCAACAGGACCATCTGCTCGTGCCCAGCCCCACTCCCAGCGCTGCCTTTCCTCTGCTCAGCTTCAACTCAGCTTCAACTGGTGCCCGACATCGCACCCTTGCTGCCCGTAAGCGCTTGTTTAATTTTTCTCCTTTTCCCTCTCCCTCTCCCCCTCCACCTCCACTCTCATGCCACGTTTCCACTCAACACAATCCTTTAATTTCACTCTTTTCCCCATTTTCACGTTTTTATTTCTTTCTTTCCTTCCTTCCTTTCTGTCTCTGTGCTTCTCTAAATCTCTTCTCCAGCCTCTATCTTTCCAACCTCCTCTCCCTTTACTATGGGCTAAGCTTTATGTCTCACTCCTTTTCTCACTCACCCCACCACACCCTGTTTAATCTTTTTGTATTTTCTTCTTTTCTCTTCTCACCTATGTCATTCCTACCTGCACACTGCTGCACACTACCATACGACTCACACTGCTGCATGCCTCACACTGCTGCACGCCTCACACTGCTGCATGCCACACACTGCTGCACGCCTCACACTGCTGCACGCCACACACTGCTGCACGCCTCACACTGCTGCACGCCACACACTGCTGCACGCCTCACACTGCTGCACGCCTCACACTGCTGCATGCCACACACTGCTGCACGCCTCACACTGCTGCACGCCACACACTGCTGCACGCCTCACACTGCTGCACGCCTCACACTGCTGCACGCCACACACTGCTGCACGCCTCACACTGCTGCATGCCTCACACTTCTGCACGCCACACACTGCTGCATGCCTCACACTGCTGCACGCCTCACACTGCTGCATGCCTCACACTGCTGCATGCCACACACTGCTGCACGCCTCACACTGCTGCATGCCACACACTGCTGCACGCCACACACTGCTGCATGCCTCACACTGCTGCATGCCACACACTGCTGCACGCCTCACACTGCTGCATGCTGCACACTGCTGCACGCCTCACACTTCTGCACGCCACACACTGCTGCATGCCTCACACTGCTGCACGCCTCACACTGCTGCACGCCTCACACTGCTGCATGCCACACACTGCTGCATGCCTCACACTGCTGCACGCCTCACACTGCTGCATGCCTCACACTGCTGCACGCCTCACACTGCTGCACACCTCACACTGCTGCACGCCTCACACTGCTGCATGCCACACACTGCTGCACGCATCACACTGCTGCACGCCTCACACTGCTGCATGCCGCACACTGCTGCACGCCGCACACTGCTGCACGCCTTACACTGTGGCACACTGCTGCACGCTGCACAATGCTGCACGCCTCACACTGCTGCACGCCTCACACTGCTGCACGCCGCACACTGCTGCACGCTGCACAATGCTGCACCCCACACACTGCTGCACACTGCTGCACACTACCACACGACTCACACTGCTGCATGCCTCACACTGCTGCACGCCACACACTGCTGCACGCCTCACACTGCTGCATGCCTCACACTGCTGCATGCCACACACTGCTGCACGCCACACACTGCTGCATGCCTCACACTGCTGCATGCCTCACACTGCTGCACGCCTCACACTGCTGCACACCTCACACTGCTGCACGCCTCACACTGCTGCATGCCACACACTGCTGCACACATCACACTGCTGCACGCCTCACACTGTGGCACACTGCTGCACGCCTTACACTGTGGCACACTGCTGCACGCTGCACAATGCTGCACGCCTCACACTGCTGCACGCCTCACACTGCGGCACGCCGCACACTGCTGCACGCTGCACAATGCTGCACCCCACACACTGCTGCACACTGCTGCACACTACCACACGACTCACACTGCTGCATGCCTCACACTGCTGCACGCCACACACTGCTGCACACCTCACACTGCTGCACGCCTCACACTGCTGCATGCCACACACTGCTGCATGCTGCACACTGCTGCACGCCACACACTGCTGCACGCCACACACTGCTGCACACCACACACTGCTGCACGCCACACACTACTGCATGCTGCACACTGCTGCACGCCACACACTGCTGCATGCCTCACACTGCTGCATGCCTCACACTGCTGCACGCCTCACACTGCTGCATGCCGCACACTGCTGCACACCTCACACTGCTGCACGCCTCACACTGCTGCATGCCACACACTGCTGCATGCCTCACACTGCTGCACGCCTCACACTGCTGCACGCCACACACTGCTGCATGCCACACACTGCTGCATGCCTCACACTGCTGCATGCCACACACTGCTGCATGCCTCACACTGCTGCACGCCTCACACTGCTGCACGCCACACACTGCTGCATTACTCACACTGCTGCACGCCTCACACTGCTGCATGCCACACACTGCTGCACGCCACACACTGCTGCACGCCTCACACTGCTGCATTACTCACACTGCTGCATGCCACACACTGCTGCATGCCACACACTGCTGCATGCCACACACAGCTGCACGCCTCACACTGCTGCATGCCACACACTGCTGCATGCCTCACACTGCTGCATGCCACACACTGCTGCACGCCACACACTGCTGCACACCACACACTGCTGCATGCCGCACACTGCTGCACACCTCACACTGCTGCACGCCTCACACTGCTGCATGCCACACACTGCTGCATGCCTCACACTGCTGCATGCCTCACACTGCTGCACGCCACACACTGCTGCACGCCGCACACTGCTGCATGCCTCACACTGCTGCATGCCACACACTGATGCATGCCTCACACTGCTGCACGCCACACACTGCTGCATGCCTCACACTGCTGCACGCCACACACTGCTGCATGCCTCACGCTGCTGCACGCCACACACTGCTGCATGCCTCACACTGCTGCACGCCTCACACTGCTGCATGCCTCACACTGCTGCACGCCTCACACTGCTGCACGCCTCACACTGCTGCATGCCACACACTGCTGCATGCCTCACACTGCTGCACGCCTCACACTGCTGCACGCCACACACTGCTGCACGCCACACACTGCTGCACACCACACACTGCTGCACGCCGCACACTGCTGCACACCTCACACTGCTGCATGCCACACACTGCTGCATGCCTCACACTGCTGCACGCCTCACACTGCTGCACGCCACACATTGCTGCACGCCTCACACTGCTGCACGCCACACACTGCTGCACGCCTCACACTGCTGCACGCCTCACACTGCTGCACGCCACACACTGCTGCATGCCACACACTGCTGCATGCCACACACTGCTGCACGCCTCACACTGCTGCACGCCTCACACTGCTGCACGCCTCACACTGCTGCACGCCTCACACTGCTGCATGCCACACACTGCTGCATGCCACACACTGCTGCACCCCTCACACTGCTGCACGCCTCACACTGCTGCATGCCACACACTGCTGCACGCCTCACACTGCTGCACACCACACATTGCTGCACGCTGCACACTGCTGCATTACTCACACTGCTGCATGCCTCACACTGCTGCACGCCACACACTGCTGCACGCCACACACTGCTGCACACCTCACACTGCTGCATGCCTCACACTGCTGCACGCCACACACTGCTGCACGCCACACACTGCTGCACGCCTCACACTGCTGCACGCCTCACACTGCTGCATGCCACACACTGCTGCATGCCACACACTGCTGCACGCCTCACACTGCTGCACGCCTCACACTGCTGCACGCCTCACACTGCTGCACGCCTCACACTGCTGCATGCCACACACTGCTGCACGCCTCACACTGCTGCACGCCTCACACTGCTGCACGCCTCACACTGCTGCATGCCACACACGGCTGCATGCCACACACTGCTGCACGCCTCACACTGCTGCACGCCTCACACTGCTGCATGCCACACACTGCTGCACGCCTCACACTGCTGCACGCCTCACACTGCTGCACGCCTCACACTGCTGCATGCCACACACTGCTGCACGCCTCACACTGCTGCACGCCTCACACTGCTGCACGCCTCACACTGCTGCACGCCACACACTGCTGCATGCCACACACTGCTGCATGCCACACACTGCTGCACGCCTCACACTGCTGCACGCCTCACACTGCTGCACGCCTCACACTGCTGCATGCCACACACTGCTGCATGCCACACACTGCTGCACGCCTCACACTGCTGCACGCCACACACTGCTGCACGCCTCACACTGCTGCACGCCACACACTAATGCATGACACACACCGCTGCATGCCTCACACTGCTGCACGCATCACACTGCTGCACGCCGCACACTGCTGCACGCCTTACACTGTGGCACACTGCTGCACGCTGCACAATGCTGCACGCTTCACACTGCTGCACGCCTCACACTGCTGCACGCCGCACACTGCTGCATGCCACACACTGCTGCATGCCTCACACTGCTGCACGCCACACACTGCTGCATGCCTCACACTGCTGCACGCCGCACACTGCTGCACACCTCACACAGCTGCACGCCACACACTGCTGCACACCTCACACTGATGCACGCCTCACACTGCTGCATGCCACACACTGCTGCACGCCTCACACTGCTGCATGCCACACACTGCTGCACGCCTCACACTGCTGCACGCCACACACTGCTGCACGCCTCACACTGCTGCACGCCTCACACTGCTGCACGCCACACACTGCTGCACGCCTCACACTGCTGCATGCCTCACACTTCTGCACGCCACACACTGCTGCATGCCTCACACTGCTGCACGCCTCACACTGCTGCATGCCTCACACTGCTGCATGCCACACACTGCTGCACGCCTCACACTGCTGCATGCCTCACACTGCTGCATGCCACACACTGCTGCACGCCACACACTGCTGCATGCCTCACACTGCTGCATGCCACACACTGCTGCACGCCTCACACTGCTGCATGCTGCACACTGCTGCACGCCTCACACTTCTGCACGCCACACACTGCTGCATGCCTCACACTGCTGCACGCCTCACACTGCTGCACGCCTCACACTGCTGCATGCCACACACTGCTGCATGCCTCACACTGCTGCACGCCTCACACTGCTGCATGCCTCACACTGCTGCACGCCTCACACTGCTGCACACCTCACACTGCTGCACGCCTCACACTGCTGCATGCCACACACTGCTGCACGCATCACACTGCTGCACGCCTCACACTGCTGCATGCCGCACACTGCTGCACGCCGCACACTGCTGCACGCCTTACACTGTGGCACACTGCTGCACGCTGCACAATGCTGCACGCCTCACACTGCTGCACGCCTCACACTGCTGCACGCCGCACACTGCTGCACGCTGCACAATGCTGCACCCCACACACTGCTGCACACTGCTGCACACTACCACACGACTCACACTGCTGCATGCCTCACACTGCTGCACGCCACACACTGCTGCACGCCTCACACTGCTGCATGCCTCACACTGCTGCATGCCACACACTGCTGCACGCCACACACTGCTGCATGCCTCACACTGCTGCATGCCTCACACTGCTGCACGCCTCACACTGCTGCACACCTCACACTGCTGCACGCCTCACACTGCTGCATGCCACACACTGCTGCACACATCACACTGCTGCACGCCTCACACTGTGGCACACTGCTGCACGCCTTACACTGTGGCACACTGCTGCACGCTGCACAATGCTGCACGCCTCACACTGCTGCACGCCTCACACTGCGGCACGCCGCACACTGCTGCACGCTGCACAATGCTGCACCCCACACACTGCTGCACACTGCTGCACACTACCACACGACTCACACTGCTGCATGCCTCACACTGCTGCACGCCACACACTGCTGCACACCTCACACTGCTGCACGCCTCACACTGCTGCATGCCACACACTGCTGCATGCTGCACACTGCTGCACGCCACACACTGCTGCACGCCACACACTGCTGCACACCACACACTGCTGCACGCCACACACTACTGCATGCTGCACACTGCTGCACGCCACACACTGCTGCATGCCTCACACTGCTGCATGCCTCACACTGCTGCACGCCTCACACTGCTGCATGCCGCACACTGCTGCACACCTCACACTGCTGCACGCCTCACACTGCTGCATGCCACACACTGCTGCATGCCTCACACTGCTGCACGCCTCACACTGCTGCACGCCACACACTGCTGCATGCCACACACTGCTGCATGCCTCACACTGCTGCATGCCACACACTGCTGCATGCCTCACACTGCTGCACGCCTCACACTGCTGCACGCCACACACTGCTGCATTACTCACACTGCTGCACGCCTCACACTGCTGCATGCCACACACTGCTGCACGCCACACACTGCTGCACGCCTCACACTGCTGCATTACTCACACTGCTGCATGCCACACACTGCTGCATGCCACACACTGCTGCATGCCACACACAGCTGCACGCCTCACACTGCTGCATGCCACACACTGCTGCATGCCTCACACTGCTGCATGCCACACACTGCTGCACGCCACACACTGCTGCACACCACACACTGCTGCATGCCGCACACTGCTGCACACCTCACACTGCTGCACGCCTCACACTGCTGCATGCCACACACTGCTGCATGCCTCACACTGCTGCATGCCTCACACTGCTGCACGCCACACACTGCTGCACGCCGCACACTGCTGCATGCCTCACACTGCTGCATGCCACACACTGCTGCATGCCTCACACTGCTGCACGCCACACACTGCTGCATGCCTCACACTGCTGCACGCCACACACTGCTGCATGCCTCACGCTGCTGCACGCCACACACTGCTGCATGCCTCACACTGCTGCACGCCTCACACTGCTGCATGCCTCACACTGCTGCACGCCTCACACTGCTGCACGCCTCACACTGCTGCATGCCACACACTGCTGCATGCCTCACACTGCTGCACGCCTCACACTGCTGCACGCCACACACTGCTGCACGCCACACACTGCTGCACACCACACACTGCTGCACGCCGCACACTGCTGCACACCTCACACTGCTGCATGCCACACACTGCTGCACGCCTCACACTGCTGCACGCCTCACACTGCTGCACGCCACACACTGCTGCACGCCTCACACTGCTGCACGCCACACACTGCTGCACGCCTCACACTGCTGCACGCCACACACTGCTGCATGCCACACACTGCTGCATGCCACACACTGCTGCACGCCTCACACTGCTGCACGCCTCACACTGCTGCACGCCTCACACTGCTGCACGCCTCACACTGCTGCATGCCACACACTGCTGCATGCCACACACTGCTGCACGCCTCACACTGCTGCACGCCTCACACTGCTGCATGCCACACACTGCTGCACGCCTCACACTGCTGCACACCACACATTGCTGCACGCTGCACACTGCTGCATGCTGCACACTGCTGCATTACTCACACTGCTGCATGCCTCACACTGCTGCACGCCACACACTGCTGCACGCCACACACTGCTGCACACCTCACACTGCTGCATGCCTCACACTGCTGCACGCCACACACTGCTGCACGCCACACACTGCTGCACGCCTCACACTGCTGCACGCCTCACACTGCTGCATGCCACACACTGCTGCATGCCACACACTGCTGCACGCCTCACACTGCTGCACGCCTCACACTGCTGCACGCCTCACACTGCTGCACGCCTCACACTGCTGCATGCCACACACTGCTGCACGCCTCACACTGCTGCACGCCTCACACTGCTGCACGCCTCACACTGCTGCATGCCACACACGGCTGCATGCCACACACTGCTGCACGCCTCACACTGCTGCACGCCTCACACTGCTGCATGCCACACACTGCTGCATGCCTCACACTGCTGCACGCCTCACACTGCTGCACGCCTCACACTGCTGCATGCCACACACTGCTGCACGCCTCACACTGCTGCACGCCTCACACTGCTGCACGCCTCACACTGCTGCACGCCACACACTGCTGCATGCCACACACTGCTGCATGCCACACACTGCTGCACGCCTCACACTGCTGCACGCCTCACACTGCTGCACGCCTCACACTGCTGCATGCCACACACTGCTGCATGCCACACACTGCTGCACGCCTCACACTGCTGCACGCCACACACTGCTGCACGCCTCACACTGCTGCACGCCACACACTAATGCATGACACACACCGCTGCATGCCTCACACTGCTGCACGCATCACACTGCTGCACGCCGCACACTGCTGCACGCCTTACACTGTGGCACACTGCTGCACGCTGCACAATGCTGCACGCCTCACACTGCTGCACGCCTCACACTGCTGCACGCCGCACACTGCTGCATGCCACACACTGCTGCATGCCTCACACTGCTGCACGCCACACACTGCTGCATGCCTCACACTGCTGCACGCCGCACACTGCTGCACACCTCACACAGCTGCACGCCACACACTGCTGCACACCTCACACTGATGCACGCCTCACACTGCTGCATGCCACACACTGCTGCACGCCTCACACTGCTGCATGCCACACACTGCTGCACGCCTCACACTGCTGCACGCCTCACACTGCTGCACGCCTCACACTGCTGCACGCCACACACTGCTGCATGCCACATACTGCTGCACACCTCACACTGCTGCACGCCACACACTGCTGCACGCCACACACTGCTGCATGCCACATACTGCTGCACACCTCATACTGCTGCACGCCTCACACTGCTGCATGCCGCACACTGCTGCACGCCTTACACTGTGGCACACTGCTGCACGCTGCACAATGCTGCACGCCTCACACTGCTGCACGCCTCACACTGCTGCACGCCGCACACTGCTGCACGCTGCACACTGCTGCACACTGCTGCACACTACCACACGACTCACACTGCTGCATGCCTCACACTGCTGCACGCCTCACACTGCTGCATGCCTCACACTGCTGCATACCTCACACTGCTGCACGCCTCACACTGCTGCATGCCTCACACTGCTGCATGCCACACACTGCTGCACGCCACACACTGCTGCACACCACACATTGCTGCACGCTGCACACTGCTGCATGCTGCACACTGCTGCATTACTCACACTGCTGCATGCCTCACACTGCTGCACGCCACACACTGCTGCACGCCACACACTGCTGCACACCTCACACTGCTGCATGCCTCACACTGCTGCACGCCACACACTGCTGCACGCCTCACACTGCTGCATGCCACACACTGCTGCACACCTCACACTGCTGCATGCCACACACTGCTGCACGCCACACACTGCTGCACACCACACATTGCTGCACGCTGCACACTGCTGCATGCTGCACACTGCTGCATTACTCACACTGCTGCATGCCTCACACTGCTGCACGCCACACACTGCTGCACGCCACACACTGCTGCACACCTCACACTGCTGCATGCCTCACACTGCTGCATGCCACACACTGCTGCACGCCACACACTGCTGCACACCTCACACTGCTGCACTCCTCACACTGCTGCACGCCACACACTGCTGCACGCCACACACTGCTGCACACCTCACACTGCTGCATGCCACACTCTGCTGCATGCCACACACTGCTGCATGCCACACACTGCTGCACGCCACACATTGCTGCACACTGCTGCATGCTGCACACTGCTGCACGCCTCACACTGCTGCATGCTGCACAGTGCTGCACAACACTGCTGCATGCCTCACACTGCAGCACGCCGCACACTGCTGCACGCCTCACACTGCTGCACGCCTCACACTGCTGCATGCCGCACACTGCTGCAAGCTACACACTGCTGCATGCCTCACACTGCTGCACGCCATACACTGCTGCACGCCTCACACTGCTGCACGCCTCACACTGCTGCACGCCGCACACTGCTGCACGCTGCACAATGCTGCACGCCTCTCACTGCTGCATGTTGCACACTGCTGCACACTACCGCACGACTCACACTGCTGCATGCCTCACACTGCTGCACGCCTCACACTGCTGCATGCCTCACACTGCTGCATACGTCACACTGCTGCACGCCTCACACTGCTGCATGCCTCACACTGCTGCATGCCACACACTGCTGCACACCACACACTGCTGCACACCACACATTGCTGCATGCTGCACACTGCTGCATGCTGCACACTGCTGCATTACTCACACTGCTGCATGCTGCACACTGCTGCATGCCACACACTGCTGCACGCCACACACTGCTGCACACCTCACACTGCTGCATGCCTCACACTGCTGCATGCCTCACACTGCTGCACACCTCACACTGCTGCACGCCACACACTGCTGCATGCCACACACTGCTGCACGCCACACACTGCTGCACGCCTCACACTGCTGCACACCTCACACTGCTGCACGCCACACACTGCTGCATGCCACACACTGCTGCACGCCTCACACTGCTGCACGCCTCACACTGCTGCATACCACACACTGCTGCACGCCTCGCACTCCTGCATGGCTCACAGTGCTGCATGCCACACACTGCTGCACGCCTCACACTGCTGCACGCCTCACACTGCTGCATACCACACACTGCTGCACGCCTCGCACTGCTGCATGCCTCACACTGCTGCATGCCACACACTGCTGCACGCCTCGCACTGCTGCATGCCTCACACTGCTGCACGCCACACACTGCTGCATGCCACATACTGCTGCACGCCTCACACTGCTGCATGCTGCACAGTGCTGCACAACACTGCTGCATGCCTCACACTGCAGCACGCCGCACACTGCTGCACGCCTCACACTGCTGCACGCCGCACACTGCTGCACGCCTCACACTGCTGCACGCCGCACACTGCTGCACGCCACACACTGCTACAGGCCACACACTGCTGCACGCCGCACACTGCTGCATGCCTCACACTGCTGCATTACTCATACTACTGCATGCTGCACACTGCCGCTCGCCTCACACTGCTGCCTGCCTCACACTGCTGCCCGCCTCCCACTGCTGCACGCCTCACACTGCTGCACACCTCACACTGCTGCACGCCTCACACTGCTGCATGCCACACACTGCTGCACGCCACACATTGCTGTACACTGCTGCATGCTGCACACTGCTGCACGCCTCACACTGCTGCATGCTGCACAGTGCTGCACAACACTGCTGCATGCCTCACACTGCAGCACGCCGCACACTGCTGCACGCCTCACACTGCTGCACACCTCACACTGCTGCACGCCGCACACTGCTGCAAGCTACACACTGCTGCATGCCTCACACTGCTGCACACCTCACACTGCTGCACGCCTCACAATGCTGCACGCCACACACTGCTACAGGCAACACACTGCTGCACACCTCACACTGCTGCACGCCGCACACTGCTGCAAGCTACACACTGCTGCATGCCTCACACTGCTGCACACCTCACACTGCTGCACGCCTCACAATGCTGCATGCCACACACTGCTACAGGCCACACACTGCTGCACGCCTCACACTGCTGCATGCCTCACACTGCTGCACGCCGCACACTGCTGCACGCCTCACACTGATGCATGCTGCACACTGCTGCATGCCTCACACTGCTGCATTACTCATACTACTGCATGCTGCACACTGCCGCACGCCTCACACTGCTGCCTGCCTCACACTGCTGCCCGCCTCCCACTGCTGCATGCCTCACACTGCTCCACGCCTCACTCTGCTCCATGCTGCACACTGCTGCATTACTCATACTACTGCATGCTGCACACTGCTGCCCGCCTCACACTGCTGCCCGCCTCACACTGCTGCACGCCTCACACTGCTGCACGCCTCACACTGATGCACGCCTCACACTGATGCACACTGCTGCAGTACTCACACAGCTACATGCTGCACACTGCTGCATGCCTCACACTGCTGCACACCACACACTGCTGCACGCCTCACACTGCTGCACGCTGCACACTGCACACTGCTGCATTACTCATACTACTGCATGCTGCACACTGCTGCCCGCCTCACACTGCTGCCCGCCTCACACTGCTGCTCGCCTCACACTGCTGCACACCTCACACTGCTGCACGCCTCACACTGTTGCACACTGCTGCATTACTGACACAGCTGCACGCCGCACACTGCTGCACGCCACACACTGCTGCACGCCACATGCTGCTGCACGCCACACACTGCTGCATGCCTCACACTGCTGCATGCCTCACATTGCTTCACGCCTCACACTGCTGCACGCCACACTGCTGCCCACCTCACACTGCTGCATGCCTCACACTGCTGCACACTGCTGCATTGCTCACACTGCTGCATGCTGCACACTACCGCACGACTCACACTGCTGCATGTCTCACACTGCTGCATGCCACACACCGCTGCACACCTCACACTGCTGCATGCCTCACACTGCTGCACAAAAGCAAAGACAACCTAAAACAGCTAATACATGCAAGGAAGGGAGAACCGAAGTTGGCCCAAAGGGGAAATCACCACAACATGATAACACTGTGTGTTTTCTCGATAAGGAGATCATATACCAAATGTGCAGCGTGGTGCAAGCTAGCCTGGAACAAATATGGGCTACAAGTCACGTAGCAGCACTGTTTGCGTTTTCACACTCACTGAAAACTCACAACAGGTGCAGTGCGGTGCCAACTTCTCTGGCACAAAGAACAGGTACAAGGCTTGTAACATCACTGTTTACCTTCTCACACACGCAGAACACTTACAGCATGAGCAGGCCAGCACAAGCTGTCATGACTCAAAGAACAGGTGCTAAGCTCTTGACATCACAGTTTGCCCAAGAGCCCAGTAGTGCCAAAGGGCGGAGGAGTGCCAAAGGGCCCAGGAGTGTCAATGGTAGGGATGCATAGGCCCCTGTACTCACAGCTGGCCCTCTGACACCCTAGGACTCCGGACACAAACTCTCCTCTCCTCAGACAGCTGTTCCCGGAGGCGCTGATACCACCTCCAGTTCTACCGATGAGGAGTATTCTCAGCTCTTGGAGCAGAATCCAGATAAGAAAATAGGAGAAAGGCAGGACCGAGCGGCTGGAGAGAAACATTCATGGCGTCCTGGTTCACTGTTTGTAGGAGAGTAGGGTCTGCTTCCTATGGTTACTCCCACATTTTGCTGTGCTTCACTAGTTTTTCAACTTTAGTCTGGCTGTGGCTCTGCTAACCAGGCCCACAGCCTTGCTGTTCTCTCTCTAAATTGATACCATGTGCTTTAGGTACATACCAGATTTGTTACTGGGTCACCCTTGTGAGCCCCTGTATAGTGTACCCTTGGTACCCAGGGTATAGGTACACCCTATGCAGCTGCAGCATGTATTGTGCTACCCCTGGTTAGCCTTCCAAGCTGACACCACAGGTCTTCCCTTGCAGCCTGGGTAAGGTGGTGTAATCACCCCTTACTTAGATATAGTATACCTATATCTATGTATATATAGACACATAGGGCCATATGTAGGTAGCTTAATACCGGTCGGTAACAGCCGAAAATCGGTAAAGTTTCCGTTACCAACCGGTATTTCGCTTTTTCTAATGTCGGTGGCTAGATCTAAGGATTCAGTAATTTACCGATTCGATAATTTAAGGAATCAGTAAATTACCGAATCCTTAAAATATTGAATCGGTAAATTACCGAATCCTTAAATCCTATGTAGGGAGCACTCAAGTGAGTGCATTTTTGATTTCAGGATTTGTTATTTACCACCAACTACAAGTTGGTGGTAAATATCAAATACCTACATACTATTTACCGATTCCTAAATACCAAATCGGTAAAATTCGGTATTTAGGAATCGTAAATAGTAATTACCTACATCTGGCCCATAGTCACCTATAAGTCACTCCTATGGCAGGCCTTAACAATCCTGAAGGCAGAGTGCTTGGTTTTATGTGAGAGGGTGCTCTAGCATGAGCTGAGCCCCTCTGCAGCTTTCGGAACCATCTCCTTATAACTGTTCTATGATATCGCCATACCATATACTCTTAAGTGCGTTATAATCCTCACGGTTAATGCTAACTTTGGTTTGGCTTTATCAAGACATGTTGTGTAAGGTGTCAAACCCTTTGGAATACTACCCCCACCAGTCCTGGCGGTGGGGGTAGCTTTCCACCCTTCTAGAGGGAGAAGACATGTAGTTTCTGGTAAACCCGGTTAAAGTTAAACAGAGCCTCAGCATCACAAAATGGATGCTGCTGCCACAGACACGAGTCTGACCTCCTGCTGCTGGACAAAAGTCTGGCAAGGAAGGCCTGGACAATAGGTTTCCTGTCCAGGGAGGTGCCAGCACCTCCCCAGACAGGCTTTAGTGTATTGGGGCAGGGTGGGTTGCATTCAGTGAATGCTTTTCAGACACTGCCTGGGGCACACAAGGTGCTCCATGCATTTCCCAGTTCAAACCGGTTGCTGGGGCACTCAGCCCCAGCTCTGGTGTGAAACTGGACAAAGGGGAAGGGGTGTTACCACTCCCTCCCCATGTCCACCCATAGGTGGGACCTTAGAGTTAGTCCAACCCCTAAACTTTCTATAAGTATAGAACCCCAGTCCCTAGGACTTTAGATTACCCTGGACAAAACTCTGCAAAATATATCTTGGACCTTCGACATTCCATATCAACTGGAAGATGGAAGATATCTCCCTTGGGGTCAAGGAGTGACTCCCCTGTTCAAACTGGCACCAACTGCATCTTTGCCAGTCTGGACTTTTGAGGCTCCTGCCAGATTCCGAAGAATCTGTGACACAGGACACAGCATTTCCGACATCTCTAAAGCTGACTCGAGCTCCGAGCAAAGCTGAGACCCATAGCTGACATGAGAGACGTGGGACCAGAACTCCTTGACATCCTGCATTTTGCAAACTGCACCTACTTCTTGAGGTATCCCAAAGTTGTGCATCGGGGTTCTTGAAGCCCCAGCCTGGAGCACCTTTTGCACTGAAGCTCAGGGGCCCGCTTTGTGCATTTCAGCTTGACACGTCTTCGCGGTTCCTAGTCTGTTGGCTAGTGAGCCCCTAAGAAGACAATCCTTTGATTTAACTTGCTTTCCTGGTTGCCCCTGGCAGGCTCCAACTTTCTTTCAAAGGAGAAGTTCCGCAAACCTTGCTATTCTGCACCGAAGCCAATCTTTACATCTTGTGTGGATTGCGTTTGCCAAGGCTTGTTGGGTCCAATCCAAGTACCGACACTGCAGTCAACTAGATCCTTTGTGGGACAGCTTGAATCCAGCTCCTGGTCTTCATCAACGCCTCCTGCACCTCGTGGCTGAAGAGACAAACTTCACCTTTTCACCTGAAATCACCCAACATTGTCTGGCATCTTCCTATCGCCGCCCTGGTCACTGGCTAGTGACCCAGACTCTGTCCCCTCTGCTTTCAGGTTCTTCACATCTTCGATCCACCCTTGGATCCAACCAGACACTTTTCCTCTGGTTGCCTGCAGCACTTCTTTGCAGCTCTCCATTGAAAACAACAATGAAACCCGACATCAAAAGACACCTCACCCGGCTTCCATGGGTGAGGTAACACAAGTACTCTGGTAGTCTTGAGGGTATTGGCCCTCCTAGTGTTCTAGTCTAAAAGGGTTCCATCGTAGTTATTCTAGAAGTGTCCTTAAATTGTAAATTTATAACTTGTTCGTTTCCTATAGAAAGTCAATGGTAACCCGCAGCTGTGTTTAGACACTGCACGCGACTCCCGTGGGCCTCCTACTTCCTAACCTTTGGTGGTTTAGAGAAGCCCCAGCGATTCCACAGGCCCCAGGCCTGCTTTCTATCTCAGACGTGGGTCTTATACAACTATTTTAATGTATGGTTTGTGAGGCCCCTAGGGCATAACGTATACTGTGCAACTTATCGTATGCTAATTAAGTTCCTTGTAATGTACTTTTACCTCTGACCTCATAAAGAGTGCAGAGGGGTTGTGTTTAGAATAAATACGTATATATTTGATATGGTAAAACAACTAGCTTAACTCGCCTACTGAAGTGCTGGTCCATGCTACGACTAGGATAGCTTTCTATAAGGTTGACTTTACAACCACCATCAATAAGGGTTGATTAGACTGGTGCAAGGTCCCCACTAGAATAGTGGACAGCATATGCCAGGCTAACTTCTCACACTGTTTATATCAATGTACACCATACGTAGTGATTACACACTCCTCAAGCCAGATATCTGGACACATGCACAGTGGCCCATTCACACTCTCTTTCCTCGCGGTTAAGAGCTATTTGAGTTTTTATCTGATGCCAGCACTTGTTGATTTATGACTGAGGTGTTTTTGGGATGTAGGATTTGGTGTATTGTACCTCATGACGGTATTTAACAATGGCCTAAACTTTGTGCACCAAGAGACTTTGAGCAGACGCACTCCTTCGAGGCTCTCCCGGTGTAGCGTTTAATTGAACCAACTTGTTTCTGTTTCGACAAATGTTTCATTGGGGGGGATCCTTGGATGTGGGAGTGAGGAGTAACAAGGACCTTCTCACTTAACCCTTCTCTTGCTTGAAGGTTTGTAAATATGCATCACTTTTGTGCTGTGGAGCCAAAGAAAGAAAACATACTTGAACTGCAAGTTTGAATGTTTGAATTAAAACACAAACACCAAACACATCTTGTAGCAATTAAAAGATGATCCTTGAATCCAGTTGATAGAACTAGATCTGATTTATTGAAGATTAGTTGATAATACAGAAATAAGTAGGTTCAATAGTAATCCAATTAAAAACCCCACCAGGAGCAGATGGACTCCTGCTCAGCCTCAGATGTAACTGACTCTCAATCCAAGCATACACAATCAGAACCATGTGTGACATCATAGATGCATGCTGAGCAAGATATAACAAACACTAAAGTAGGACAGAGAAAGAGGAAAAACAGGATGTAATACATCTCCCTTCTTAACAAAAATAAAAACAAAGTAAGAACACAAAACTGTGTGGAAAAGAAGAAGATAGAACATACAGCACATACACCATAAAAATTACTGGACAAATAAACAGAATGGGTTAAAATAAAATTTGAGCTTCTCTAAACATATTAGAGTAACAAAATCCACAAGAATGGAAAAGAATGGATTTGATAAATTAAATACATCTGTAAGACAAATCCACAAGAATGGAAAAAGATGGATTTGATAAATTAACTTCAGATCAAATTAAATACATCTGTAACACAAATCCACAAGAATGGAAAAAGATGGATTTGATACATAAATAAGAACTTCTCTACACGTTAGATCATTTAACTGATTCATATCAATGAACAACCTCCCTCTCCTTAAAACATCAAACAATTTGAACACCTCTAAAATATTAGAGCACTTACGTGATTCAATAAATAAGCAACCTATGACTCTTTAAACATCAAACGATGTAAACACCTCTAAAATATCAGAGCACAAATGTGGTTCACATCCCAAAATAAAGCAACCATCCTCTCTTTAAAACATCAAATAATTTGAACACCTCTAAAATATTAGAGCACAAAAGTGTTTCAGAACCTAAAATAGAGCAACATGCAGCTCTTTTAACCTTGAATAAAATGAACACCTCTAACATAGTAGAGCACTAATGTGGTTCAGCAAAGCACTAAGCTTTTAAGGCTCATCCTCGGATGCCACCTAAAACACATTAAATCTAGAAGCACTATAACTCCTCACATAACACTCTTAAGGCTCATCCTTGGATGCAACCTAAACATATTAACTCAGCAAAATAAGAACACCTTGTAAAATGAATCGAACATCAATGGCAGCACTATAAAATCAAATTGAAAGAAAGGAGCACCTCAAAATTGAGCCCAAATGTGGCCCCGTCAAAATACACATTCAATACATCCCAAAGCGTGAATAATTGAATGAAAGTCACTGCAAACAAACATCAGAACAAACCTGCAATCAATAGACTGAATGAGATAAAACTGAGCACCTCAACCAAAGTTGAGAATAAAAATGGCTCACTCCAATAAAGAAACTAACTCACCTGAAGTTTGAATTTAAAACAACTGAGCACAACAACCTTAGTTGAGCATAAAAATGGCTCCCTCAAATAAACCAAACTAAATCACCACCGGAGTATATAGCTCACAACCTCCAAAACCAATACGCAGCAAATATATGAAACACACGAACATGGTAAAAATCACAACATAAAATGTACATGCACATTCTTTTCCACAAAGCACATTTCAAACTGCACCATTTCCCTCACAAATACATTTTTTTACAATAAAATGAATAAACACACTCCGGTGAGCGATCTCTCACCCGAGGTTACCACAGAAGTTGAAATCACCGTTCTCCATAAGCCAGTAACAGCCTCCAATGTTCACGATAATCCACGGAACGGCTTTAACGGTGTAGTTATTGTCTGTCAGTTCCCTTTGTTGCAACATAACAATTATGTCCCAAAAACTGCTTGCATGTCGCTGTAGATAGAACACTGTCTGACAGTTCTTTCCTCTTCTGACAAAAAGATAATTTTTTCCACTTCTGGCAAAAGGATCGTTTCCATAGTAACGATCTACACTCCATTGCATTAATCCAATGTAAAACGATGTAATTACTAAAATGGTGGCACGCATACCACGTCGCACCGGGTGGCTCTCAGCACACCGCTGCTCAAAAACGTGAAGATGTAGCATAACAAACTCCCACTACGTCACAAGGAGCTGTGGAGCTAAGGTAGGCGTTGCGCGTTTCACGCGCACTTCTTTTTCTTCAAATTAAAGATGACTGTTAAGCATTTCTCGCGCACATTACATTGCGCAGTTAAAGTTACATTGATTTGAAATAATATTAATTTGAGCAACTTACAAGAACATTGTTAAAGCCCACACTTGCTGTCCGCACGGCCTCTTAAATCAATTGTGTGCAGTTCTTGAAGTAAAGGCACTGTCGTACAAATTGCTTACCGGTGTAAACTGGTCTCTCCACTTGACCTCAAACAGTTAAAAAATGATTACTAACGGTGCCTTGTTCACAGTCTTGAACACCAGTCAATGATGTAGTAGCAATATAATAAGCCGATTCCTTAACAGCAGCAAAATGTTGCACATCCATTTCAACATAGTTGATAACAGACGCCTTTTCCCTTTTTAACACATGGATGATAGCAGACGCCTTTTCCTCTTTAAACATGACAAACATCCAAGTTATGTATGTAAAATCTTGAAAATTCAGGCCAATATAGTTTAAATCATGTAGCAAGAACTCATACACCCCGGGGAAAGAAGCTGTCCAGATCACTAGAGACACTGGTGGGGTTTACCAGGGCGCTTTGCTTATTTTACCTTAAATTTTCAAGTTTCTTCAGTTGCAGTTGCAGTATTCTTAAATTCATTAGTTGCAGTAATCCATAGTATCTGACTTTTTCTTCACGCACAGGTTTGTACCTCGTCGCCAATTTGTAGCAATTAAAAGATGATCCTTGAATCCAGTTGATAGAAATAGATCTGATTTATTGAAGATTAGTTGATAATACAGAAACATGTAGGTTCAATAGTAATCCAATTAAAAACCCCACCAGGAGCAAATGGACTCCTGCTCAGCCTCAGATGTAACTGACTCTCAATCCAAGCATACACAATCAGAACCCTATGTGACTTCATAGATGCATGCTGAGCAAGATATAACAGACACTAAAGTAGGACAGAGAAAGAGGAAAAGCAGGATGTAACACATCTGTTCTCTTTCTAAACAGTTTAAAACGTAATCCCGGGTTCCAAACCTTTGTTTAAACACCAGTGCCCATTTCAGCCATTTCTGAGCTCAAACACACGCTGAAATAGGAAAAATAGGAAAAACAAAACAAAATATTTTCTTTACATACTTTTCCATATTAACTTGTTTTTGTGAAATGTACTCATACACCTTATAAGGGAGCAATACTATATGTACTTTAAGTATTGTGATCTGTCTTCCTGTGACATCACGGCGATATACATATGTTAATTAGCCCCCTACTATTTTCTTAAGGTCTTGTGCCCTGCCTCTAGTCACAGGTTTTTCAAGGGCTCAGTCCTGCCCTGTAGGGGCAACCTACAGTGCCACCGCCTTGTGATGGAAAGCTGCCTCAGCAACTGAGCGCAGTGCGGCTCCTTACACCACCCACCTGTGCTACCATCGGCTGTATGTCATCTCACCACCAGGGGGCGTGGGATCAGCAAGGCTCGTCCTTTGATGGGCTGGGAGAGGAAGGAAACAATACTTCATTGTGAATATCATCTAGAAAGATGTTGTCCCATTAGGTAGATTTGCTTTTGGTCTGGAATTATTAAACTGTTAACAGTGAATAAAAATCAGTTATTTATGAAGATCTGTGTGTCTGACAGCAAGAAGTGAGCTTTCGGTGACATGAAACTAAAAAAAGAATCAGTCTGCCTTTGATACAATTGGTTCTAACATGTCTTTTGTACCTGCTGTGCAATATGATTATTGCAGTCCCTGGCGATGGTTGTAGCCATACTGTATAGCATTGTGGGTGCTGTGCAGCATGATCAATGCCGCCTTTGGCGATGATTGCAGCCACACTATATAGCATTATGTCTATTGCGTAGTATGATCATCGCCATCTTAAGCATTATGACAGCTGCACAACATGATCAATGCACTTTTTGGAGATGATTGGAACCATCTGTTATAGCATCGTGGCTGCTGTGCAGCATGATCACTGCCGTCTTTGCCGATGATAGCAGACATACTGTCTAGCATCTTGGCAGCTGCGCAGCATGTTCCTCACAAAGGGCTAATTACCTCCCACAGATATCCTGGCAGACAGGGCAGGGATAAAGGGGAACTCTGCACTTCAAGGGCCTTCTTTGAAGTCACCCCCACTTCAAAGTCACATCTGGGTATAAGTACTTGTGCTCTGACCCTACCAAGACAGTACACTTCTGGACCTGTGAAGAACTCTGCCAGGAGTAAAGACTGCCATGCTTCAAGGAGTGCCACTTTGCCTGACTGCTGCTCTTAAGGAATTACTTTCTGCTTTGCTGAGCTGCCATGCTACCTACCTGCTGATCTCTTACCTGCTGAAGGCAAGGGATGGACCTATCTTACTTGAACCCAAAGTGACTCTATGTGCTTACCCAGGTTTTCTGGGGTCTCAGGGACATCTGACTTCCTTAAACTCTGCAACAGCACCTGGACTTTGCCATCTGTGTGTCCTGCCTTGACAAGCCAATATAGTCATGGGTCTTTTAAAGATGATTTCTGCTGGTAAGAACCATCAACATTGATGCAGTAACACATTTGCGCTGATCAGAGCCAATACAGTGCTCTTCAATGCTGCCGCAGGAGCCGGTCATCGACATCAGCTCGATGGGCTGAATGGCTTGATGATGACTGACAGCGTGCTTCGACCTCAACGCAGTGCCTGCATCGCAAAAGGGTTCAACGCCGAAACCTTAATCGACTGAGTGAATCAGCACTGACGCTTCACCTGCATCGATGGGATCGTCGATGAGGCAGTGCCTCCTCAACTGCTTGCCTCGTGTCTTTGACGTCAACACTTGATCCATCCAAGGTACTTGATCAGCGGGACCTGTCTGAATACTGTAGCTAGCTTGCCCTCTATTGTGGTAATCCTGAACTTGGATTTACCCCGGTCGTGCTCGACCTCAAGCGATGTTCCCTCTAAACAGTGCATTTCACACATGTAGCTCTTTTTAACAGGGTCTTGAGACAGTTTTGCACTGTGGAGACAGATCATAATTATATGACTGGCCAACCAGGCCAGACATAGACTATGGGAAAGGGTGGCTCAGACAAGTCAAGCACCATCACTAGATGTGTGACACATTTGCTTCTCTCGTGGGTCCTTGCAATTCTCCCAGTGCTGATAAACTCTATCAAGGTCAACTTTGCTATTTAAGAAATAGGCCTTTGTCCCCATCAGCATAAGCAAGTGATTCTCCTCCAGCCTTGTTCTTGATTTAGACGTGATGGTGTTCATAGTCTGCACTTGATGACTGAAATGTTGGAACATGGCTGACAAGACACATAATGCAAAGCATGCTATTAGTTGGACTTTCAAGAACGGTGGATGGTATATCTTAATACCACTAGGCAAACCTGAGAAAGGAAAGATGACATGTAGTTCTCGTGTACATTTAACACCTTGTAGGTCTGCTTTTGTGACAGACATATGCATCACGTAGGGCCTGTACAAAACCATGAAGTAACGTGGAAGGCTGACAAAAGCACAACGTAAAACATACTCAGTGATCCTGACCGTCCTCATTACAGTAATTTCAATGCACTGACCCCAGCGTATAGCAATACAGGAGAAGGAATACTTCAGAGTAGGGGTTGATGAGCTAAGAAGTTAATGAGCAGAGCAGAACCAAGGATTGGATCTAGGTCTAAATCATTCAACAAACATGTTAGAGTAAGATAAGATGCAATACACATTCAAGAAAGTATATCCATAACACACAGAGAAATGTTTCACCTTACATTCCTGGCCCCGTCTTTTCAATGAATGCTACTTAACTAAGAGGCAAGTCCATCATCATGTATACGTTAGTTGGTGGCTTGATTTGTGCTATAGCTGGATAAATATGATAGACTAATAAATCAAAAACACCAGGGTTTCTGTATAGTGCACATCTTATACTCTCGTGTTTTAAAGGTGGTCTCGTAGTATTGAACAAAATGGTAGTGCGTGAAATAGAGTATTTTCATTGAATCACATAATTTGGTTGAGCAGGGATGTTTGTGCTCCAAAAATAATCAAGCATTAGCAAAGCTAAGCTTCAAGGTGCTAGCTGCTGCCTATTGCCTTGGAAAATTCCGTTTTTTTCTGTTTTGGTTTTGCAAAATCATTTTTTGGGGTAAGTTGGTGTGCCCTCATCAATTAAAAAAAATGTAAACAACTGGTTAAAAGCAAAAATATTTCTTGGTCTGCAAATAACACACATTCCTAATTCCTGGCTTTGAAAAGAACAAAACTAACCGGATACTCATTGAAAAAAATATTCTCACATTTATTTCATTTTTTATAGACCTACTGAGAGACGTTTGGAGGGATTGGCAAAGTGGGATCTGGCCCAGGCCCCAGCTTTGCAGAGAGTCTTGCCCTGGTGACCCTGAATAATTCTTACATAGATTGTAATTGTAATAGACTCGCACACATCACCCTTATTCAAAATAGTTTAAAGAAAAACTGTGTTTGAAACAGACATTTTGCAGGGAAATGCTGCACTTATGTTTCATTCCTTCAGATCAAAGCAGGACCTCACATATTAATATGTCACAAATATTATTTGCAATACTATTAGTGACTGTTGCTGCTACGATACTGAAAACTCCCCTCACTATCCCTAAATATTAGATGTAACCACATTTAGAATATGGACCAGTGAGTCTGTCCACTGTCAATGACCAAGCCAAAGAGGGCACGAAAGAGCTGAAAATGGATAATAAATTCAAAGTTGTTCCGGACAGGGGCCCCAAAATATGTTTGGCCCAGGGCCCCCAAAATCCTTAAGACGTCCCTGCTGCCACCCTCTAAGAAGACAGAAAGGTGACGTATAGTGCTGTAGAAAATGAATGATTACTGCTGAGTTGGATACTGAACGGACATTAATGAACACTTTGTGTTCTTGCTGATGTTAGTTGTGAGAGGTGCAATTTCAATCTCTGCCATAACATCCTGTCTTTGTTTTAGCCTCAAGAGTTACCACCAAGCAAGTAGAGCACCCTTTGGATACGGATGTGTTGGACAGGCCACATGAAGGGCTCGCTCCCTCCCCGCAGGACAGGGCCCGGGCCACCGTCAGCACCATTGCCCGGCCCAGCCGCCATCTTGGACACGGCACCACGCGGCCGCGCGGCCTCAGCCCGACCCCAACCCTGGGCCTGGCCAGGCCCCGACATCCCGGCACCACCCTCCACCCAGGAGGTGAACGGCCCACTTGGCAGGTCAATGGGAGTACGAAGTGTCGATGGCTCTCCCCCGCCAGGTGCCGAGCACCCCCAGCCTCCTCGGGCGCTGGCTCCGCCCCCCTGCTGGGTGTCTGGACTCCCTCATCCCGGACCTCCCGACCTCCAAGAGCGAGGGTCCGGACATCAAAGGGCGCCAGACCTATAACTGGGGCAGCCCCAGGACAGGAAGGCAGTTGTATCCTGGAGTCGAGAGACACCGCGACGAACTCATCCTTGACGGACTGTTGGCGCTGCCACAGCCCTGCCTTGTGAACTATTGTCCTGCCTGCTGGCGCTGCCGCGGCCCTCTGTAACCTTCATCCTCGTGGGACCTGCTGGCGCTGCCGCGGCCCGTTGCAACCTGCATTCTCGTGGGACCTGCTGGCGCTGCCGCGGCCCGTTGTAACCTTCATCCTCGTTGGGACCTGCTGGCGCTGCCGCGGCCCGTTGCAACCTGCATCCTCGTGGGACCTGCTGGCGCTGCCGCGGCCCGTTGTAACCTCCATCCTCGTTGGGACCTGCTGGCGCTGTCGCGGCCCGTTGCAACCTGCATTCTCGTGGGACCTGCTGGCGCTGCCGCGACCCGTTGTAACCTTCATCCTCGTTGGGACCTGCTGGCGCTGCCGCGGCCCGTTGCCACCTACGACCTCTTCGGGACCTGCCGGCGCTGCCGCGGTCTGACCCATCCGAACACCGAGCTCGAGGATTGTGAGCTATCACCGTTACACACCCGTACCCGTGGGTACCAAGACTGTCCCGCTACCCCCTTTGTTAGAATTGGGGGTCTCTGGTTGGCGCAGGTTTGTACTTGCGACAAGCAGGGACCCTCTCCTCTAAGTCAGGGCAAAGGATTACTCCCAGAAATAACCCCTACTCGCCCTTTAGGTAGTGTGGCGCAAGCAGTCTAGGCTAAACTCTGGAGTACATAGGGTTAAACATTTGCAACATCACACACAATGACCATCAACCCACCACACAATGACACTAGACTGTATTTCTGTAAAAATATCTTCTTTATATATATCTTTAGATCAGGCTTGTAAATACAGTCTTTGCGTAGTTTAAGAAAATAGTTCCAGTTACTCTCTGATTATGTCACAGGTCTTTGTATCAGCGTTAAAAGAATTGTTCTGGTGCTTTTTAAAAAGGGTTGCGGACTCTTCCCTAGTCCTGGTACGTTCCTCCAGCAAGAATTTCAATCAGCCAGGGCCTCTCTGCGCCAACGATCGGACCCGGTCTGCCCAATCTCACGCCTCTAGCGGGATCGGCGGCCGGGGAGTCACTGTCAGCCTGACGAGCGCGCTGCACGGCTGTCAGGGGAGAGAGCGGGGGCCCGGGGAGCGCTCACTGCGCGGCTCCGGGGACTCGGCTGAGGCAGATGGCGGTGCGAGCGAGGCGGGACAGGGGCTCGCACCGCGGGACGGGAAACAGTACCTTTGTCTTTTTGAAGGGGTCGGGTGTAGGCCGGCTCGGCGGTCCACGTCGCGGTGTCTTCCTCCCGGGGTTGGAGCGAGCGGCGGCTCGGCTCTGGCTCGGAGGTTGGCGTTGCGGCGCGGGTCGGGTAGACGGCGACACACCTCAGGTCCTGGAAAAGGGGGGGGCAGAGCCCCGGGTAGCAGCGTGAGGCGCACACAAGCCTCTCAGGTCACAGCAGCTACTTGGCCAAGTCCGTTCTTGCGGTGCTTCGCAGTTAGGCAGGCGGTAGGGACGGTGATTAGGCCAGCGAGGCTGGGCCTTTCGGTGTCACCTGGTGCCGGCCAGTTAGCAGATGCGGTGCTCGGCGGGACGGGGTGCCAAGGGCCTCTTAGGAGGGGCGCAGGGATTCTTTCACGGCGCGCTCCTCTTTCCTTCAGCAGCTGTGTCGATCAGATTGCTGGCTCACAGCAGCTCCTTCTTCCAGGAGGACAGGGTAGCGCCCACTGTTCCTGGGGCGCTGGTCAGGGGGCAAGTTCACAGCAAGCCCTTGGAGATCTTGGTAAAAGTTTTGGCACAAGGTGGATAAAAGCAAAGTCTTTCAGTCTTTCTTCTCCTGCTCTCCTTCAGCAGCAAGGCACCCACCACAGGCCAGTCTCTTGGGGTCAGAGTCAGTACTTCTCCTTGCAGCTTCCAGGGTCCTTCTCTTCAGGCAGAGCTTCTTCTTTGCGCAAACTGGATCTAATTTACAAGGAGCAGGGCTCCTACTATGAGCATCTGAGCTCTTGTGCATTTGGGGCCAGTAGAAGTGGGTGACAAGCCTGTCATAGGTCTTGTCCATCCCCAAATGTCCTGCTAAAGGCACATCATGAGCCAGTCCCAGTAGGAAGGCTCTGAACTTCTGGGGTACCACCAGCACACGGGCTGACCCAGGTTCAGCAGCCTTAGGCTCTGAATACAGGAGGTCATTCTCCCAGTACACATAATGTGTTTTGGCCTGAACACCATTGGCCTGGTCTGCAGCCTGCTGCCGCATACCCACGAGAGAAGGGCATTCCTTCTGCTCCCTGCAGAATTCCTCCCTGGAGGGGCCTCCTTCTTGCTGCCAATGGGTCAGCTCAGGCAGGTCCCCCAGTTCGGCAATCTGTTCCCCAGTAGGCTCCAGGGCATCCCCCTCAAGGTCTGCTTCCTCCTGGACCGTGGGAACTTCAGGGGCCGGTTTCCCGCGCACCCTGCGCCTTCTCCCTAAGGCCGGTTCCTGGGCCTCTCCGTCAGGCCCCAGGACCTCTTGATCACCCCTACTGGCTGCCATTGACCGGGTGGTCACGCACGCCCAGTCAGGTAGACCCACCATCTTCAGGTGAGTCGTTTTCTCCACCTTTTCCCAAGGGGAGTCCTCCAAGTCATTCCCTAGCAAACAGTCAACAGGCATGGCTTTCCTCACACAGACCTGCAGAGTACCAGAGACCCCCCCCCACTCGAAGGGAACTTGAGCCATCGGACACTGACTCTCTGAATTGTCAGCGTTGACAACCCTACAGTAGGCATGGGGTACAACCTGCTCTTGAGACACCAGGTGATGCCTCACTGCAGTCACACTGGCTCCTGTGTCTCTAAGAGCCTCAGCTTTCTTACCATTGATGGTAACCACCTGCCCATATTTTTTAGTGTTAGAGGGCAGGTAGCTTGTAGGGACCATCTCACTGTCTCCTAGTGAGACTAGGGTCATCTGAACAGGATCTCCACCCCCCGGGACCATCACTTCTTCTCCTAAGTGAACACTGGTCACTTGTCGGGGCGGAGCACCAGTGGGTGCTGGTTTTCCAAACAGGCGACACTTGGGGTCACTGGCTATGTGCCCCGGGTCACCACATTTGTAACAATTGAAGGGCCCCTTTGGAACAGGTCGACCTGTCGGGGCCCCATTCTGCTTAGGGGGTGGGGGAGGCTGAGAACCTTTCTGCTGGTCCCCTTGGGGATTACTTTGGGGGCCTTTTTGGAACCCTTTCTGTTTTCCCTTGTCCCCCCCACTCTTCTGCTGGGGACCCTGCCCACCCTTGGCGGAGTCTCCCACTGGACCCTTGTGGACCCTGGTGCTGAGCCAGCGGTCCGCCTCCTCAGCAAGTTTCCTCGGGTTGGACAACTTGCTATCAATCAGGTGCTGGCGTAACTCAGGAAAACATTGATCAGACAAGTGCTCCCATGCAATTAAATCAAAGAGACCTTGAAAATCATTCACTTTGTTACCCTTCACCCAACCATCCAGTGCTCTGCAAAAAAAAGTCACAAACTCCACATACGTATTCCCAGGCCGCTTATTACACCCCCTAAACTTCTGTCTATACATTTCAGGGGTAAGCCCATATCTGGTCATTAAAGCTTCTTTCATAGGGGGATAGGATCTCTGGTCTTCAGTGGGCAAATCTAGCAGGGTGTCCCGCCCTTCGCTAAGGAACCTTCCCCATAACCCCGCTCCCCAATCCCTCTCAGGGACCCGGTGGGAAAGCATGGCTACCTCATATGCCCTAAACCACTGTCCTATGTCATCCCCCTTAAAGAACTCTTTAACTACATCTTTGGGGATGTGCACTCTTGACTCTACCTGCACCGGCGTTGTGCTGCCACCAGAGGGAGGATGATCCAAGGTTTTCTCTTTTAGACTCATCTCCCTCATTTTCACATCATACTCCAACTGGAGTTTTCGCTCTTCCAGAGCCATCCTTTTGCTCTCCAGCTCCAGTTGGCCCTTCAAGTTTAATTCTGCCAGCTTCATTTCATGATTCCTGGTTTCTTTTCTGTCTGCCAGCTCCTCTGGCGACAGGCCTCTGCCAAAGCTATGGATGCTGCCTTCTTTGTCAGGTACACCAGTATCATCAGGTAACTCCTGATCCTCAGGTGCATTCCTAGATTCAATCCAGGCTTTCAGGGCTTTGTAGTAATCCGTCTTGTTCTTGCACCCTGCACGTGGAACCTTGAATCTCTTGGCAAAGAAGATTAGCTCATCTTTCTTGTATTCGTCCAGTTTTGACACATCCCATTCTATCTCCAACACCTCAGAGGTCACAGACACGGTTTTCTCTACGCTGTTGGTGCCAGGCATGGCTTTAGACAAAAAGGGATCTTCTTCTAGCAGAGCAAAGTCACTTAAAAAGAAATCTGTGGCTCAGTTACTGGATTGTAATCACTGTGCAATGGTCACTAGTCAATGTATGGACACTGCAAATGTAAATTCGAGATCCTCACCGCTGCGTCCAATGTTAGAATTGGGGGTCTCTGGTTGGCGCAGGTTTGTACTTGCGACAAGCAGGGACCCTCTCCTCTAAGTCAGGGCAAAGGATTACTCCCAGAAATAACCCCTACTCGCCCTTTAGGTAGTGTGGCGCAAGCAGTCTAGGCTAAACTCTGGAGTACATAGGGTTAAACATTTGCAACATCACACACAATGACCATCAACCCACCACACAACTACGCAAAGACTGTATTTACAAGCCTGATCTAAAGATATATATAAAGAAGATATTTTTACAGAAATACAGTCTAGTGTCATTGTGTGGTGGGTTGATGGTCATTGTGTGTGATGTTGCAAATGTTTAACCCTATGTACTCCAGAGTTTAGCCTAGACTGCTTGCGCCACACTACCTAAAGGGCGAGTAGGGGTTATTTCTGGGAGTAATCCTTTGCCCTGACTTAGAGGAGAGGGTCCCTGCTTGTCGCAAGTACAAACCTGCGCCAACCAGAGACCCCCAATTCTAACACCCTTCCCTTACTAGAGACTAGAATTGAGAGGATCATCGTGTCCTGATCGCCTTGTATCGTACCACACTACTACCCGAAGTGCCTATAAAAGGTGTTACCCTAATCTTTGTGTGGTGTCCATCTGGGGGGGGGAAGTTACCTGTCTGTGCGATCACTGTGCTCGGCCGGCCCTCCCGGTCCCCGTCTAACATTGGTGGCTAGCGGTGCGATCCGAACCAACGCGTACCGTACAGACAGTAACTCACCCTACGACTAAAACCACAATGACGACCAAAGAGAGCGGATCGGCGGAGAAGTTCCAGATGGAAAAGCTGGAAGAATACAACCACCGAGAGCTCCAACAATTTTGCATGGACTTAGGCATTGCTACCACCGGGCTAAGCACAAAAGAAGACTTCAAAAACGCCCTAGAGGCCTGGACAGAGACAAATACCGCAACCCCCCGGGACCCCGCAGCCCCGGAAGTCAACACCACCCGGACGGAGGAACGGAGAACAGGCCCCTCCCCTGAAGAGATCCAAGAGCAGGAAAAAAATAGATTACACGAGTTAGACTTGGCACGACTCAGATTAGACGGAGAATTGAAACTGGCGGAACAAAAAATAAACTTAGAACACTTACGGCTCAGAGAAGAGCGAGAAGAAAAACAGAGACAGAGAGACCTCGAAGAAAAAAGACTGGCATACGAGCACGAGTGCAAACTAGCGGAGATAGAAATACGCAAACTGAACAAAAACCTAGGGGTGCCCGAGCAACCGCACTCCCCGGGTCCTACCGAGCAGAAGGTCCACATCCCCATGGATGTGGTCCGAGAATATCACCGGAACGACGACATACAGCAGTGGTTCAAGGCCTATGAGATTGCCATGACCGCCCACCGGGTCGCTCGAAGTGACTGGGGAGCCGGTCTATGGGGGAGATTCGTCAACGAGGGTCGTGATGCCCTGCTGCAGCTTCCGGACCATCAAATGACGTCCTATGACCACATGAAGGCCGCCCTCCTCAGTCGATATGGACTTACACCCGAAATGTACCGCCAGAGGTTCCGCAACTGCACCCGGATCCCAGGTACGACGTGGTTGGAATACGTGAACTATTTCAGCCGAGCCTTCGAGGGGTGGATCAAGGGTAACAACGTAACCACTTACGAACAACTCTTCAATCTCATTGTGTGGGAGCACCTCTCCAACAACTGCTTTGTCGAGCTCAGGCAGCACCTCCTCGACAGTAAATTGACTGAACCCCGGCAGCTCGCCACCGAGGCTGACCGGTGGGAGAGCACCCGAGTGGCCCGGAGTGGGCCGAATGAGCAGAACAGAACCAACCAAGGTCACCATCGTCCCCGAGGAGGAGGAGGAGGCCCGGGCCGGGGCAGAGACGCCACCCCGGCCGCACCCACTAACGCCACCCCGGCCCCAGCAGGCCGGGGAAACCCCCCGATGCGCCCGGGGTTCCGAGCTAACGTGACGTGTCATCGATGCCAGCGAGTCGGCCACTATGCCAGTGACCCGACCTGCCCGAAGAACCAGGCCCCCGGGCCCCGCCAGATGGCGGCCGCCGCCCTGGGAGAAGAACAAGTCTCCGAAGACACGGAGACCTATGAGTCGGAGCAGTTCGAGTGGGAACCCGCCGCCATGACCCTGGCATGCCTGGGAGGAAGAGACATGGTCCCGCGGACTCCCCTGCCCGCCAACACTCGGAAGTACAGCCAATGGGTGAGCATCAATGGGCGCAAGGCCGAGGCCCTGCGTGACACCGGGGCCAGTGTGACGGCCGTCCGCTGTCACCTGGTGACCCCAGAACAAATCCTACCAAACGTACTTTGCCCCGTCCGATCGGCAGATAACTCGGAGAGCCTGTGTCGGATGGCCTGCGTCCCCTTCGAATGGGGAGGAGTGTCCGGCATGCTGAAAGTAACTGTCCGTGACGATGCCCCCGTAGACTGCCTCCTGGGGAACGATCTCGAGAGCTCCCCGTGGGCCGCTGTGGAAAGAAGAGAGCATCTGGGGATGTTGGGTCTCCCGGACTGGGCGTGCGTAACCACCCGGTCCATGGCCACCCGCACCATCCCTAGACCAGAAGAACCAGAATGGGTAGCACCTCCGCCCTCGATCACTCCAGAAGAAGACTTCCTCCAGACCGACCACCCGGACCCCACCCCAGAGGGGTCCACACAGCCCCCCGAGCTTCCCGACCTGGCTCAGTGGCGTCAAGAAGGGGGGCCCACCCAGGAACAATTCCGGCAGGAGCAAAAGACCTGCCCCTCCCTCGAGGGATTGCGACAGCAAGCGCTCGCCCAGAGCCAAGGAGACACCACCGGGGCCCACTGGGTTTATTGGGACAATGATCTCTTGTACAGCGAACAGAAAATCGCAGAACTGGGGGCCGGGCGAGTGCTGGTGGTGCCCCTCCACTTCAGAGACTTCCTGTTGAACCTAGCCCATGATGTCCCCCTGGCCGGGCACCTGGGCCAAGACAAGACCTACCACCGCCTGGTGACTCACTTTTTTTGGCCCAAAATGAGAAATGACGTATCCAACCATTGCCGGTCCTGCCCGACCTGCCAGGCCAGTGGGAAGAGCGGCCGCAAACTCAAGGCACCCTTACAACCATTCCCCGTGGTGACCACCCCGTTCGAAAGGGTGGGAATAGACATTGTGGGGCCCCTGGACCCCCGAACAGCACAGGGACATCGCTTCATCCTGGTCCTGGTGGATCACGCTACCCGCTATCCTGAGGCGGTCCCCCTTCGTACGATAACAGCCCCAGTAGTGGGTCGAGCCTTGATGGGGATCTTCTCTCGAGTGGGCTTCCCCCGGGAAGTCGTCAGCGACAGGGGTACGAACTTTATTTCAAAGTATATGAAATCCCTCTGGCAGCAGTGCGGAGTCACTTACCGATTCACCACCCCCTATCACCCCCAGGGGAACGGACTGGTCGAGCGGTTCAACCGCACCCTCAAGGGGATGATCATGGGGCTGGAAGAACCCCTACGCCGCCAGTGGGACGTGCTACTACCGTGCCTCCTCTTCGCCTACCGAGAAGTCCCCCAGAAGTCCCTCGGCTTCAGCCCCTTCGAACTCCTGTACGGACACCCCGTTCGCGGGCCTCTCAGCCTAGTGAAGGAGGAATGGGAAATGGCCCCCCTAAAGACCCCTCCGGACGTCTACAAATACCTCCTGACCCTCCGTAATCAGACCCGGAAATTCAGGGAGATCGCTAAAGCCAATCTGGAGGCCAGTCAAGAGGACATGAAGAAGTGGTACGACCAACATGCCTCCTCCATCGAGTTTGAACCGGGTCAGCAGGTATGGGTGATGTCCCCCATCGAACCATGTGCCTTGCAGGACAAATGGACGGGGCCCTTCAAGGTGATCGAGCGCAGGAGCCCCGTCACCTATCTCATCGACCTGGAGTCCCCCCGGAACCCCCTCCGGGTCCTCCACGCCAACCGACTCAAACCCCACTTCGTGCGCTCAGAGCTCAGCCTGCTGATGGCTACCGACAGTGGCGCAGAAGGAGACTCCGAGCCCCTCCCTGACCTACTGAGGACCCGGGAAAGAGATGGTTCGGTGGACGGGGTCCGACTCTCTGAGGCCCTGACCCCAGAGCAGCGTCAAGATTGCCGGGCCCTCCTGCTGCCGTTCGCAAACCTGTTCTCTCTCGCACCCGGAGTCACCTCCTGGTGTCTGCACGACGTGGACACGGGGGACAGTCCTCCTGTTCGACACCGGGCGTACCGAGTACCGGATCGGGTACGTACATGCATCCAAGAAGAAGTCTCCAAGATGCTCGCCCTCGGAGTCATCGAACCTTCGGACAGTCCCTGGGCCAGCCCGGTCGTCCTGGTCCCCAAGGCCGCGGCCCCGGGCACCACCCCTGAACTCCGGTTCTGCATTGACTATCGGGGTCTGAACGCGGTCACCCGAACCGACGCTCACCCTATCCCCCGAGCAGATGAACTAGTCGACCGCATGGGGGCAGCCGCTACCTAAGCATCTTCGACCTGACAGCGGGCTACTGGCAGATCGGCCTCACCCCCAGAGCCCAAGAACGTTCCGCTTTCTCCACCCCGGATGGGCACTACCATTTCAGAGTGATGCCCTTCGGCATGAAGAACGCTCCAGCCACTTTTCAAAGACTGGTGAACCAGGTATTGGCAGGCCTCGAAGAATTCAGCGCCGCCTACCTGGACGACATCGCGGTATACAGCCGCCACTGGACGGATCACCTCCACCACCTCAGAGAGGTCCTGCAGGCCCTCCAACAGGCCGGCCTCACCATAAAGGCCAGCAAGTGCCAAATCGGCCAGGGGTCCGTGACCTACCTCGGACACCAAGTGGGGAGCGGTCTGGTGGCCCCCCTCCAACTCAAGGTAGCTGCCATTCAGTCCTGGCAACCCCCCGAGACACAAACCGAGGTCCGAGCCTTCCTGGGGCTCACCGGATACTACCGGCGGTTTGTAAGGGACTATGGCAGCATTGTGGGGCCCCTCACGGAGCTCACGTCTAAGAACCACCCAAAAAGAGTCAACTGGACTCCCGACTGTCAAGCAGCCTTCGAGACGCTGAAGGCCGCCATGTGCACCGCTCCTGTGCTCCAGGCCCCCGACTACAGCCGCGAGTTCATCGTGCAGACCGATGCCTCCGACCAGGGTATTGGGGCCGTCCTCTCCCAACTGAACCCCGAGGGAGTGGACCAACCAGTGGCCTTCATCAGCAGACGCCTACTGCCCCGAGAACAGCGCTGGAGCACCATTGAGCGAGAGGCCTTCGCGGTGGTATGGGCCCTCAAGAAGCTCCGGCCGTACCTCTTCGGAACCCATTTCCGGGTACAGACGGACCATCGGCCCCTGCAATGGCTCATGCAGATGCGGGGGGAGAACCCCAAACTATTGCGATGGTCCATCTCCCTGCAGGGGATGGACTTCACTGTGGAACATCGCCCTGGCCAAGACCACGCCAACGCGGATGGCCTGTCCCGCTTTTTCCGCCTCGACGAGGAAAGTCCCCAAGAAGATGGGTGACTCTCCCCGCCTTCAGCTGGGGGGGACGCATGTTGGACAGGCCACATGAAGGGCTCGCTCCCTCCCCGCAGGACAGGGCCCGGGCCACCGTCAGCACCATTGCCCGGCCCAGCCGCCATCTTGGACACGGCACCACGCGGCCGCGCGGCCTCAGCCCGACCCCAACCCTGGGCCTGGCCAGGCCCCGACATCCCGGCACCACCCTCCACCCAGGAGGTGAACGGCCCACTTGGCAGGTCAATGGGAGTACGAAGTGTCGATGGCTCTCCCCCGCCAGGCGCCGAGCACCCCCAGCCTCCTCGGGCGCTGGCTCCGCCCCCCTGCTGGGTGTCTGGACTCCCTCATCCCGGACCTCCCGACCTCCAAGAGCGAGGGTCCGGACATCAAAGGGCGCCAGACCTATAACTGGGGCAGCCCCAGGACAGGAAGGCAGTTGTATCCTGGAGTCGAGAGACACCGCGACCCGTCTAACAGGATGCATGTCCCTTTAGACAGGTTCTTGAACAGGCCTTTACTCTCGGACATCCGTACAGGGCTGTATTACTTTGTCTCTGGGTGTAATATATATATGACTCTATTTATCATGTTCAAGCTACCCTGTTGCTCATCTTGTTCAAAGTATCCTCGTGAAAACAGGCAGGCCTGCTCTTTGAGGGATGGTCTGAAGCCTCCATCAGTTTGTGGCTCTTATCAAAGTATCTAAGGTCTGTTATCTTGGTACTCAAATGGGTTAGCAGCGGCTGTCTCTTCAATCTTAGACTTACTGCATGTCCCAATGTGTCTCTTTTAATGTGTGTCGCTTTGCTAAAGTCAGACTTGCATAGTTGCTACCTGAGCATACTTCGGTTGAAGCTCAGGCTCCTGCAGCAGGCGCAGAATGCACGCCTGCTGATGCAGGTAGGAAGCACACATCACCTACTCACAGGTTGGTCCATTGCTTACATGTCAGTGGCCTGTTCCCAGCCCAGTGTAAGATACACATGCATTGTACTCAGCAGGCTTTTCAAAGTGAAGCAGGGCTTAATTCCTGCAGTAAACGGTGAGTATTCACATTTGGTTTGGCAACTCAATATGCATGTGCAGCAAGCTTTAGTCTGTAATGAAATGGGAAACGATTTTAAAGGAATTACATTATTTGTGGTGTTGTGCTATGTGATGTTAGGTGAACACCTTTAGGCTTTTCAACATTAACCATCGACGCCCACCTGAACTGGGGCAGGCTTTTGTAATGGTCATTTTGAAACTGACAGAGAAGTTTGGGAAGAAACTAACTCTACCCTACTCATTGTTCACTCACTCTCAGTTCCGTGATCTGCATGTTACATCTTGGTAGCAGGCACATTAACCCTTTGCTCTACTTTAGGATAGGCTGAACCTGCCCCTAGACATTTTCTACTCTTGCTCCAGCATGAGCACCTTTTACTTTCAGTGAAGCTCTTTTTCCATACAGAGCTGCACAGCAGGCGCTTGGTCCACCAAGCTGCCATAGCAGACACTCTCTTTATAAAGGTGGGCGGAGCAGGCATAGTGCCTATACCCGGAGTTGGAAAAAAACTCAGTGGAACTCTGCTCCGCTCCCCTCTCCCAAAGTAATTACATGCCGTGGCTGCCTCCTACTCTCCATGGCCTCACCCTCGCCATCCTTTCTTCCTTGATAAGCCCTATGTTGTACTCTTAGGCGCTAGACATACACATAGGGGTTATCAAGGAAGAAGGACGATGAGGACGAGGAACTAGAGTGGCCATGGCGAGGAAGATGCAGCCACGGCAGGTAAGTGCCTTTTTTAACATTACTATGGGAGGGACCGGGTAACTCCGCTCCGCCACGGAGTCGGAGTTGTGCCTAAACTCCACGTTCGCAATGGAGCGCGAAGGAGGCAAAACTCTGTAAACTCTGCCGGTGGAGCGGAGTTACCCACCAGGGTTCACTCTTTATAAAGCATCTTTTGAATGGTGGCTTTTAAGTCAGCTCTGAAGGGAGGGTCTTTCCATAATGTTTGTTTTGTCCACTATTTCTATAATAAGATTGATGTGTTTACACAATTATTGGATGTATGTGTTTAATCATCTTTTTTTAATTTATAACAGCGGACCCTAATTTAAATCAAGCATGTTTGGTGCCACAGTAAATTAAATAATAAAATGAATATAGTTTAAATAATTGAAGCTCGCACCAGATCTTTTCTCAACGGCTCTACATTCTATCCACATGCAAACGTGCCTATTACTAAAATGATGCTGGTGTCGTTTTAAAGGCGTGTAAAAGCCAGTTCCTGTGTTTGAAGTATATCCAGGATTACATTTTTCTTCCTTTAGAGGATGCTAAAAATGCTTTCTCTTTTAAGGATGTACAATATATGTCGGTACATTTAATAGGCACAACATCTTAATGGTTCAGTTTTAACTCTGTGCCCCGGCTGGAAGGAGTCTTTAATTTAAAGGGATTTCGTTTTATAATATGTGTTAGACCTGACAGCCTTGGGGTGTTTTTTCCCTTAACTCTTTGCCTGCCTCCCTCCATTTTTATGATCTAATTTATGCTAGTATTAGTACTCACTGCACTTTACCACTGCTAACCAGAACTAAAGCGCTTGTGCTGACTCCTTAAAACATGGCAACATTCACTTATACCCAATTGACACATTTTATTTATTCGTGAGTCCCTAGTAAAGTAACACTACATGTACCTAGGGCCTGAAAATTAATTTATTGTTACTATTTTGAAAGTTCCACTTTTAGAAAGTTAGGCATTTTCCTGCTCTTAGCCATTTGGTGCCTGCTGCCTGTCTCTTTTCAGTTGGGGGTGGGTGATAGCTGGGCTATCCATATTCCCTGCAAACAGCCACCCAAAGGGAGCTTAGGTGTGTCTTGATGGGCCATCCTGGCAGGATGCTAGGGAGGAGCTGGGCAGAGCCTCACACTTACATCTGAATAGCCTGAGCCCTGTCCACACACAAAGGGCTGCATACCCCCTGTAGTGAGTCTGAAAACAGGGCAGGAAGGGGGCACCTCTGTGCACTTCAAAGAACCCTCGTGTGAGCAACGTTAAACGACCCTTTCCCTGACTAGTATTGTGGATGCTATTTGACTGAGGGCTACCCCTTCAGTCAACCAACAGCCCAATTTCTAACCCTGGTGATCAGCAGTAACATAAGGACTAGTGTGTGTGCAGTGCCAGGCAGTATCTTGGTCTACCCTACTCATCCACATCCAAGATAATTTTGAATTTTTATCCAATTCTCTCTGATTGGCATTTTGAAATTTTTCCTTAAAATCAAATCTTGGACTGCTGGTTCTATAACTGGAGCTGTTAGAAACGGGGATTCTAGTTGGCTGGGGTATGCAGCTGAGCCATCAGAACCCACCGCTCTAGTCAGGTTAAGTCAGTGACACACCAAAGATAACCTGTGCTCAGCCCTGGAAGCATGGCACAGGGCAGTCAGGCTTATCATCAGAGGTAATGTAGAATGTGTTGTGCCACACATTCACATCACAACACAATGAATACACCACAAAAGAGACCCAACACTGGGTTATATACTAATATGTACAGTGTAGTGTACATAAAACATAGACCAAAACAACATAAGTCCTGTGCATATTATGCAATTATTTAGATAGTCCTCGTCATCCTGTGCAAGGCAAGCATCAAACCTACACACACCAGATCCTAAGTGCATGTAATTCATGTCAGAATATAAAAAAGCATGTGAATTACAAAATATCCCCATTAAGCCAATAAATACTTTGTTGGTAATGCACACTTGTTAAGAGGTGAGCACATAAATCCCACAGATAACCATCCAAACATAGGGCTCAGTGCATCTACGATCCAACTTAGATTTGTGAGATAAGTAAAACAAGTGTAACAGAGACGTGGATTAAAGATTCTTCCAATGCTGACATCAACTTAGCTTACCCCCGACTATCGTTTTGTGGGAATAAATAGTGCAGGAACTAAGGCAGGTGGGGGGGATCGCTGTTATTCTACGATCCCATCTGAAAATTACTACCAGGTTATTTGCCTACCTTGGCCTTATTGAAGCGATGTACTTTACTATCTTAGAGGGCTCCTCCATCATTTTAGCAGGCTTCTTGGTGTATAACCCACCGGGTGCTTCACCTTCCTCGCTTGTTGCTCTCATTGCTACGATTGCTGACCTTTCATTAAAGCATCCCCATTTCACTGGTTTGGGAGAATTTAATCTCCATGTAGAGGTGGCGGCCTGTACACGGGCTAGTGATTTTCTGGATTCTATGCTTAGCCTGAACCTGGCTCAGCTGGTACAGTGTTCTACACATCTAGCAGGCCACACTCTCGACCTCCTATTTACTAATCCTTCTGGATTAATTATTCTTCCTTCTTTACCTCTCACCTGGTCTGATCATTATTTGATCCCGTTTGAGCTGACTATGCTTCAGCCATCTGGCTCTCCATCAAAAGTCAGGGACCATGGTAGAAAGTGCCACAAGGTTACTTGTAATGCTCTTGAAGCCTTCTTTACTAAATTGATAGGGCTGCCCTCTAACGATCTGAATGGAGAGGTATCCAAGTTTAACACCTGTCTTTCCTCCTCTATCAATCGCATTGCCCCGATGCTTCCGCTAGCTTCTTTAAGATCAAAGCCGTCTGTGCCTTGATTCTCTATGGCATTACGTGAGGAAAGGAGCAGATGTAAAAAATTGAAACCTTATTGGCGTCTGACGTACGATTCCGCCGCTAAAATTTCCTATAGAACTGCCTTAAAGAACTTTCATAAACTTAAGTGTGCCACCATGAGGGACAATTTTGTAAAGAAAACCAAGGCTGCTGAAAACTCCTCAAAGACTTTATTTAACATTATTAAGGAATTTTCTAATCCCCCAGCCTTGGCGTGCCCGATTGCCCCTAGTCAAAACCTTTGTGACGGACTTTCAGAGTTTTTTTATGATAAAATCGCCAATATCTCATCCACATTCAATCAGGCTGGGGTTCCTCCTTCGCCTGACCCTAAAGCCACTCAAGAGGTCGCGTTTGTCTCATTTAAAAGTCTATCCAAGGAGTCTGCGTTGACTTTGTTACTCCGGTGCAAATCGGGCTCTCCCCTTGACCCGGCTCCAGCAAAGGTATTAGGCAGTCTTGCCCCACTTGTGGTTAGCCCGCTTCTCTCTATTTGGAACACTTCCCTTCACTTAGGTCAATTCCCCACTGCATGGAAGCAGGCTATGCTCATTCCAATCCTGAAGAAGGCAGAGGCTGACCCTTTATTGTTTAGCAACTATCGGCCTATTTCGCTCCTCCCTAAGCCTGCAAAAATCCTTGAGAAAGTGGTGCGGTAGCAATTAGCCGATTACCTTGAATCTAAAAACCTTCTTCATGACTCCCAGTCCGGTTTTAGACCAGGCTTTAGCACAGAGTCCACACTGCTTGAGGTGTCAGAGTCTATTCGGGAGTGCATGGATGCGGGCGAGGAGACCATGTTGGTCCTCCTCGACCTGTCCGCGGCTTTTGATACCGTTTCCCATGACATTTTGTTAGATAGAATGTGTAATATTGGTATTGGGGGTACTCCTCTGGCCTGGTTTAGATCTTATCTGTCGGGTAGATCGCAGCAGGTCCTCCTTCGGCCTTTTGTTTCTGAAGAAAAACCTCTGCTTTGCAGGGTCCCGCAGGGCTCCGCGCTTAGTCCTCTTTTCTTTAATGTTTACCTTACTCCTTTGATGGAAGTGGTTGAATCTTGGGGGGGTCAGAGTGATCTCTTATGCTGATGACACTCAGCTCGTGTTCTCCTTTAGAGAGCACTCTGACGGCAGCCTGTCTGAATTTCAACGCTGTCTTACTAACATCTCCCGGTGGATGACTACTAACACTTCTATACTTAATGCGGATAAGACCGAGGTCTCATTCTTCAATCAAAGCTCTCCACTCCCCTCTATATTGTGGTGGCCTGCGGAGTTAAACCCTCCTCCGGTTCCAGTTCAAACAGCTCGTAATTTGGGCTTTCAATTCGACAACGATCTGTCTTGCAAAAGCCAAATCATTAAAGTTACCGCAGCATGCTTTGGTAAACTCCGCATGATCAGGAAAATTCTACAGTTTCTTCCCCTTGATTCCCGTAGGACCGTCATACATGCCTTAATCACCTCTAACCTTGATTATGCCAACAGCATGTATGTTGGAGCTCCAGCTTACCTGATCAAGCGGCTGCAGTTTGTGCAGAATGCTGCAGCCAGATTGATTTGTAACATCCCTTATCGCCATTCCATTACTCCGTACTTGGTGAAGTTACACTGGCTGCCAGTTGCCAGTCGCATACAATTCAAATCACTGGTTTTTGCTTTCAGGGCCCTTAGTGACCTTGGCCCGGTTTATCTGAGAAAAAGGCTTAAACCTGTCCACTCCTTCCGAGCACTCAGATCTAATCATCTTCGCCTTCTCTGTACCCCTCGTTTTCGCCGTTCTAGAATGGGGGGGTAGAGCCTTTGCTGTGGTGACTGCAAAACTCTGGAACGGCATCCCATTGAGCCTTCGACTTACCACATCGGAACCAATCTTTCAAGGCAAACTGAAAACCTGGCTATTTTCCAATCTTTAGCTGCGCTAGAGCTCTCCTGTGATCCGTTGTCCGTAGCGCCGGGACACCCCCGTCGGGGGAAGCTGTGCGCTTTATAAGCTTAAAAAAAAAAGTGTACTTATGAAAAAGGTATAGGGTGCAGGAGTACCCGTGTGCCTACTCGATGTGATACGGAAAACCTGGAAAGTTTCCCTTCCCCCTTCAGTGCCAGGATCAAAGCTCAAGGTACAAAGAGGCATATTAGCAAGGCAGGCGATATGAAATTATTGCCGCATTTGCGGCCGTTTTCGGCCGCAAAGCAGCGATAATTTCATCGCCCTATAAGCAAGCTGTCGCTAACAACAGTTAGCAACAGCTTTGAGGCGATAGCGAGCGGTTTGGGGCCCGCTTTGCATGTCAGCGATTTTTATTGCTAATGAAATGGACAGTCGGCGTACCCATCTGTTAGCGACTGAAAGCAGTCGCTAACATTGCTATCGCCTATTATAAACGCAGGTGTAGCGCTAAAAAAAATTGCGCTAAGCGTGAATATCGCTGAAAATTGACGCCTGCTCAGACCACTTCTTAACCTGTATATCCAATGGGAGTTGGATATTCAGGTTAAGCCCCTATTGGCGTTAATGCCTGAATATCACTGGATTTCCAACAATATTCATGCATTAAGCCGCTATCACCGGATATTTGATCGCATTTGAGATAAACGTTGCTAATAGCACGTTATCTCAGTAATAAAATCCGGCGATGGGCGGCGATAATTTTTTTTCCGCAAAACTCGTTTATCGGTAAATATCTCTAGTTGTTGATAATATGCCCCAAAGTGTTTGGACGGAGCAGAGCGCTTAACATGCGCTGCTCTCCAAACAGCGCTCAAAAAGATCTGAGGCCAATACGGGTTCCACGCACACGCTGACCCTGGTAATCTTAGAACCACATAGAGCGCTCAACCTGCACAGTGCTCAGAAGTGTAAGATTGGCAGGAACAAAGCGTTCCATACATGCTTCATGTCACAGGGCAAAGCATTCAACATGTGAGGTCCTTACAAACTTGAAAGGCCCGGACTCAGACTCCCACGGCCAGGAGGGAATAAGGCTTACTCTTTTCTGTTCCTGAGACTCTGATGACCAGGAGGAAAGCTAACACGCCCTTGGAGAACACTGGAGCACAAGATGAGGAGCAGGCAGCAGGCCGCCATATTAGAGTCACTTAAGCAGAGTGCCAGTCCCACCAGCAGGCCAGCACAACAAAGCAAGTAGTCCAAATGGTGGTTCCTCCTGCCAGCACGGCCAGACTCTGGTAATGTGCAGTTTGTTTAGCCAGAAGTATCTAGTTACAAACCTCCTTAGTGTCTAAAGATAAGGGGGCAGAGCCCCAGCACTTATACTCAAAAATGTCTTTGATGAAGGGCGTGGCTTGCAGCCAAGCATGGCGGCGGCTTAGAGGAGTAGCTCCGTGACCAGAGCGGCCTCTCCGACCATCCGTCTTCTCATCCGACACACTACCCGTATCTGTTGGGGAGTGCCTGAAGCCCGATACCGGGCGGAATCGACTGCTGCCACTCCGGCGAAGATCCGACACCGGGAAGACCGACTGCGCACTGGTGACCGGCTCGGCCTGACCGGTGATCCGAAGCCGCGGGAGCAGGTACTGGGCTACCCCGACCGGAAGTACGAGGCGTGGGGGCAAGCCGGACCGGAAGTGCCCGGTCGGAGAACTGCGGAGCAGAGACGGACCAAGGCAGGCCGGAGGGGGCAGACGGGCCGCCGCTGGAGCTCCGCCTGCTGTGCCCGGCCCCCACTGGGTCCTACAATAATTGCCGCAGGGAACGCACGGAACGGGGTGAAGGGCGCAGACGAGCCGGCGTGGAATGGGACCTGGGCCCTGAAGAGTGAGGAACATCCCGCGTAGAGCGGACGGGCGGAGGGCCCACGTCTGGGGTAAGAGCCCCCCCCACCCCATCGACACACTTGGCCGAACTTCCCCCGGCGTGTCTGTCGGGGGAGGCAGGAGTGGCGGCTGGGTCCCGGAGGCTAGCGGGGACTAACAGGACAGATCTGCCCACCCGGGTGGGGACGAAGTGCGAGAGAGTGTCACAGGAGAGAGCGCCTGGGGGCCGGGCGCGGTGGACATCTGGCGGCCGGCGTCTGCCCCCTGATTGATGAGGCGAGACGCCTCGGACACCGCGGGGAAGTTAATTAACTGCGATCCCCGACCCAGTGTGCTTGCACGGGGCACCTTGGCCTGCTCCACACATTATCTCCCCCTTGGGCACCGGAGCACGGTAGGGCCATAAGTCGCAAGGCTGCAACAGGTGGCGCAGGACTGCACAACCTCTGAGATTGCGTCACCAGCCGCGGACATAACGCACGCGCGTGATCCTATCCGGTGTGATGGCTGGGAAGGGGTCCAGGGGGAATGCGACGCAGACCCGCCTCGAGAAGTATGCCTACAACAAGGGAGCGTCTTCACCAACTGAGTGCGGACCGCCCGGCAAGCACATGGGGGAAGGAGCCGGCGGAGGTTCGAAGGCGACGTTGGACGATGTGATGCGCACTTTGCAACAGGTGCAGACTACGGTGGGCTCCATCTCCACAGAGATTACCTTACTGAGGGCGGATCTTCATAAAGTTTCAGAAAAGGTGGGCTCGCTGGAGATAGTTACCAAATCGCTGGTGGAGGATGTGTCGGATCTACAGACGGCGATGGAACGTGTTAAGGCGGAGAACAGAGCGCTGAAAGACAAGCTGGACGACCAGGAAGGGAGGTCACGACGCAACAACATTAGAATTTTGGGGGTTCCGGAATCGTAAGACACAGAAGCGACGGACTTATTTGTTGAGGAACTGATCAAGACCGAGCTGAAGCCCAAGGGTCTATTGACGTTCTTCTCGGTGGAAAGAGCGCACAGAGTACCAGGGGGCAGACCGCAGCTGGGAGCCCCTCCAAGACCCATTTTGGCGCGTATGTTCAACTTCCGCGACAGAGACGCCATCTTGCAGGCGGCACGGAGATCCCCCCCGATCAAGGTCCAGAATGCGACGCTTGCCTTCTTTCCGGACTACACCACGGAGGTCGCGCGTCGAAGGAAAACGTTCCTGGACATTAAAAGGGACCTGAGAGACCGAGAGATTCCGTACTCGATGATATTTCCGGCCAGACTGCGAATCATAGCGGAAAACAAGACTTGGTTCTTTGACAATCCTGAACCGGCGAGAGAATGGCTTGATGGATGGAGGCCGACCACCCACAACCGTAGGGGGAACAGGAAAAAAGGTGACCAGGCAGAGAAGAACCGCGCTGGCTCGCCGGCCCCTGACCGCACGGACGAAGAAAGGTCAGATGAGTCGGGCAAACTGGACAATGCTTCGGCGCCAGAATAATGATCACCCGGTGGAGACAGGATGGTGAATATGAGTAACTGCAGCATGAGAGACTGCCCTTGGACATTGGGTGAAGGGCCCCCCGCAGAGAGTACGAGGGGCCGAGGGTCATGGGGCACTCCTCACCTCAACGAGCAAGTATCATGTATTCCTTAGGGGCTAAGCACTCTGCTAGGTTTGGGGAGGCGGGCAGTTTTGGGTCCGTTTGGCATGAGGGCAGGGAGGGGGGGTGTTCAAGAGGGGACGAGTTACATAGTTTGTACCTCAGTGCAGGTGATGTTATTTGTTGTTAAGTTACTACAGAATGTACGAGCTTCGATACAGGGGATGGATGCATGCTTACCACAGGATGAAAGAACACAATGTGAGATAGCTCCGCGCAAGGACACTGACATTTCCCGCTTTATGATTAAGATTTACGTATTGGCGGCCAGGTCGGCTGCGCCTCGAATTGCACCATGGCAAACAACGCTCAGGCAGACACTACAGGGTTAGACCCCCTTCAGCTGACACAGGTGGCTCCGCTGCAAATTATGACTTGGAATGTAAGAGGCCTGGGGGACAAAATCAAGAGGGGCTTAGTGTTGCAGAGCATCAAGAGGGCTGCACCAGCATTGGTGCTACTACAGGAGACACACTTGTTGGGTACAGCTAGCCAGGCACTGAACAGGAAGGGGTATCACATGGTGGTGCATTCTGACTTTACCTCGGGTTCGAGGGGTACGGGGATTCTGATGCGTAGGTCGTCACCATTCATACTCACCTCCACGAAAACGGACGATCAGGGCAGATTTGCGGCAGCCTGGGGCCAGTGGGAGGGTAAACCACTAACCATAGTATCGGTCTACATCCCCCCAGCACTACACAGCATAACGCTTCCTGCATTGGGGAAGTTCCTACTGGAGCTTCCGGGGGGTGACGTGATAGTGGGAGGTGACTTTAATGCGGTAATACACAATGCTCAGGACAGGTTCCCGGTGCGGCAGAATGCCCCGGTCGCCTCCCGATTTAGAGAGTTTGTGGAATCACAGGGGTTGGTAGATTTGTGGCGCGAGATGCACCCCAATGAGCAACAGTACACATACTACTCGGCGACACATAATAGCCTCTCACGCATTGACTATTTTTTTGCTTTAGGGGAGGGTCGCCTCGGCATAGATGCAGTTCAAATCTAACCGAGGGGTATATCTGACCACTCCCCCCTCACTCTCACGCTATCGTGTCACGAAAGGATGTATAAACGATTGTATCAGTTACGACCGGGGTATCTAGCAGTCCCGGCGATAAAAAAGGAACTGAAAAAGGCAACTCATAACTATTTTGCTGAAAACGTGGACTCAGTGGACTCCCCCGCTACCCTTTGGGAAGCATATAAAGCGGTCCTCAGGGGCCAAGCAATATCGACTATCGGTGGGTACAGGCACACAGAGGGACTAGAAACCGCACACTTGGAGCTCCGCCTGGCCGAGGCGCACTCAGCACACATGAAGGACCCGTCCCCCGACACCCTACACTCCCTCCGGCTAAGTGAACAACTCCACACCGACCACCTGAAGAAGAAGACACTAGAGCACATAGCCGCTTCAACACAGACAGTTTATGATGTGGGGGACAAGGCAAGTAAACTACTGGCATGGCTGGAGAAGAGGAGGGGAGGGACCAGGAGTATATTACAACTGGCAGATAGGAATGGAGAGCTGCACACGCGACCAGCGGTGATAGTGGACCTGCTGGCGGATCATTTTCAGGAGGTGTATACCCCTGAGGTTAGGGTCACGACGGAGATGGCAGAGGTGGCGTTGCGCGATGTGCCCACGCCGACCTTGTCCCAAGAGGCTGTGAAAGACCTCGAATCCGATCTTACAGTGGAGGAAGTTCAGGGAGCCATAACTATGATAAACTCAGGGAAAGCTGTGGGCCCTAATGGTATCCCGATTGAGTGGTGCAAGGTGATGTCGGACACGCTCAGCCCACACCTGTTGGCCATGTACACGGCCAGTCTGGCCAGGGGGGTATTGCCCCGTGATCAACGGCAGGCCGTCATCGTGGCGATCCCAAAACCTGGCAAACCGCCGGAGGAATGTGGATCCTATCGCCCGATCTCACTCCTAAATGTAGAGGCTAAAATACTAGCGAAACTCCTAGCCACCAGGTTGATGCCGCACCTTGCCCAACTCATTCACCCGGATCAATCAGGCTTTATGCCACATAGAAGCACGGCTCTGAATCTCCGGCGAGTTCATGGTGCATTGGCCCGTACTTCGCTATTGACTGCACCGACGGTCATTCTATCCCTGGATGCTAGGATGGCATTTGATATGGTGGAATGGGAATACCTTCTTGCAGTCCTGGCTCATATGGGCTTTGGCCCCAAATATATAGCCTGGGTGAGACTACTATATACGGCTCCGGTGGCACGAGTGACGGCGAATGGACATATCTCCCGGAAGATACCTCTGGGCAGGGGGACGAGGCAGGGATGCCCGCTCTCGCCGCTACTCTTTACGTTGGCTCTTGAACCGCTTGCGGTTATGCTTAGGGCCACGACACTGTTGCAGGGGATCGCGTGGGGAGGCGGATGGGAAGACAGGGTATCCCTATACGCTGACAATATGCTACTTTACCTCACGGACCCCGATGATGGGATCCCTGCGTTGTTGGCAATTTGTGAAGAACACGGGCGTACATCGGGATATCGGATAAACTGGACCAAGTCTGTCATGTATGTGCTGCGGGGTCCCCCCCCTACGTTACCGACTGGATGCCCCCTACTAACGGCGGGCTCGTCCTTTAAGTATCTGGGTATATACGTCACACAGGACACCACAGTCTTCTACGCGAAAAACTTGCTGCCGCCCTTGAGTAGACTGAAGGGAGATGTCAGACACTGGAAGACCCTTCCGCTGACGTTATCAGGTAGAGCAGCGCTGTTCAAAATGCTGGTGCTGCCCCGCTTCCTCTATGCGTTAGAGAATGCCCCTAGTCTGATACCTGCGGACTATACCCGACAAGTGGCAGCGGTGGTGAATAACCTACTGTGGGACGAGCACCCCCCCGAATAGCGCATGTTAAACTCACGAGAGGCTGGTACGATGGAGGGATAGCTCTGCCCCACATGCAAGTTTATTATTGGGCGGCACAATTAAAAGTTATTAATCAATGGCTTCATGCCCCACAGGATGACCCTGCCTACATGGCAGACAGACATCAACTGGGAATGCCAGGTCTACTGGCGCCGCTATATCATGGAGGGAAAGCGACCAAGCTCATCGGGCCGACAAAACATACAGTGACACTGTGGCACAGCGCACAAGCGAAGCTGAAATGGAAGGGAGTCATAACAAACATGACGCCCTTGTGGGACGCCAGGGCGCTTGGCAGCCTGAGGCAGTCCAAAGGATTTGACGCATGGGACACCATAGGGATCTCAACAGTCGGTGACATGTGGGCGGCGGGTGGGGTGATCCCATTCACGCAACTGCAACAGACGTACCAACTGGGCCCCACTGAAACAAATCGCTATATCCAGATCCGGCACGCACTCATGGCAGTAATACCAGCGGGGACTGTAATACCGGACTCTTCGCCGCTGGAAGATAGACTACTGACGGACTTTATGCACACAGGCGCCACCTCACTCACATACCGTAAGATATTGCATAACCTGCCAGACCCCTTACTTAAATTGCGAGAAAAGTGGGCGGGTGAGTTGGGGGACATGGATGACACTGAATGGAATGAGGCGCTGGCCTCCCCCAGAGAGGCGGGCATCTCGGCGAGATTCCGTCTGATCCAACTAAAAGTCCTCCACCGCATATACTTCACTAGGACAACCCTATACAAATTGCACAGAACTGATACCCCGAACTGTCTGAGGGGATGTGGTGGGGAGGGTACCTTCTTACACACACTTTGGGAGTGCCCGCAAATTGCAGACTACTGGAGGCGCGTAGTGCGCACCATCGCACAGACACTTGCCACAACACTGGTGCCAGACCCCCGTATGGCTCTGTTGCACATATGGGGCCCGACGGACGTCACACGCCAGGGGAGGGTGTGGACGACAGTGGGTTGCATGGTGGCGAAGCGGGATGTAGCACAAAAATGGGGGGCGGCGGGGACACCTACACTAGATCAGTGGTGCAAGAATATGGATATGATTATGGTAACTGAAAGGGCGATATACAAAAGGAGGGCTAACCCACGCAAATGGAATGCGGTATGGACACCATGGAATAAATACCGGGGAGACATTTGTGACCCTCTCACAGAAGATGAAGGGGATAGTTCGGATGGAGAGGACTCGGATGACTGAAGGTGGTGAATGTGCGTAGTTAGGGGCTCTTTGACACCCTGAAAGATGGGGCAGTCTACTGACCGAAGGCACTTACACTCGGAACACACGAACGATAGAGCGGGAATGCAGGTGAACAGGTTGTATGCATGGGTCAGACTGATGGGTTGTATCCACTTATACTGTATCGTAAGTTTTAAGTTGGTTTATAAAATACAAAAGTGAGAGTTATTAATTCGGGCTACTAATACTTCTTTGGCTGTATAGAATGATCCGATACTATTGCTGCCGGACCGCTGGTTGTCGGCTGAATAGCTGTGTATTATACTACAAGTTTGTGACCAGAAGTGGAGCCGGCCTCCGGGTTGTAGGCGATAAGCTTGTAATGATGTCAAAGGATAATAAAACTCTTACGAATAAAAAAAAAAAAATGTCTTTGATGAAGGGGTGACTTCAAAAAGAACCCTTGGAGTATGCAACAATCCCTTTCAACCCAGCCCTTCCCACTTCCGTGCTCCAGACAATCAGTAGGTGGTAATCAGCCCTTTGTGTGAGGGCAGGACACAACCTATATGTTAGAAATGGGGTTTCTGGTTGGCTGGAATATGCATCCAATCCAGGCAGAATACACCACTCCAGCCAGGGTAAGCATGTTACACACCAAAGATAACCTGTGCTCACCTCTGGTAGCGTGACACAGGGCAGTCAGGCTTATCATCAGAGCCAATGTGTGAAGCGTTTGAGCAACACAATCACACAGAAACACAATGAAAACACCACAAAGAAGACTCCACACAGGATTATATAAACATATATACATTGTACATAAAACATAGAAGCAGTTGACACAAGTCATAAACATTCTGCATATTATGCCATTACTGAGATAGTACTCGTTCTCCTGACAATGCAAGAATCAAAACAACATGCATTACAACATCAGTGAATACTTAGGGTATGAAATGCAACAGAGTATAAAATGAAAAACACACAAATAATCACAAGTGGAGTTATTGCTAGATAGAAATAGCACACACAAACCCTTATGAAACCATAGGGCACGTCCCATCTGTGCTCCTTTTAAAGCTTATACATTAATTTTACCAGTTCATAATGATTCCCAACTGCAGCAAGTATTTTAATGCTGATCAGGACCTCTGTTGAGGTCTCACCTGTAATATCAGAAAACAGAAAATATGCCCCCAAAGTGTGTTCTCTAGATTAAGGGAGGAGGCAGACACTTTGGTGAATTCAACTGGGGAGGCTCGCAGGGTCCCTCGCATGCAGAGTAGGCCCACACAGCTGTCCAAGAGCACGCGGTGCAACTGCTAAGCAAACCAGTGCAATTCTTCTGGGAAGAACAGCTTGGACCACCTGTGAAGGAAGCACAAGACAAGTGTCAAACACCCTTGGGCCAGACTTAAGACTCCAGGTGGGGATAAGCCTCCTTGGGGAAAGTGGTCCACTGTCCCCAGATACCTGGTGTAAGCAGAGCGGTCCCTGCTTCCCTGGGTACCCACTCACTCCAGTAGTCAGAGGCAGTGTCAGGCAACAACAGGGAGATTATTCCTCTGTACTCAATACGCGATCCCTGAGCTCCGTGTCTCCCGTGGCAGAGGGGGCTTGCCAAGGTGTCTTCAGACTGCCGGCGGCGAGATCAGGGGCTGGCAAATGCAGATTGAAGAAGACTGCTTGATCTAGACAACAGCGACTAACTTTAAAGTTAAGCTGGAAAGAAGCACTCAACATGCGTGGTTTTACAGAAGATAGGGCATGCCAGCACGCCCTTGGAGAACACTCTTGATTGGGCACACGCAGGGGCAGGCAAGCAGCAGGCCAGCACATAATGCCAATGCAAAGTGACAGTACCTCCTTCAGCCCAACAGTCAGCAGGCAAAAACAACAAAGCAGCCAGTCCAAGTGTCGGTTCATTCTGTCAGCACAGCAGTCCTCTGGCAATGTGCAGAATGTAGAGCCAGCAGTGTCTGCTTAGAAGTCCCATGCAATGTCTGGTTAGACCAGAGTCAGGGAGTAGCAGGCAGCAGAGCAACAAGCAGAAAAGCAGTCCAGATGAATCCTTTAAGGAACTCAGCAGTCTTTTAGACAGAGGTTCAGTTCCAGATCCGAAAGTGCTCCAACATAACATAGAGTCAGATCACCTGCACTTATTTTCTGGTCCAGGGTGGACCTGGCTTGGCAGTTCATGCTGGACTGTTCCCATGAGGCACAGGGTCAAGACTGATTTGCATATGGTCATGTCTGAACTGGGGTGACCTGGTGAGCAAAAGAATGATGGAAACGAGATCCCTTAACTATGGTTCAGTGTTTGAAAAGGTTCAGCGCTCCATCCATCTTTTTGTTGTGTTTCCTATGTTCATCCTAAGTGACCAAGTGTATACTTGAATATTAGAGCTAAACACATTTAGAATTCAGACCAGTGTGCTTGTGCACTGTCAATGACCTGGCCTAATAGAGCATGAAGGAGCTGGATTTGTTTAATGATTTTTTATAGCACAAACTTGACCTGAAGATATCGGTTATCATAGCACTTTACATGAGCACCAGTTTCATTACAGAGGAAGACATACATTGTTGTTAGGCACGGGGAGATCAAGTGATTTACCCACATCACAAGATCTTGGGCGTCGTTGCCGAGACTCGAACCCCGTTCCTCAGCTTCGAGGTTGACCGCTCTCTCGCCATAAGGCTACATCCTCTCCCGATTGGATCATACATCCAAAGTCGTTCTGAACATCAGCCCATAGAATACGCTTGTGTTAAGAAGCAGGTACTCAGGTAGATCAAGATAACTTTTTTTATTAAGATACAGGTAACATAAGATCCCATCCACAGGAGACATCAACATCAACTGCCTCCCAGACTCAGTAACAGATTCCTACATATACATTCTAGACTGTGCACTGAACATTCTAATGTCCAAGAAAGCTTTATAATACAGGCTAACAAAGGAAGATACCAGCTTTATTAAACACATTGGTATAGGAAGATACCACACACCTTCCCCCGAACCTAAAGAAAGAAACAAAGTTAACAAAAGAACAATAATTTAAAAAAAATGGTTCAGTATTTGAAAACAAGAAAGAATTCAGAACAGTCATTTCAGCGCATAATCACGTAGAGCTATAGGAACTCTTGTCACACAAGAACTTTTACGTGGAGGAGTATAAACAGAAGTTTGACCTCGCCAATTGGTTCAACTGAAAGAATTACGTGTACATTTGGGCACAATCAAAGGAATATGTGCAATCCGATTTAAGTTCCATATCCGCCCATCATTCAGTTTAACAACATTCCGAAAAAGCTTAGTAACATAGAAAGGAGAAGAGGACTTCAACCCAGAGGATTTGTGAGGAAGATGTACTCTAAAATGATCACCAATAGACACATTTGTGTGAGCACGCGCATGTCTGGTGTCAAAATGTAACTTTCTATTAGTGGACTTAACATGATGTCTGTCCAATCCATGTGTTTTATTGGAACTCAAGGCCTCAACATCAATGTTTCTCATCCAAGACTGAAACATGTAGGTGTTCGGTGTCCAACCTCTAAATAACACAAAAGGTATCTAACCAGTGGTAGAGTGAGGTGTGATTCTGTATACCATAACCCTCTCATGTAATTTAGTTTTCCAATCTGCGCCTTGTTCTTTAGCTAACTGAATGGATTCTTTGAGTACCCGGTTAAACCTCTCTACCATACCGTTGCATTCCGGATGATAGAGAGAGCAACGCTTGTGTTTAATACCTTTATTGATTAAGAACTCCTCCATCTCCCTTGACACAAGCTGAACCCAATTGTCTGTCAGAAGAGACTCAGGAAATCCTTTTCTACAGAAAACATCTTGTAAGAATTTTGTGATGTTCTTGGTCTCAATGTTTTGTGTGACTTTGATCTCTGGCCATCTTGAAAACATGTCCACCAGGACCAACACATAAAACAGACCATTCCTGTTAGAAACAGGCCCTAAAATATGTAGAGCTACATCCTGCCAACACCGTGTGGGAACTTCTCTTATTATCATGGGTTGCACTCTTGTCTTACACACTTTGTCAGATGCATTACACTCAATGCAATCCCTTATCAAGCGCTCAACAAAGATGTCTAAGCCTGGCCACCAGAAGTGTAACCACACCCTTTCTTTTGTTTTTGATATTCCATCATGTCCTTGATGAGCTAATTGAACAATTTTCATTCTGACAGACAAAGGTGGAACAAGTCTGGTGCCTCTCCAAAGCAAGTCCTCTCTCACAGAAAGTTCACTTCTTACATTCCAAAAAGTCCAAGCATTCTCACTCAATTTTTCAGACAAGGCCAACCTGTTAAAACTAAATTGTAAATTTCTTGTAATTCAGTGTCTTTATGCATAGCATTTCTCCAATCAGCTTTGGGAACAACACTTTCAACAATCTCGCACACTTTAAATTCATCAATCTCCCATAAATCTTCAGAGTTCAAGGAAATTTCTGCATTTTGTTCAGGAACCAACCTAAAGAGATAGTCAGCAATTTTATTTTTAACTCCAGGTATATATTTCACCTCAAATTCAAAGTCTTGGAGAGCAATTACCCACTTACAAATTCTGGAAGAAATCGCATCAAGGCTCTTTTTGCAGAACACATCCTTTAATGGCTTGTGGTCTGAATGAACAATAAAAGGATTGCCCCACAGAATTTTTGTACACTTTTTGATGACCCAGAAAATACATAAAGCTTCCTTTTCGATTACGTAATAAAGCAATTCAGGACCAGCAAGGGCCCTAGAAAGAAACAATATGGTAACTTCTTTGCCATCTCTCATTTGTTTAAGAACAGCTCCCAGACCACGAGAACTTGCATCCGTGACAAGTACAGAGCTGGATGAAATGTCAAAACTTTGAAGAGAAGGAGCAGAATTAAGAGCTTGTTTGACATCATTATATTCAAGTTGACACTGATGTGACCACACAAACTTTATTCCCTTTTTTAAAAGAGACCTCAGGTTGGGAATTCTACATGCAAAACACGGTACAAATTTATTGTAATATTCTGCCATACCTAAGAAAGTGACAAGTTTGTCTCTAGATTGTGGTGTAGATAGTTCATTTATGGTTTTAACCAAGCGATCCTTAGGTTTGACACCACCAGCTGTCAGACAGTGACCCAAATAATCCATTTCTGAAAGATTAAACTTGCACTTATTCTCTCTTAGAGTCAAACCTCTTCTTTGCTCAAGAACAGACCTCAGCTTTAAATTATGTTCTTCTTGAGATGATCCATAAACCAGTACATTGTCCTCATATATTTTAACCCCATCAATGCCATTCAGAACACCCTTCATGGCCCTTTGAAACACGGAAGCCGTGGAAATCAATCCAAACAGCAGGCGTGTGAATTTGTAGGTCCCGAAGGGACTTATACAAGATGTAGGATTCATGGACTTCTCATCAATCCTGACTTGGTGATAGGCTGCTCTAAGATCAAGGGATGAAAATACAAACGCATCACCAAGTTGAGTCAACATCAAGGTGATGTTGGGTAGGGGATATCTGTCAGCTATGACCTCCCTATTGAGGGCACGAAGGTCCACACACAAAAGTATATTGCCAGAGGCTTTGCGTGCCAGAACTACCGGAGCCAACCATTCACATGCTTCAGTCTCAATAATGATACCTTCACTTTTTAACTTTTCCAATTCAGAGCGCATTGGCTCTTGCATTGCTAAAGGCACATTGAGTACTTTACATGTCACAGGAATAGCATCTGGCTTCAGTGTAATGCTGTGAACATAGTCTGAAAGGCAAGCCAACTTATTGCTAAAAACTTGTTTGAATTCAGAATACCAGCCAGGAAGCAGATCATTGTATGACACTGAGATCAACAAATCTGGCTTGTGAATGATTTCTTTATTTAGTGAGTTTGATCTTGGTAAAGTAATTTATTTGTTTAGTGAGTACGAATATGGTACAATATCTCTGAGAATGATGCAGGGATCTCCACCTGGAACCAAGGATACACCCAAATCGGCTTGGTGGATCCAACTGAGTATACTATCACCTCTGCAAGAGATGTGAATCTTACCGGCAGTCAGTCTACCTTTGTACTCAACTTTACCTATAAAATAACCAAAAAGTTTGTTTGGTTGACCACCATAGGCAAATGGTCTTATGTCGGGCTTAAATACTTTCACTTTACCACCGAGTTTTTTGTCATAAAAAACTTTAGGTGTGAGAGAAAACCTTGCCCCAGAAACAAAAAGCATTTTGACTTCATAGTCATTGATGTGAACAGTATCTATTTCTCCTTTACACTTTTTATCGCTTAGTATGAAGATTTCTCCACAATCCAACTCATTTCAGTCAGAATCGCTTTCTTCTTCAAGAGATACTTCTTTGACACGTCTGTTTTTCTTGTTAATTTATGACCTACAAGCTTTCGTAACATGGTCAATTTTTCCACAATTGAGACATTTCGAAGCCAATGCAGGACACGCTTTATCATTAACAAGATGATCAGGGGCATTACATCGAAAACACGTAATTTTTACACCAGCTTTGGGCTTAGTGAAGGTAGAGGAAGAAGTGGAATCACATTGCTTCCCAGTAGATTTTGATGTAGATTTACTAAAAGCTTGTTTCTTTGTAACATAGAGTACTTTTTATTTAGTCACATTTTTCTCTTTCTTAAAAACTTCCACACAAGCGAGTGAATGTTCTATCCTTTTGGCTATAGCGACTACCTCATCTAATTCTGGGTCATCCTTTTGCCAGTGTTCATCCTTTATCTTTTCTATGTTGCACCCTAGCATAAACTAATCGCAAATCGGTTCTTCTAGGGAACCACCAAATTTGCAAGTTGATCCCAATTTATATAAGGCAGTCACATATGTTTCCACAAATTCTTCCTCTTTTTGTGTGCGTGTTCCGAAGTGATACCGCTCCAAGATGGTACTTACTCTTAGAAGATAGTGCTTATCAAGTTGTTTTAGGTTTATTTCAAACTCATTGAGATTGTCTGACTCTTTAGCACTCAAATCTGGAAGGTGTTTGAACACCTCCTGGCCTTCTGAGCCTAGACAATGTGAAAATAAACCAGACTTCCTTTCAGCACTAAGGGATACTCTGCATACTCTTGCATAATTTAGGAATACTTTCTTCCATTTAGACCAACAAATGGGAGGATCACCAGGCTTGGAAAGAAAGAAAGGAGCAGAAGTAATGTTTTGCATGTTTGAAATGCAGACCCCCTTGAGTTGTAAAGAAAGAGACCTGAAAAATAAGACAGGTGCAAGATAGAAAATCGCCTAGAGAAATGACATGTACATTTTACAGAATTAATGTTGTGCACAAAAGTGAAAAGCATTGTTTAAAATGACATGTAATTTTTAAAGAATGCTGCTATGCATGTCAAAATAATTTCTGTGCGTATCAGTTTAGAACTACAATGGTAAGGTAAGAGAAGTTGTGACATACAAACTCGAAGTGCTGTGTACGTCAGCGTAGTTGCTGTGTATGTCAGCGTAGAAAATATGTAGATATTTATCTTAAGAATGCTGTGTGTGTCAGCGTGAGAAATAAAACGATTGACACACTGCTCTCTGCAAGCATCCATGTTGACAATGATGACCTGAACATGTTGAAAGAATCACAAACCTGTGTGTGTCAGGGTGAGAAATTGAAATATGACACACAGTTCATAATGCGTATCAGTAAGATGCGTGATGGTGCAATGCCATTTAAAAGGAGTTTTAGTTCGACATTGACACACAAGAGAACCAAAATGAACAAACTAAGCTGTGTGTGTCAGCGTGACTGATTAACACACAGACACGCAGTTTGTCGTGCGTGTAAGTGATGGATTCGATTACGTTTGTCCAGAGATCAAGCTAGCTTCATTTGAAGTTGGAGTTCTAAATGAATGTCGGCAAAGGAGTCCCTAAAATACGCGAGGTCGTAGTTAAGACACACGCGTTATCAGGAATTTGGTTGGTAAGAAACGTGACGTCAAGACTCAAGAGACTGTTCGTTGCGGACGTTTCTTTAGCTACGCATTGACGAGGGGATAGAGACACAGAGGGGCATATTACCAAGGGCCTTATCGCTGCTTCAGCTGCAATTTTTACCGCTAAAGTGGTGATAATTTTATCGCCCTATTACCTAGCTGTCGCTAACACCAGTTAGCGACAGCTAGTAGGAGATAGCGATCATCTTGGGGCCCACTTTGCATGTCAGCGATATTTATCGCTAATGCCATGCAAAGTGGGTGTGCCAAGATGTTAGCGACTGTAAACAGTCGCTAACATCGCTATCTCATATTACCTACAAAGGCGTACTTTTGGAAATATTTGAGCTAAGCGCGAATATCTCCAAAAGCTAACGCCTGCCCAGAGCAGTTCTTAGCCATGTTATCCAATGGTAGGTGGATACCATGGCTAAGAGCATTAGCTCGGTAATGCATGAATATCGCTGACTTTTCAGCAATATTCATACATTACGGCCGATTTTTATCGCTTTTGAGATAAACCTTGATAATAGCAAGGTTTATCTGCAATAAAAATCATCGTAGTGCAGCGACAACATTATTCCCACTAACCCTGCTTAGCGATAAATATCGTTATTGCTAGGTAATATGCCCCAGAGTCTTCAATGAGGTATGTTGCTATACAACTGCATTTAGTCACGCATTGAGGAAGAGGCAGGGGCGTAGAGTCTTCAGTGTCGAATGTTGCCAAGCAACCGCATGCCGTGTATGTTGATCGATGAAAGAAAACAATGCATGCGCTAGGACAGTACGAGTTGAAGGTAACGATTTAATTTTTTTTAAATGCTTGCGAAGATCGTCAGGAAATGTCAGTATATGAAAATACAAAACAAAACTAAATGTCTTAAAAATTACGTGTAACAAGTTAATTTAAAGTTATTTCCTTACGCAGCAGACAATAAGGGTAAACGTGCTGATGAAGCTTATTCCAAAATATTAGGCTTGAGTGAAATAATGAATTGTTTTTGTTAAGTGACGCTGAAGCTCTATGTTGTCTTTCAATTATTTTTGCTGCGCTAAATATCTTTGAATCCAGAGGATAACCGGTTGTGTTGGGATCTCAAAGTCATCTCAAACCTGATCTTGTAGTCAAAAACTGGATGTTGAAGCTTGAGTTTCTTTTCTTTTCACCAGTCTGTTGTCGCCAGTGTGAAGAAGCAGGTTCTCAGGTAGAGCAAGATAACTTATTTTATTAAGATACAGGTAACATAAGATCCCATCCACAGGAGACATCAACATCAACTGCCTCCCAGACTCAGTAATAGATTCCTACACATACATTCTAGACTGTGCACTTAACATTCTAATGTCCAAGAAAGCTTTATAATACAGGCTAACAAAGGAAGATACCAGCTTTATTAAACGGGAGACAGCCATGACAACGCGGGTGTTACACCGCGCTGCCATTACGACGCTGCCATCACAACGCAAGTCGCTACAACGACTTGCGCTGGAGGGCGCTCTTGGTAAAGGAATAGTTTTATTTTCTATTCCAACACCTTCCCTACTATTACATGGGCTGGAGTTGTAATAGAAAATTAAACTATTCCACAATCCAGCGCCTACAGCGCAAGTCGTTGTAACAACTTGCGTTGTAATGGATGCGTCGTAATGGCAGCGCGGGGTAACGCCCGCGTTGTCATGACATACATACTTATGAAACACACTGGTATAGGAAGATACCACAGCTTGGCCCTGCTGTTAGTTTGGGGAAGGGACCCTGGGCAGGTGAGTTGTAAAGTTCCATTATTGTTTTCTTGACTACTGGTGAAATAGCAAAACACACAAAATGATGGACGGAATGTTGCACAATAGCAAAACATTCACCCCCAGTCACAGATCTGGGTTTAATTCATCGTTATTTTGCTCACCAAGCCACGCCAGTTCAGACATGGCCATATGCAAATCAGTCTTGACCCTGTGCCTCATGGAAACAGTCCAGCCCGAACTGCCAAGCCATGTCTTTCCTGGACCAGATTCAAGCATCCTGGGACCGGTTTCTGGCTATCAGCTGTTTTCAGCCAGTGGTGAAATAGTACATAAACTCTGCTAATTAGTCAGTGGCCAGATAAATAGTGAATATTCCTTGCTATCTGCACGACTGCTGGCAGACAGTGCTGAATTTCTCTTTAGCCAGAGAGGGGTTAAAGAGGGAGTTTTTTCTGCTCTGTGCATGGTTGCCGCTGAACAGTACTGAATCATTATTAATTGCGTAGCGGCCGGGTAAATAGCAAGGTTTCTCTGCTATTTTCAAGGTTGCTGGCCAATCATTTCTGCTATTTAGCCATCGGGCAAATAAATAACATGACACTTTGAAAAATGCACAAAGTTTTCGCAAATTACCATGAGGTTCAACCTCATGGTAATTTGCTCCCCCTAATTGTGAAATCGCTATTTTTTAAACTTTCATGCATTGCATTTAAGGAATCGCAATTTGAGAATTCGCAAATATTTGAGAATTCTTAAATTGCGAGGGCCTTCACCCTTCATGCATCCCAAAAGCTGATTGTGCGATCGCAAACGGCCGCTTTTTGCGATTCGCACCGTTTGCGATCGCAAAAAGCTTTGATGCATTATTGTGCACACTGCCTTTACACCTGTTCTGGCGCCATGTTGGCAGCCTAGCACCAATGCAGGCACCCTCCACCATGGTGCAAGGGAGCCTCTGTTGCATGCAGGATGGATTGTTTCTGTGCAGGAAGGGGCACCCCTGAGGCACATTCCTCTTTCCAAATGGGCACCAGAATGTAGGACATATAGAGACAGGAACTAACAAGGAGAACTAAAGCTATTTCTCCTGTTATGCCTCCCCAGGGGAGGTGTATCTTCTTGGTGTATTCCCAGGTTTACCAATTCTGGTAAATCTGGTAATGTGTCTAAACTTAAGATAGTTGCATTGGAACGCCCATGGAACGCCCTTGGAACGCCCATGGAACGCCCATGGAACGCCCATGGAACGCCCATGGAACGCCTTCCCAGGGCAGAGCAAAGCAACTCAGAGAACTGGGCTCTGCTGCATTATTCCAGAATTATGGAGCCACTCAGGGCCCGCAAAATGGCCGTGCCCGGCTTTATAAATCTCACTTAAGATTTGCGGCACGCATGTACCACGTTGCGTGCTGCAAACAGGACCATAAATATGGCCCTGGAAGTCCAAGTATGAGGTAGGAGAGCAGGTTCAATCTGGAACAACCAAGAAGCCGAAGGGAGTTAGAGGTGGTTTGTGCTTGAGAAAAAAGGCATTGTATGCAGAGAGTGCCCGACACAGCCTGAGATGGAAGAAGCCAGAAGGAGCCCAAAGCTAAAGACGCATTATGTGAACCGACACCCAGGAAATCACAGGGTACAGACTGCATAGGAGTGTAGATGAAACCAAAGGAAAGACTGTCGTAGAGAGATTGAGACATTGCAAAGATGTACAGGGAGGACCAAAGGCTGGTGGGAGCAGAGGCCTCAGAGGAAGAAGAGAGACAAACAGGAATGAGTTCTGTGCATCTCACCCTAACGTGTCAAGAACCATCTCTGTGGCATTCCTCTGACACATCCTCCTTCCCTCCACTTACTACTGCCATAGCCACCAAGTGCACTTAATCTGCTGGATAAATAGCGACGCTTCTTTGCTGTTTGCACAACGGACAGCCAAATAGTACATAATCTCTGCTATCTAGTCAGCGGCCTGATGAATGCTTTGGTTTCTTTGCTGTTTGCATGGTCGTCGGTCAAATAGTGCATAATCTCTGCTATTTAGCTGGCAGCCATGAACACAGCTGCGGAAATTCACCATTCACACATTGGCTGGGTAAATAGCTGCAACCTACTTTGTAATTCCTTATTTGGAAATTTGAGTAATCAAATGAAACAAATGAATAAAGTCGGAAAGCCAGTGAATTGATTATTACTGGTTCTGTTTCATCAGAGAATACTGCTAGTGGAATGTGAAAATGTGTAGTGTCTTGCCTTTCTGCTTAGCCAGTCTAGTTATCCTGTGGTATGTTGATGTTCATGTGATGTATTGGAATGTTGGTATGCTAAACTCTTGGGGCCTTATTTATGAGGCCTTGCGACAGTTTTGCACTTCCGATGCGTCACTTTTTGTGACTCATTGGCAGCGTAAAACATTTCTCCTGTTGTGCCCTATTTACAAAGTGACGCATCTAAGCAGATGCGTCACTTTGTAAACCCCTGCGATACATTATACCTGCGTCAGGCATAATGTATGCAGGGGGCGTTCCCACGTAAGTAAGCCTCATAGAAGTGACGCAGTGAAATCTACCAGATTTCGCTACGCCACTTCAAGGGTGCAAATGCGTCAATATCTTATGCCTGCCTCACAGCAGGCGTAAGACTGACGCAGGCCCTTTCACATGGGGCTTGCCCCATGTGAAAGGACGCATTGCTGGAGTTGCGTCACTTTTGTGTCACACTCCAGCAATGTGTCACTTTTGCGCTTACAGATACGTCAGAAATACTGACGTATCTGTAACTCCTTGCGACATGATGCATCATACAGTAAATATGACGCATCAGCTATGTCGCAAGGAGTGCGCACTGAGAAGTGACGCAACGCTGCTTTCACGCAGCGATGCGTCACTTTTCATAAATGAGGCCCACGGAGTCAGTTGGGAGTTGGGCTGAGCAAGAAAGAGGCTGCTACTGGTGGGGTCTCGACTTATGCTTCTATCTTCATCTTGGAATAAACATCTAAACCTACTACGTCGTTTGATTCCTGATTCATACACCCTTCACTACAATTTTGGCGACAATCTGGGTGAACTTCCGCCTGCTACTTCAAAGACTTTCAAGATTAATGTAACTTCAAGGTAATGGATTTCCTTTTCTTCTAACTACCAATTCATAAGTATACTGGCACCCTGCGAGCCCCATCAGTGACCACTCCACCGGTCGCCCTCATCCCAAGAGGGCCAGTCCCTGCTGTATTTTGCTGCCTGCCGGCATGCTTCTCCCGCAATCCAACGAGGACTCCCCTGCCTTTCTGCTTGTTCTGCCAGCGTCTCCTATTATTCTTGAAGTACAGTGTTGTTTAATCACACTGAACAACCGTTTGTTCATTTCATTAGCTGATACTTTAAAATCAGTGCCCCAGGGAGAAAGGGTGGGTGAAGTGAGGAAAGGAATTGAGTGAAACAGTGTATAATTCACGTAATCAATTATATTACAGCACAAAGGTGGGCTCATACAAGAGCCAGGTTATTCATATGGGATACAACTGTTAGATAGCCATGGTTCCAAACAAAAGTCACAGTGATGAATCACTGTTGATCTAGCTGGCTAGTGTAGGAGATGTTGACGTTTTGACCCCTTGTACTAGTAGGTAAGTGTGTCCCTTACGTCGGGGTCTTCCTCAGGACAGCAGTGTGGGAGGGGGAGTAGGGGAGGGGCCCATCAGTGGCCCAAACTTTGGGCTTGAGGATCAGGAGAGCGCATGCGCTCCAAACTGTAGTAAGAGACAGCAGTCACTTGTGGGTGTACTTATCAATGTCTGAATGAAAGTGTGACCAGTCAGGGTTAGTCTGCTGGTCCCAGAAAGATCAGGATCCTTGGAAAACAATGGCGTTGGGCAATATTGCTCAGTACTTAGTCTTTCTCGTATTTCCTGAAAACGTCTCGTCCGTGAAAGGCTTCTTTGTTTTGATGCCTACTTCTCCTGGCCCTCTTTTGCATTCGTGCATGGAGCTGACTTCCCTAAGGGTTCTGCCATGACTAAGAAATGATGAAGTTATGTCATTAGGGGGCAAAGATCTAGTCCCAGCTGTTTCTGCTAACAGCAACTGCCGTCCGCTTGGTGTTATGTCATTCAAGGGAATTGGGTAAACAGCCAGTTCTCCATGTCCTGAAGTCATTTGCCAAATTAATGCGTCTGTTGTGTCACTGGGAATTGTGCATATTTTCTATTCTGCCAGAAAACCACGGACATGCAGCTGTATTGTTGGGTTTGTGATTATTTTCGATTCTTTTTTGGTGTTTTGAACTTTGACTGTGTTTCACACCTTTGGATGCGTTACGCTATAAAGCGAAAGTGTTGCAGGGAAGGTGATGCGTCGGTTCATTACACCCAAGAACGGTGGCGCGTTGGGTCCCTACTGATGCGTAGGGGATACGTCGATTCTTCTCGGTGTGGGGAGATGATGAGTCAGTTTCCTACTGCGCTTCTGAGGCGATGCAGCTCTCAACGCCGTGATTTGATGAAGATCCGGTGCAATGAAACAAAAATGGCGTCTTCTCTTTCATGCAACACGATGCGTGCACGCCAGACGGCCGTGCGTCGACTCATAGATTCTTCTGAGCTGCAACAGGCCCTGCAACACGCTTCCCAGTGATGCAGCACTGTCTGATGCGACGTCGATCTTCTTCTTCGGCGATGCAAGGTGCTTCGATGACGATGCGACAGCTGCAGCGGCGACACGCTTTTCCAGCGATGCAGCGACAGCGGTGGCGGCGATACGCTTCTCCAATGATGCAGCGGCATCTGGTCCGACATCTATCCTCCTCTCCGGCGATGCGAGGAGCTTCTGCGCTGTGAAGCAACAGCGGCAGCAGCGGAGACGCGCTTCTTCTTGAGTCTCGCTTACAGCTCCTTGCGACACGTAGTCCCTCAGAAAGCCCAACACAACTGCAGGCACTTCCAAAGAACTCTTGGGGAGCTGGTTGGTGAATTCTGCAGGAGGCAAGCTCTATCGCAAGCCCTTGGAGATACTTCACAAGTTGAATGAAAGTAGCACAAAGTCCTTTCTCCTCTCTTTGGCAGTCATGCCACCATTGCAGGCCAATCCCTCACGCTTAGGGATAGTCTCTCCTCAGTCTCTCTGGTTCCTCTCCTCAGCAAAGGTTTCTTCTTGTATCCCAAAAGTGATCTAAAATTCTGGGGTCTGGGTCCCCATATTTATATAAGCAAATCCTTTGTCCTCTGAAGGCAGAGTGACATTTGCCTATTCCAAACCGGTTCTGGTCAGTCCTGGAGCACTTTATTAACAAGACTCCTTCTTTCCTTTGACAGTGTGGGCCAGGGACATCAGACGCACCACAGGAGGTGGAGCCAGCATTGTGGAAGGAAGGCACAGCCCTATTCAGGTCCCAGATGCAACTCCTCCCACCCATCTAGATGCAGATCTCTCTATTCAGTACTGGGCTGACTCACCCTGGCTCCTGGAACCCCCCAGCCCTGTCACTCACAAACCCAGATAAGGAATACACAACCTAGCAGAGGCAGGCATGGACAGTTAGGCAAGAAAATACCTGCTTTCTAAAAGTGGTATTTTCAAACACAGAATGTTAAAAACAACTTCACTAAAAGATGCATTTCATCATTCTGAGTTCAGGCATACGAAACTCGAATTTCTACCTAGTTCCCTGAGTCAGTAAGGATTATAAGATGTTATAATCAAACTGCCCATCCTGGCCTATGGAGAGCAGGTAGCCTTGCAATAGTGAAAAACGAAAATGGCTGCAATTCACTATTAGGACATACCACATACAGCAGGGCTTGTCCTACCTTATACTTACAATGCACCCTGCCCTTGGGCCTACCATAGGGGTGACTGATATGAAGGAAAGGGAAGGTTTAGGGACTGGCAAGGGGGTGCACTTGCCAGTCAACGAGGCAGTACCAGACTGCACACAGGCCTTGCAATGGCAGACCTGAGCCATACTTTTACAGGCTGCTTCTGTGGGTGGCACGACCAGTGCTGCAAGCCCACTATCAGCTTTTGGTTTACGAGCCCTGGACACACTCAGTGCACTGTACTAGGGTCTGACAAGTAAACCAAACCAGCCAATCATGGAATCACTAATCCATACATGAATATCCCATAGGGAGAGCATATGCACTTTAGCACTGATCAGCAGTGGTAAAGTGCCCAGAGTCATAAAACAGCCAACAACAGGTCAGAGAAAATACAGGAGGAAGGCAAAAAGTTCAGGGATGACCCTGCAAAAAGGGCCAAGTCCAACAAGCAGATATTTAATTCTGATAGCAAAGGTTCCTCTTTGCCTGGTGAAGTAAAAATGAGTGTGATCACAGGCTCCACTCTGAGGTCATGTAACACTTGGTGCATTTCCAGCTGAGAAGGTACAATTTCCACCGCTTTTGAATCTGTGAATGAGTCCATGTGGCCACTGACGAAGTTTGCCTCATTCTGTTTTGATTTTAGAAAGTCAGAAAGTTGTGTGGTTCGGAATAGGGATTTTTCTTTTGTATTGAAATGCCCACCAGTGCATTGTCCTCTTCTCCACCCTTTTGAACACTTAGCGAGGTCGCTTAGAAGACCTCTGGAGAGTCTGCGCAGCGTTGTGAATTCTTTGATTCTGCTCCTGGTGTCAGGGAAGTGACCAGTGGCCGCTGGGAGAGCAGGTTGAGGCATCCCTTGTCCAACCCATGAAGCCCCCCATGGCAGCATGGACAACTTCAGTCAGCTTGAAATGTTGGGAGCTCCATTGAAAACAATGGAGTGCTCCGGGCTTATAAAGGCTGGTATAAGCCCGGAGCTCCAACATTCCAATGTTACTTTGTTCACAGCTCTGGCTGTGAACAAAGGCTTCAGGGAGCCGGAGGGGATTCCAATCCCCTCGCGCTCTCTGAAGGCTTTGTTTTTATGTGTTTGAACATTCTGCCCTCTAGTGTCAGAATGTTCTACTAGCCTTTTAGCCCTTCGTAGCAGGGCTATAGCGGCAATTAAAGTTCCGCTGCTTAGTTAAAGTCCCAAAGGGCAGCGGGCCTTTAATAGCCGGCATAGTCCGCTACGGCGGGACGAGTGCTCAAACCATCCTTGAAGTTTCCATCAACACTGCAAGAGTTTGACTCTGTGGTGTAACATTTTGCCGACCAGGCATAGATTATTAACAGCTGATAAACCTTACAAGTAAGAAGGGACGCCTTTCTTCAAACTCCAAAAAAGGTTTGCATTATACAAGACCCTAACTGTAGGGGCAGAGCGAAGCACGAGTTCAATCATGTTTCTCTACTTTATTTGCTACATTTTCAAGTTTATTACGTGAGTTTTCTTTAATATCTGGGGGCTTCTGGTTTCATTTCGATCATTTTACTTAATTTTTCCACAGGTGCAAAAACCTCTCTGGCGCACGGACTGCAGCACAATGTGTGTGCGGGTCCATAGTACACAAGTTTCCGCAATGGTACACAGGGGCCTCTTTTTGTTTCTTCATTTGGAACTGTTCAGTCCCACTGCAATTAGAGATTAAAATCCATTCAACCTCATGGTTTAGTCAGGGCGAGGCAAAGCATCCATTTCTGGTGTAACACTGCCATCTGCTGGCTAATGTGTGTATGACAGTCCATCTGAAACCCATTTGGTTACACTACAAGAAATTACGGAGGATATTAGCAAGGGCAATATTGCCGCTTTAGCACCGGTTTGGGGCCCACTTTGCATGTCAGCGATATTTATCGCTAATGACATGCAAAGTGGACGTACCCAATCTGTTAGCAACTGAAAGCAGTCGCTAACACTGCTATCGCCTATTTGCAACGCAGGCTTAGCGATAAAAAAAGTCGCGCTAAGCGTGATTATCGCCAGAACCTAACGCCTGCTAAAACATGACTTACCTGTTTATCCAATGGTGGGTGGATTGTCAGGTTAAGTCCCCATTCACGTTAATGCTTGAATATCGCTGGATTTCCAGTGATATTCACGCATTTCACCGCTATCACTGGATATTTTATCACAATGGAGAAAAACGTTGCTAATAGCATATTTTCTCCGCTAACATATCCAGCGATAAAAAAAATGCGCTAAACAAGTTTTGTGATAAATATCGCTATTCTTTGCTAATATGCCCCGACATCCGTTACACCTACCCCTAATATTTGTGACTTTTCTACGGCCTCTGAGCACTTTATGGACATTCCTCTCTGCTTGGAGTCCTTTAGAAGCATAACGGAGAGATGTATGAAGCCGTTTAGAGGTTGCAAAGCCTATGATTTGGCACGTCACAGGGTTTGAGAGTGGTAAATGGCTTTTAAAATAAATTAAACACATTTTACAATTCAGTAACCGGTTGGGGTCTGTGAAATTCACATACTTTGGGGCAGATTTACAATAACTGGCGCATCCCTGCATATCAGCAGGGATGCACCAGTTATTGTGCGCCAACACTCCGCCACCATGGATGCGCCTCATTTACAATGCGGCGCACTATGGGCAAAAATGGACAGATGCGTGACACATCTGTGCCGTAAAGGCGGCGCATTGTTGGAGTTGTGTCGCAAGGGTGACGCAGCTTCAGCAAGGCTCAGGGGTTCCCTATCCTTAAAATGCTTTGTCAATCCTTATGCCTGCTTCAAGCAGGCGCAGGGTTTTGACGGAGCATGACCTTAAAAGTGACTGAGTGAAATCTTGTAGATTTCACTCAGCCACTTTTCGGAGGCGTTCCTGTGCCGGAACGCCCCACCTCCCCCTGCGCAGGAACACCTTGCTTCCTTGCTTGTGGTGCAGGGCTTTTTCAACGTAACGCATCTCCCAGATGCTTCACATTGTACATACCCCGCAGCATGGCGCTGGCTTTGAGCAGCTGCTGCGTCACAAAAGTGATGCAACGGTGGCGAAAAGAGGCACAAGGGGCTTGTAAATCTGCCCCTTTGTTTTCATGTAATTGTGCAACATTTTGGCAACATTACCTGCACTTACATAATATGCAATTCAGTCATTCAAATGTATATTTTGGAGCAAAGTGCATTCTTGCATCAATTTTTTTCTAAATAAAGACTGCAAACAACAGCCGCTCGTGGTCTGTTCCTGTTTGTGGCACATTTGTGGTAAATGTTTTACTACAAACAGCATTAAAATATTGGAGTGTTATAATGGCATCATTTTGGGAATTTTGTGTAACAATTACACCAACAACGTATGTGTAATTTGTGTAATTTCGCCCCGGACTCGTAATAGGTTGCAGGATACTATAATGTTATTAGAAATGCATTACAGATCTCTATGTGGAAAGGCGCGTTTACGACGTCCCTTTCAAATAGCGATTGGTTATGCAATGGATCAATGTGATTCAACCGAAATGGCGTTACAAATCAGTGAAATGTTACCAACTCCCGAGTTGGGGAACGTTTCCCTTTATGAATGAAAAAATAAAGGGCCTCATTTGCGAGGTTTTGCCGCAGGGCAGCGCTGGGAGGGATCTAGCAGCACTGCCCTGCGTCAGAAGAAAAGGGCAGGAATGCGCCATAACTATGAGATGTAGCACATTCCTGTCCTTTTCCCCTGCGCCGGCACACAATGGGCTGCCATGTGCCAAAAGGTCACCGTTGCGTCACGGTGCTAGGGTGCCTGTGCTGCGGGGATGATTGTTCTTGTGCAGGAAGCAACATTTTCCTGTACTAAAACAATCCCTAATAGTGTATTCCTACCTCCATGTGTGCTGCAGAATGCAGCACACATGGAAAGAGGCCAAAACTAGAAGAAATCCAGGTATTTCTCCTCGTTGTGCCCTAGAGAGGCGTGGGATTCTGGTGCATTCCCAGGTTGCGAACCTTGTAAATCTGGGAATGCAGTAGAATCCATGGGTCACGCTAACCTGAACCTAAACCTTCATGAATATGGGCGCATGTGTAGTAAATATGACGCTGCACATTATGTTGCTATCTGTGCAGCGCAGAGGGGCATATTTAAAATAAAATGGCACAGCGCAGCACCACAAGCAATTTTGCTGTGCTGAGCTGTGTTTTTTCAAAAACACAGGGAAGTGCCGTATTTACAAGAATATGGCTCATCCCTGTGCTCTCCCCAGTGAAGGCGCACAAACAGCAGCAGTGCACCAATGCAGGCACCCATGCACCATGGTGTGAGGGTGCCTGCGTTGCAAGAATGATTGTGTTTGTGCAGGAAGGGACACCTTCTTGCACAAAAATATTCATGAATGGACTTTTGCTCTCCTCGTTGCACCACATTAACGCCTCCTTTTGAAAGGCGTTAGTTTTTAGCACTGCCTCAGTGCCACCAAAGCACTGGAAAAAGTGATTCTCAGGTCGCGCCGTGCCCTTGTAAATATGCTCCATGGATACCGAGAAGAGCATAGGGTCTTCATGTATGGGACTGTTGCCCGTGCAGATGGTGTGCACTGCGCCCTATACCTGGATGTGAGTCGCACATCAATCTCACATATAGATCAGTGAGAGAACTGAGTGTGCACTATCAGGTGCCACTGTCCCTGCACATGACTACGTGCTCCTGGTTGTACTGCTATGAGCGTGACACACATGCAAATAGATACGGCGGCTGGCCAAGATACGCTGTGAAGCAATTGTTGCAAAACGTATAATCAATCTGTTATACCTGTCAGCCCTACGGTGGTCTTTCCCTATTTTTTTTCGCCCTTGCCTTATTTTTCCCACTTTTTTTTTTTTGTTGGCCTTAGGTCTCCGGGCACCATCCCATTGCCAATCAATGCTAAGGTGCAGTTGCTCTCTACTTCAAACATGGCTGCCACTGGCCCCTGATACTGCAGCGTGGTCTTTTTGTGTAGCACCCTAGTTGCCAGGAACTGGCTGGGACCCCAAACATTGTTGCAATGCCAGCCTTCTATCCCCTGCCCATAGTTAGAGTGGGGAAGCTCCTGGAACCTTCCAGAATAGAGGCGGAGCCTATTTTTGCCGCCTCAGAGAGTGGTCACCTGACCTGGGCATATATAAGGAAAGGAGGGAAAATTTTTAGTCAGTTGGGGCATCACTGACCTGGGGGACCCACGCAGGAGATTTAGGCTGTAGGGCCTAGTCAGAAAACCTATACCACTGGGGGTGACAGGGTTTAGGCGTTGCCCACCAAGCTGTGTAAGGAACACTGAACAAGCCCACTGATATGGCCTGGAGGAAGGGGAACCCAGGGACCACCTGCAGTGACCTGCTGAGGAAACTTGATACCAGCCCTCAACTCAATCCCCCCCTCTTCAAGCAACCAAGACTCGGCTTCAACCCAAGGGCGCCAGAACCACCAAGCACCGAGAAGAAACTCCCCTGAGCTAATCAGGACTACTGGGGATCAGTCAGGTACTGTGCTGTGCCAATTCTGCCCCCTCTGTCAGCACCTCTAGCCCCTGCGCTGTCCTGCCTAACTCCCCCTGACTGAACTGTCTGAATTGCTGTCCTGTCTGACCTGATCTGGCTACCCCACGCTAGCTCCCTGAGCTGACTGAACTGCTTGTGGCCTGAGGCGCTGTGGTAAATGGCCCCCCTGAGGAGCGCTGCAATCCGCGCCCTGTGGACTGACCCAAGCGCCGTGAAACCCCCGGCGCTAGGCCCCTCAAGGTCGCTGAGCCACTGAACTGGCCCCGGGCTCCAACGCGCTGTCGTGGAGACCGCCCCGAAGCATTGTGGCTGCCGATCTGCTAACCACCTATAAGCGCAGGCACTCCTGAGCGCTGTAATTAGTGAGCTGGCCGTGCCGGAAAGTGCTGCTGTCCCCGAGGCCCTCCTGTCAAGGACTCACCATTGCGGCCCTGCGCCATGTGAGAAGAGTGGCGCTGACGTCCTCCAGGGCGTCTGAGGTGTTCGGGCCTCGCGTCACCGTCGCGAACTTGGCGCTTTCCCCTAAGTGGGCCCGGCTGCTGCTCCTACCCTCGTGGCGGCCCCCGGTGTCAGGAGAGGGCCGCGCAAGGCCCTGAAGCCTTAATCCTCCTCACGTGACGGGGGCGCGTCTAGCCCCGCCCCCGCCATCGCCGCGTCACTGGCTGCGCCCCCGCCTTGGCTGTAGAGACCGGGAGAGAAGCTGGGACGCCCCGCAGGCTGCACTGCCATTGGCAGCCGCGGGCGTGCCCCCCACTGTCGCCTGCTGATTGGTCCCCGGCGCGGGACCGGGAGGGAGCGCTGCCTGAGGGCTCAGGAGGAGTCCGAGAGCCCCATCTGCCAGAGCAGGCCCCCGGAGGTCCGGAAATTGAGGGGAGGCCGCGTGAGGCCTACCAGGAGGGCCCACTCATCCCCGAGGCCTGCTAAGATCACCGCAAGGGCCCCGGGAGGGCCGAAGACAAAAAGGTAAACCCTCGGGGGAGGAGGGCGGCCACTTAAGTGAATGCGGGGCCCCCAGGGAGATCGAAGGAGGCCCCGAGGCCGCCCATCCCCTGCCGAGACTCTTGTTGGGCCCTGTTGGCCCCCTGTAACTCGAAGATGTACTCTGAACTGGGCCAGGAGATTATTTCAGCCCCACTGAACTGCCTACAGAGACCCCCTCTATCAGAAAGGCCATGGGGGAGATATAGAATGTTTTGGTGGCTCCAAGGAGATGTTTTATATGCACAAGCCAAGTTGAATATGTTTAATGAATGCATATTTTTGCCCAAATGCCTGGGTCTCCTTGCCTAATGCAATGTTGCCTGATTTACACTCAAGTGTTTAGGCCTGTATTAAGAAGCTGTTGACTCAAGGCCTACAGTTATCTAAAGGAACTGCCTTCTACAGATGAATGAAATGTTTAAGTTGGCCTGATGAAATGTTAATTCTTATCTAAGGAACTGTTGCCCAAATGCCTAAAGTGCTATACTGCAGGGGTTGTTTATTAATGAAATAGTTATGGTGTAAGGTTACCGTGATTATTGAATTGCACCCCTGATGAAATGCTTTAATAGGTGAAGGTATTGAGTGATTGACTACCCTGCATTTTATTCCAGATAAAAGTAGATTGTTTTAAATCAAAACTCAATGGTGTGGGCTCAGTCTGGGCGTGCATTTATTGTCTCAGTGGATGTGTGTTCTGTGTAGTCACTTAACACCTGAGCTCTCGGGTGCCTACCTGCTCGTGCCAGGCTACCCCCAGGGAACTGGTGGTCCCAGTTCTTACATTGGTGGCGAGGGGTGGGATTCAGGACCTGTGACTATACAGCACCCTCCAGTGGGACAGAGTGCGCTGCAATTAGACTGGACACCTATCGTGCATGCAAGCTTACTCAATTGACCCCTCCACTGTCTAGCCTGCAGAGTGTGTAGAGACCTGTGTTGACCCAGTATTGTTACCTACGTCCTAGTATCTTTCCTTGATTTTATCTAGGTCCCCACCTGGCAAAATGGAGTTCCAGCTAGCCGACCTGGAAGAGTACACAGTGGTGCAGCTAAGGGAATTTTGTCATGGGATGGGGGTGCCGGTTGGGCAGAGAGCCGCAAAGGAAGAACTCCGTACCTTCTTGAGGGCATGGGTAAGGGCCCACCCAGAGGGGAGAGGGGATCGGGAACAGGAGGGACAGGTCACACAAGGGGAGGCGGGCACTCCAGAAGACCCAGGCCTGCTCAACATTGATGTGTCTGACAATGTATTGCCAGGAAGACGTTCCGGGGCAGGGAGTAGTGTATCTCGGGGGAGTGCATCGTCGAAGGAGTATGAGGACAGGAGGGAGGAGAGGCGATTGAAGTGGGAGCTTGCCAAGCTAGAGCACGAGAGGGAGAGAGAAAGGGAAGATAAAAAGCTTGCATTGGAAGAAAAAAGATTAGCAATGGAGGAAAGGAAGTTGGCGCACGAGCTTCAGCTTAAGGAAATGGAGCTGCGAGCATTGCAATTGAGTGCCCCAGGAAGTCCCAATGGTGGCAGCGTACCAGGGGCTTAACAAGAGCCTAGATTTTGGTTACCCAAGGAGGTGATAGCGAGCTATAGTCAGGGGGATGACATCGCCAAGTGGTTGGAGGCGTATGAAGTGGCCTTGACAGCCCATGGGGTGCCTGAGAAACACTGGGGAGGTGGTCTGTATCGTTACATACCTCCCAATGTCAGGGACACCCTCCTGTACTTGGATAAGGCGGACCAGTTCAGGTATTCTCCCATGAAGGAGGCGCTCCTTAAAAAGTTTGGCCTCAACCCCGAAAGGTACCGCCAGAAGTTCTGTGGCAGCCATAAGCTGTCCACGCAGAATTGGGTGGATTTTTTTGATTATGCCCGTAAGGCTCTGGATGGTTGGGTGCGTGGCAGCGAGGTGCAGGATTACGAGGGTCTGTACAATCTTTTTTTGAGAGAGCACCTCTTGGATAAGTGTTTTCTGGAACTGCGCCAACATCTGGTGGACCGCAAGCTGACTGATCCCCGTGAGCTTGTGGAGGAGGCGGATACCTAGGTTAGCACCCGGGTGTCTCACAAGGGCCCCGGGGGAGATGGTCCGAAAGGCGGACAGGGTTTCCCCCAGAAGAAAAATGAGGGAGATAAAAAGGAATACTCACGAGGCCCACAAAACAGACAGTTTGGGAGAGGAGTAGGAAACCCCACCTCAGTCCAGTTACCCAAAGCCCACTTACCCTGACAAGAGTCAGCAGCCAAAAACAGTCCGTTGCTACGAATGAGGGGAGATTGGACACTACAAGGGGGATCCGCAGTGTCGTAAGATACCCCCAGCCCCCACAGGTGGCAAGAGTCCCGGGGTGGCCAGTGTAGCGCTTGGGATGGAGCTGCCCCTAGATAGGGAAGGGGAGTGGACAGGCCTGACCCTGGTTTCACTTGGGGATAGAGAGATGGTCCCAGTGACGCCCTTATCATCGAACACTGCTAAGTACCAGCAGAGGGTGAAGGTCAATGGGGAGGGGGTGGGCGCTCTGAGGGACACAGGTGCCAGCATGACCACCGTAGTGAGGCGGCTGGTGTCCCCTGAGCAAGTAGTACCTGATGTGTTCCATCCGGCCATGTTGGCTGACGGTGTAGTGTAGTTCCTATATTCCCAATAGGCTCTGCGCATTGGAATAATATATTCAGCAGTGTAGACGTAGGACTGAGGTCGACTAGGTCTCTACTGACTATATTAGACTTAAGGTTTGCCAGCTAGCTCAGAGGTCACTAGAAACTTTCTCGAATAAACGAGGAGGAGTTTAACCTCCCTGGATAGACAAGAAGGGATTAGCTTCTGACAACCATAAAACATGACAACTTTGCTCCCCCAGAATAAGAGTGTATCTCTAGAGTCGTGTGAAAACAATAGACAGCTATTTCACTCAGTCAAGTGTGCATACTTAGTTTCACCAGAATGCAGAGAAAAGCAAGACGGGCATTTTCAATAAAAGGTGTAATTTATTGAGCAGTCTTCTTCCTCATACAAGAGAAATGAATTGCCACAATTGCAATACTCATAGTAAAGTGCGTACAGTAAAAGGAGGATTATAAAATAATACTGTAAAAGCATTGATATGGTTTCTTAGCCATATGATACTTTAAAATAGATAAAATATATACATACATATATACATTGACTAATCGTACTCAACTGGTGCTTCTAAATACGCCTACCCCGGTGTACCTGACCTAAGCCTAATACGTGGGAAGGAGTAAGTAAGTAGCAGTTTAAGTTAAGTTTGTTTTGCCAAGAATCTGACTCAAGAATTCTCTGTAAGGGTTTAGTCAACTCCGTAACTGGGTAATAGAAAGCAGGAGGTCTTGTATCTCTCTCTCAGGACTCGATATCCCAGTAACCCGCGAAGGTATCTGGAAACACCGGAGCTGGATTTCTCGGCAGGAGAAAAGACAGCGTCTCTCTCAGTGCGTCAAAAGGGTGGGGCAGCGTCCGTGGGCTCTCGCTTCAGCTGGGCTCTCGGGCAAGTAGATAGCTGCTCTGCTCCAAAACCACCACCGTGTATTTGCTTAAGGCAACGTTGGTATATTTATACCTGAAAGGTGCCGGGTTTGACGTAAGGTTGGACATAAGACGTCAATAATATGTCACTAAGAACTGGCCGTTCTTACAGTGCTTTACAGGAGTTCTAGGACGAAATCAAAACAAAAGCAAGGGGGATTTCCCAGGTTGCTGGAGGTTTGGTATGTTTAGAGAACTCGTTGTGCTTTCTAGGAGGCCGGGGAATTAGCCTTGCTTATTGTGACAGCATGTGCTACGACTGAATATGGATTTGATTACTATGCCGTTGTATGGATATTATTGATTATAACTGGACAAGGGCATAAAATAGAAATATCGGTTTAGGCTCCTGGATAAAAACACAATACCCACTCCATGATCTAATGTCCCTCATTACTAAAACTAAGCAATAGTAAACATTTTAAAGGTGCATGTGTATTCATGAAATTGATATTGGTACTGTACGCTTTTCAAGCAGTGTAATCATTCAGTTAAAACGGTGCATATATATGATTAGCTGAACGATTTGCGAAATTTACACATGAAATGGCTCTTAATACAGAAAGGAAGGGCGAGACCATTCCATCACATATAAATACAGTCTCTGTAAATGTGCTAGAGGCTGAGGTAATATTTTGTCTCTAGAGTTCCTAAAAATAGAAGCTCTGTTCTCTAAGAATAGTTCTACTTTAAGCAGAGTACAAGTGCCAAAAAAGTAAATATTTTGGAAGGGAAGAGAAGGAAAAAAAATAATTCCGCTTTCAGGGGAAAAAATAGTTCCAAATATTTTCAGTAGCTTTTGTTTGTCAAAGCTGAAGGCCGAATTCAGAGTTCAGGGAACGCTGTGTGCTTGTTTGCTTAAAAGTTATTCTTTTTGTTCAGGGGAGAACATCATTTCAGACAGACTCGCAAAAAAGTTGTCTACGGCTTCAGGTGAAAGTTCAATCAAGTTTGAAAATACCGCAACTGTGCAGTCTTGAGCATGATTGCTATCGTCGATGTCAGGATCAGCAATGCTCACAGAAGGTCGTACCTGGGTTATGTTGCTCTCATCTCGTACTTCACTACCACCTAATCGTAGTGTAGAAGTTTCAACGAATGCCGTCATCAGGATGGGTAACCGCTGGGGACAACACGATGCATGAGCCATTACAGGACTTAGCAAAGTATCTGTATCCAATAGTACTGCTGATGGTAGTGTAAGACAGACGTCCAACGCGCATTCTTCACCGCATAGCATACATCGAAGCACAGGTAAGATGCAATTGTGCCAGATGGGTTTGAATGAAAGAAATCATGTCATATTCAGATTTCTTAGCCGGGCCAATCCAAGGACTTTAGTTATGCGGTCCCGATAGCGTATAGCTAGGATCGTTTCTTCCATCGTTGCTGGAGTCTTGTCTGCGATTTGGCTTGCCATATCGAAGCAGAAGTATCAAAAATAAAATGCCTGCTACGAGTCCCAACAGAAGTGGTAGGCCGCCAAAGACAGAATGGACAAAATTAGGAAAAATTCCCAGAACTGTTTTGAAGGGTGTTAACAGTCCCCAAAAAATTGTCTTAAATACATGTGGGATACCACTGGTATCAGACATATTTAGGATTTGGCTTAGCATTTCCGCAAAATGCAGGGGGCAATTTGTTGATAAAAGTGTATGTATCTCTGCCGTTGACCTTGCAACTTGCAGATCATACGTTTCTTTTGATGACGTCAAGGGCACAAATGTCTGTAAAAGAACAGACTTCATTCTGCTTAAAGTATCAATTCGAATAGAAGAGATATTAAAAAAAGGCCAAATTTTCGCCTCCGTGTCTGGATTACTGTTTGGATACAATACTTGCATACAGCAAGTGACCATGGAACTAATGCTTACAAGATAAGCTTTTCCTGGCACCATGCCACAACAGCTGTGGTTCACTATTGGAATATAGCTCCCGTTAGAAAGCCGTCTAAAGAATGGCTCTATTCGTGTTGCAGGTGTGCCATGCTGGTGACATGAAAGGTTATTTGAAGTCCCCTCACAGGCCCCATGCAATTTAATACCTTGACACAGAAGTATACCACTTAGTGATCGTTTACAATTGTTACCACTAAGAAATACATTCTGTTCCTTTTCACTATAACATGTGTGTGTGTAAGGCAATTTCCATGATGACTTAATGTACCCTTTACCCAACCTTTCATACTGGCCTGCTGGTATATACTCTTGACAGTATTTAAATTGGAAAGTTGTTATCGGAATAGTTATGATTCCGTGTATTATCCATTCAATGACAGGTCGTTCTGACATTGTCAATGGTAATCTCTCAAGTTTTTCAATGCTCAGAATTGTATACTCTGCCCCTTTTTGTGCTAAACTGATTTGTGTATCAGTAAGGTTAAAGATAGAGAATAATGACGTATTTTTTCTGCTGTTTCAATGTGCGTTTCTTTCCAAGCTTCGTTGTAAGCTGCGTATTTACCGGCCACTATGAAACGTTTTGACGCTGTTTGCGTGGTCCCATTATGAAATCACGCAAGTCAGCACCGTCTTTAAGTAAAGTCAAGTGTTGCTTAATTTCTGCCAGTGTGGCTTTCTGTAGCCATTCGAGGCAGAGTTTCCCTACACTGTATGTTGTAACTATCCCTGGATGTTGTCTCTGGGAGTATCTAGGGTCTGGCCTGGTCAATTTGAACCCCTGTATTTTGTTCAGGAATCTATTTTGACAGTTATTTGTGTCTGTGGGCCAGATCAACCATTTTTTCCAATCAGGATGTGTTCTGTTTTGGTTAAAAATATGGGATACGTCTATCTCAACATCTGTAGTGCTATTACTGTCAGGTCTTGGCTTTGGAATAGACGGTTTGTTTAAGTCTTTAATTTTGGCTAGGCCAAGACAGGTTGTCTGTTGGATGGTGTCATTCAAGAATATAATTTGTTCTGGGATCATGCAGGCTCTAAATAATGATTCTATACCTTGTACCTGCCAATCTTTGGTACCCCAGATAGTTTTTGTTTCAATATTGTTTTTCCAAAAATCGAAACCAAATGTAGTCATTTTTTCATAAAATGTTTCTGAATAGATAAATTTTGTGTTTCTCAGCATTGTTTTCATTCCTGTCTTATTTAACATTTTGAAATAAAAAAATTCTGCATCACTAATGTTAAACCCTGAGAAGTATGGGAATTGCCCGAAATTTTTTTTTGAACTGCCTTTTGGTGGAGTTGCACAATGTTCCCATTGATTATAATTAAAAACATTTCTAGGTTGAGCAGATTTATGCAAATAATGATGTGCAAAGTGGTTGTAGCAGTACATTTCTTCATAATTAGATGAACCCTGCAAGTAATTATGTTCTGTAAAATTTGCAGACATTACTAAATCTGACATCATATCATTAATACTTTCAAAGTCCCAATCATCAGAGAATGTGCTCGTTTTTACAAAGTCACTTAATGAAACCTTAAACTGGTGTGGATACTTCAAGAGCTCGACCGGGCCATAGATTTCGTAATCTGTTTTGTCCCAAGCTACCCCACCGGGTATTGGATTGGCTGTGACATTCACTGATGATAGTTCTCTTTTCTCGATGTGAGATGACTTGTGTGGCTTTAGGACCAAGTTGATGTTCTTACTTGCTGTGTCCATTGTACTGTATTTTCCCTCAATGAATTTTCCCAAACAAAGAACCATGATGAGCCAAAGCAGGAGGAAAAGTACACCTAACACAATCCAAAATTCAATCCATGGAGAAATCAGATAGGTTTCTTTGAGTTGATGAAAGAGTTCAGTTACTTTGTCTTTAAAATTTTTTGTTGTTGGCTGTTCTTCAGGCTCGCTTGGATCCTCAGAAAAGTTATGGAAATTGATGAAGTAGCCAGATGCAGTTCTGTCAATTGTTGGAATCGCTTCCGGATTTTCATTTGATTTTGGAATTTTCTTTGTTTCATAAGCATAGTCTGAGGCTACATCGTTGTAGACAGGTGTTTCTTGACAAACTGTTGCAATTTGGGTTTCAAGAGGCACAAGTTCCATGGCTTTGTTGCATAGTCCTTTTTTATTTACTGCAGGTTTATCAAATGTGATTAGTCTTTCAGTTTGAACCTCTTGGATTGTAGCAAGATTTGGTCTTCTGCTATTTCTTGGGAGTCCACTGGGCCTACCACTTATTATTGGTCACATGATTGTGGTTTTACCAGGTCGATGGATACAACTCGATTCTCCTATTTACCAGCAAGGGGCGGTAGTACTACTGATCTTGTTCCGCGGACAGCTAAGACAGGTACTGTTTTTATGTAAGAAGGCCCAAATTCCTTCTTCACCGCGATCTTTTCTCTGACCAGATCCCCAATTTTTGGAATCCAGACAGGCCTTGCTGGGACTGATGGTTTATCTTCAGTGGCTGTTGGCTGCTGTTTTAGCTTTACGTTGCTCAGGTCTTTTCTTGTTTCATTTAAGTCCTGTAAAATAGCCAAACAATCTTTGATATCAAAGTATTTTTCTTCTACCACTGAAGTCTGATTATCTAAGTCCTGAATATGCATTCTAGTACCGAACAATAGTTCGTACGGACTGAAACCTTTTAGAGAATTTCTTGGCAGATTATTAAGACTACGTTGGACACTTGTTAAATGTTGGACCCACCCATCACCCAAACCTAATACCCTCGCCATTATAGATTGCTTTATGTCTCGGTTTTTTCTTTCCACAATCCCATTTCCCTCAGGATGGAAGGGACAAGAGTACCGCAATGCAATGCCCATGCTGGTCATGGCCTCCTTGTAAGCTCGAGAGCTAAAAGCAGGACCCTGGTCAGAATGTAGCATGCCAATTGCGTATGTGCCGATATAGACTCGCAAATCTTTTATAACAGTTCTGGCGTCAGCCGAGCACTGGTGTCTATATTTTAAGTGAATCTAGTCTTAAATAATATACATTGGGACGCATTTTTCCTGTTTGATTATGCGTATAGATCGCCTTATGCTTTCTAATAGGGGTCCTGGCACTACTCCGGCCGGTTCGCCACTGCGATCTCTGTTGCAGTTTGGACAGCTCATTGCAAATTTGTAATGTTGCAGGCTCATTCCTGGCCACCAGTATTCTGATTGCAATTCTTTCAGAGATTCCTTGATCGTCTGGTGTCTTAGACCCTCACCCATGTGTGCGTCTGCTATTAACAAGACTCTCCTGTTCGTGTTTGGAATTACTCTATCCCCCACTCCAGGGATTCGAGAAAAAGGAACGGAGTTTGCATCGATTATGTATGTATAATTGAGTGGATAGTTCACGGGTAGTGCTGCACAGTCGCCTTTTGAAGACGTTTTTACCGCCAGCATGGTTTCCCCGTCTATGTATTTTTCTGAACGCTTTTTTGTGGCTACGGAAGCCTGTTTAGTTGCTTCCGCTGTGGCTGTGTCAGCCAATGAATTCCCTGCAACGTGAACGCCATCACGCTGATGACTCAGTGTATGTATCACGTGAGTCTTTTGTAGTTCTTTCTGTAAAAGAACTATTTGTTCCCAAAGCTATTTCTGCTTGATTGTGGCACCTGTGTCATCTTTGTAACTGTTTTAAACTTATTTCTGCAAGTCATTATTGTAAGACTTGACGCAGGAATGCGAAACGCACACTATTAGTGTCGGGAATTCGCGATCGGCAATGTCGATCTTTCATTTTTTTCATGTTCGGGTCAAAATAGTATTTCACTTTTTCTGTAGCAAGAGAATTTTCCCATTGTATCCATTTTGGATCTAGTGCCACGGTAGTTAAATTGCGTGGGCTTGTCAATGCCTCAAAGGCTGATTCTGCTGTTAAAACAGTAATTTGTCTGCCTTGGGCTTGGGCTTGGGCTCTTTCTTTTGCTACAGCTGTTTGAACCGCATTTGCAATGTTTTCAGTAAGACTGAATGTTTTTTCAGCTTCTGTGTACAAATGTGATTTGTAAGCTATTGGTACCTTTTCTCCCTCATTAGAGGTCAGGTACGTGAATCCGCATCTTCCTGGGATGACTCGGATTACAAGGTTGCGTGTATTATCGCGAGTTTGCAATTTTGTTTTAGCTAACATGTCTGTTTGCAATGATCTCAAAATTTCTGTGCGTTTTTGAGTCCAATTGATTGGTTTAAAATCAGGTTTTATTAATTCATAGAGAGGTTTAACCCTCTCTGCATAATTTAGAATGTATGTTCTTCCGAAATTCAGGAAACCTAGTATTGATTGTAACTTCTTCAGCGTTTTAGGTGCTTGGAGTACAGCGCATTTCTCTAAGAAATTGTCTGCTAGGCTTTTGCCTTCACTTGATAATTCATATCCTAAAAACAGGACTGTTAGATGGACAATTTGCGACTTTTTAAAGTTGAATTTGTAACCCTCTGCTGCGAACCCAAGTATTAGGGTGTTCACTCTTTTCAAGTGAGTATCCAAGTCATCATCTGTCAGATAGATGTCATCGACATAAGATAATGCTTCATCATCATATATTTGTAGTAACTCTGTTACCCTTGCTGAGAATAATCCTGGGCTATTCTTGAATCCCTGTGGGAGTCGACAGAAATTTCCTGCGACCCCATTATTGAGAAAGCGGTCAAATACCTGCTTTCAGGTGCAATGTTTTGACAAAAGAACCCATTACAGATGTCTAATGTTGTTTTGTATTTTTTGCGCACGATGTTATTCATTAGTGCTGCACTGTGTGAGTTTTGTACTGCAAATGTCTTGCAACATGAGTTAAGGTGTCTGTAGTCCAAAACTAGACGATATGAATCGTCTGGCTTGGAGACAGGAAACAAAGGATTGTTCATTTGTGAGGTGCATGTTTCAATCACCCCTTGGTATTCAAGTTGATATAAGATCTCCCTGACTTGTTTTTTAGCTTCTTGCTTAATTGGGTACTGCCTCTGTGCAGTTGGTTGACATTTTAACTGGATTTTGTGAGGAGAGTCATCATCCCATCCTACATGATTTTTATATAATGCAGGGGCTTGGTCTACTGCCCATTTTCTTGCAAGTGTATATTTTTTATGAATTTGAATATGATTCGAGAAGGCAGGCATAATCATTTCTTCGCCATGTGGGCACTCCCTTACAAACTCTGGTGGCCAGTCTTTCTCAGCTAAAAGAATAACATTATTATTATATTTAAGTTTATAAAGCGCTCAGCTACCCGTAGGTTTCACGGCGCTGAAAACCAAATGAGACCAAATGAAGCGGGGAGAGTCAGGAGGAAAGACTGTTACATGTTAAATAACCAAGTTTTTACTTGTCAGCGAAACTTAAGGTAGCAGGGTTCAGTTCGCAACCGGGAAGGGAGGGAATTCCAGAGTGAGGGGGCCAGCCAGGCGAAAGAGCGGCCACCCATTCTGGATCTTTTAATTTTGGGAACCGAAAACAGGTGCTGATTAGATGATCGCAGAGTGCGGAGGGGACAGTAGTGTTGTACCAAGGAATTGAGATAGGGTGGGGCCAGGCCAGCGTTTATTCTGTGCATGAAACAAAGGGCCTTGAATTTAGTACAGCTTTCAATGCGGAGCCAGTGCAAAGTGCGTAGAGAACTGGAGGTAGGGGAAGAATTGGGGAGATTACAGAGCAGTCGCACCGCCATATTCTGGACAGTCTGTAATTTGCGAATCAACTCTTTACAGGCTCCCAGGAGCAAAATGTTCTCGTAGTCCAGTCTAGAGGTGATTAAGGCCTGGACCACGGTTTTCTGAGTATCCTGGGGGAACATCCAGATGATCTTACACAACCACTTAATGATAGTGATACAGGTGGAGGAAGTTTTAACCACATGGTTCTTCATGGATAACTGGTCGTCAAAAATGACACCGAGGTTGCGTGCTGTTTTAGATGGAATGGGTAGCATGCCCATTTGAGAGGGCCAATGTTGGGGTCCCCATAAGGTGGTGTTGTGGCCAAACAGAAGAAGCTCCGTTTTCCCCCCGTTCAATTTCAGTTTGTTATCGTACATCCAAGCTGCGATGTTACTGAGGCCTGCACAGAGGGAAGAGGAAGAGGAGTGAGAGCCTGTGGAAAGAGAGTAGATAACCTGGGTATCATCGGCGTACGAGTAAATGGTGAGCCCTGCTTGCTCCACAATAGCAGCCAGAGGTCTGACATATAAATTGAAGAGCAAGGGGCTCAAGATGGAACCTTGCGGAACACCGTACGCCGATGTGTGTGTTTGAGAGACTGAAGAGGAAGAGAAGACTTAGAAGGTACGATCAGATAGAAAACTAACAAACCAGTTGAGGGCTGGGCCGGTGATGCCAGATGATCTAAGGGCATTGATAAGGATGGGGCCATTGGAAAGGTTATCCCAAAATAGACCCCTTACTTTCCTAGTCTTATCTCCCTCTATACGTAATGTTATTTCGTATATTTTATGAGGTTTGCTAACTCTGGTATCTGCAGTTTCCACCCGAATGTATTCATTTGTGTCCACTGTCTCCAGATGATTCATCATGATCTTGTGAGCCATGGTCACTTCTGCTGCGCTGTCTAGCATTGTCTGGGCCCACTCTCCGTTTTTCAGTTGTGTCCTCAGTATCCTCGGCATGTTTGATTATCTTAATACTGGCTACCTTCTTTTTTGGAAATTGTAATTTTTTACTTTGATGAGCAGGTTCCTTGTCTTTGGACTTGAGGTGCTCTTCACTGTGTTCTGACCATCCTCTTCTTTCCGATTTCTGCGAGGAAGTCTGAAAAGATCGAGAGGGACGTGTATCAATATCTTAATATCTATCAGGTTTCTTTAGATTATCCCTATTTCTAAGGTTGTATCTTTTCTCAGAGGGCTCCCTCTGGGGAGACTTGTGTCCTTGGTCCGGAGATCTTTCTCTCCGTCGAGGAGACCTTCCTCTGGACTGGAATCTTTTTTCTTTGGGAGTCGATTGCTTATTTCCATCCCAGCTCTTTTTTGGAGTGTTTAGATTATTTTTAATAAATATCTTTTAAGGATTTACAGTTAGTTGGGGTTTTACTGGTTTCCAACCCAAACTATCTCTCCCTAGTTCTTCATAGGATTTTTCTATGATTCTGGCAAGTTCAAATGGTTGGTCTGCTATATCTGTTTCTTTCAATTTCTGGAGGAAAGTTATATCCTCCGTTGCCAATTGAACCAACTCTCTATATGCCTTTGTTAATTCTTTCATTTTAACTAAGAGTTCTTCGCTTGACATTTTATTAATGTCGGGATGTGGTGTGTAGCTGGCTAGAACCGGCCACGTTGCTCCTGGTCTGCCTAGTGGACCGAGCCTGGTTATGTGATTATTATGTTTTAGGGCGCCTTTAAACCAGAGCAGGTGCTCTTGGTAATTTAATGGTATTTCCACCTCCTCGAAAGGAGTGTAGTCATCCGGAGGTTCCTCTATTTTGTAATAGTGGAATTTGTGTGTGACAGCGTTTGCTGCTGGAAAGTTTATCCATGAATAGAATACCTCTGTCTGCCGATATTCATGGGCCTCAATTACGAATACGACTATACCACCTCTCGGTGTTAGTCCATTTTCTATAAGTTTAAGAGTTATAGTTTTTCTTATGTTGACCGCAATGAGTATAACATTCGGGTCATTCTGCAGGAGACTTGTGTCATCCGCTAGGAGTTGAGCTGCTATTCTAGCTGCCTCCCTTTCATCGTCACTTTCTGACATTTTTACTGACAGAAAGGTTTTTGTTGCAGATCAAGTTTCAAGGAAACAAAGATTAGGTGCACAATATTTTGGAACACTGTATCCTTCAATGTTGAATAAACCAAAAACTATACATAGAAATCTCTTCCTACTAAGTTCCGGCGGATTTTAACCTTTTACCCACTCCAGACGTCTTTTGGAGTATTTACGGGAAAAGGGGTCTGTGTGAAAAAGCACGACTGAGTTACTCTAACGTCTTGCGTTAGATTTATCGCCTTACCAAATGTTGGGCGCCATGTAGTGTAGTTCCAATATTCCCAATAGGCTCTGCGCATTGGAGTAATATATTCAGTAGTGTAGACGTAGGACTAAGGTCGACTAGGTCTCTACTGACTATATTAGACTTAAGGTTTGCCAGCTAGCTCAGAGGTCACTAGAAACTTTCTCGAATAAACGAGGAGGAGTTTAAACTCCCTGGATAGACAAGAAGGGATTAGCTTCTGACAACCATAAAACATGACAACTTTGCTCCCCCAGAATAAGAGTGTATCTCTAGAGTCGTGTGAAACCAATAGACAGCTATTTCACTCAGTCAAGTGTGATTACTTAGTTTCACCAGAATGCAGAGAAAAGCAAGACGGGCGTTTTCAATAAAAGGTGTAATTTATTGAGCAGTCTTCTTCCTCATACAAGAGAAATGAATTGCCACAGTTGCAATACTCATAGTAAAGTAAAGTGCGTACAGTAAAAGGAGGATTATAAAATAATACTGTAAAAGCATTGATATGGTTTCTTAGCCATATGATACTTTAAAATAGATAAAATATATACATACATATATACATTGACTAATCGTACTCAACTGGTGCTTCTAAATACGCCTACCCCGGTGTACCTGACCTAAGCCTAATACGTGGGAAGGAGTAAGTAAGTAGCAGTTTAAGTTAAGTTTGTTTTGCCAAGAATCTGACTCAAGAATTCTCTTTAAGGGTTTAGTCAGCTCCGTACCTGGGTAAAAGAAAGCAGGAGGTCTTGTATCTCTCTCTCTCAGGACTCGATATCCCAGTAACCCGCGAAGGTATCTGGAAACACCGGAGCTGGATTTCTCGGCAGGAGAAAAGACAGCGTCTCTCTCAGTGCGTCAAAAGGGAGGGGCAGCGTCCTTGGGCTCTCGCATCAGCTGGGCTCTCGGGCAAGTAGATAGCTGCTCTGCTCCAAAACCACCACAGTGTATTTGCTTAAGGCAACATTGGTATATTTATACCTCAAAGGTGCCGGGTTTGACGTAAGGTTGGACATAAGACGTCAATAAAGATGTCACTAAGAACTGGCCGTTCTTACAGTGCTTTACAGGAGTTCTAGGACGAAATAAAAACAAAAGCAAGGGGGATTTCCCAGGTTGCTGGAGGTTTGGTTTGTTTAGAGAACTCGTTGTGCTTTCTAGGAGGCCAGGGAAGTAGCTTTGCTTATTGTGACAGCATGTGCTATGACTGAATATGGATATGATTACTATGCCGTTGTATGGATATTATTGATTATAACCGGACAATGGCATAAAATAGAAATATCAGTTTAGGCTCCTGGATAAAAACACAATAACGGCAGTCTGAGCTACTATCCCGTGGCTCAAGTTCCCTTTAAGTGGAAGGAAGCCTCAGACAATCTGGAGGCTAGCCAAGCTGTCATGAAGGAGTGGTATGACCGCAACAATCGGACGGTGGAGTTGGACGCTGGACAGAAGGTGTGGGTCATGGAGCCTGGGGAGCTTAGCGCCCTCCAGGACAGGTGGACTGGTCCGTACGAAATTATGGAGCGTCGAGGCCAGACCACCAATGTCATGGATTTGAAGACCCCCCGACAGCCCATTGGGTGCTCCAAGTCAACCGCCTGAAGCCTCACCATGGGCGATCAGAGCTTGCTCTCCTCATGATGACGGATGGGAGCGAGGAGGAGGAGAGTGAGCCTCTTCCTGAACTTCTGGCGGCCCAGGAGAAGGATGGATTGGTAGAGGGAGTGGTCCTCTCCCCATCCTTGACCCCAGATCTCCAGAGGGACTGCCGCCAGGTGTTGGAGCAGTACGCCTCGTTGTTCTCCCTCACGCCTGAAATTACACATCTGTGTACCCATGATGTGGACACAGGGGACAGTCCGCCTGTAAAAAACAATCTTACCGGCTGTCCGACAAAGTGAAGAACAGCATCCAGGATGAGGTGGGCAAAATGCTGGAGGTGGGGGTGATCGAACCTTCCAGCAGCCCTTGGGCTAGTCCGGTCGTGTTGGTGCCAAAAGTGGCCCCTCCGGGCACCACACCAGAACTTCGGTTCTGTGTGGACTATCGGAGATTGAACTCTGTCACCAAGACAGACGCTCACCCGATCCCACGGGCAGACAAGTTGATCGACCGGCTGGGAGCAGCCCGGTACCTCAGCGTCATCGACTTAACATCAGGGTACTGGCAGATTGCCGTGGCCGATGGAGCGAAGGAGAAGACAGCGTTCTCCACCCCCGAGGGCCACTTCCAATTCAGAGTGATGCCCTTCGGGCTCAAGAATGCTCCGACCACTTTCCAGCGGTTGGTGAACCAGGTGCTATCTGGCCTGGAGTCCTTCTCAGTGGCGTACCTGGATGACATAGCTGTCTTCAGTAGCACCTGGGAGGACCATCTACAGCATCTCCAGGAGGTGCTGCAGGCTCTGCAACGCGCTGGCCTCACCATCAAGGCCAGCAAGTGCCAGATTGGACAGGGATCTGTCGTTTACCTGGGACATCTGGTGGGCGGGGGTAAGGTGCAACCCCTCCAGGCCAAAATTGAGACCATCATGGCCTGGGAGCCCCCCAAAACCCAAACTGTGTCCGAGCCTTCCTCGGCCTCATTGGATACTACCGAAGGTTCATCAAGGGATATGGTACCATCGTAGCCCCCTTGAATGAGTTGATGTCCAAGAAGCAGCCACGAAAAGTGATATGGACGGCTGCTTGCCAAGAGGCATTCGAAACACTGAAGCACGCGATGTGCACTGCTGCAGTGCTGGCAACACCGGACTTCACGAAAGAGTTCATCGTGCAGACGGATGCCTGCATTTTATTCCAGATAAAAGTAGATTGTTTTAAATCAAAACTCAATGGTGTGGGCTCAGTCTGTGCGTGCATTTATTGTCTCAGTGGATGTGTGTGCTGTGTAGTCACTTAACACCTTAGATTTCGGGAGCCTACCTGCTCGTGCCAGGCTACCCCCGGGGAACTGGTGGTCCCAGTTCTTAGGGGGGTAAGTATGAGAGGTACCCCTTAACAGTAATCAAGGGAAATAGGGTTAGTCAACCAGTGGAACAAGGAAATTCCCTTGAGGAGAACTAAATAAAGTACACTTAAAAATCAAAACCAATGACAGGATATCTAAGATATCGCTGTGTGTAGAATAATCCGCGAAGGGCATGGAATGAGCATGTATCCAGAGAAGCAGGCAGTCCTTCGCGTCATACCAGGGAAATAATCCCAAAATGCAAGGACATGACGTAAGCGCCGCATGATTTTTAACTAAAGGGCTTCAAGCAACCAGAGAAATGTATAGTCCCTGGCACTTGACTAGTGAAACAAGAGTCCATAGTGCAAGGACGAGACTTAGTTGCCTCTGGCTTTTAAATAACATAGAATTAAAGAAAAAAGGCTCATTTGAAAAATAACACTTTGGATTGCCCTTATTCAACGCTCACAAGCTTACAGCATCAGGATTATTCTACACACAGCGATATCTTAGATATAGGAATTTATAAACTATACTCAGATAAGGATAACAATTGGAAAACAATTTCTTCCCGAAATCGATTTTAAGGGTGATTATATTTGACCCCTGCACCATGACAGATATCAAACGTAGTCTTGACAAAGGTGGACAAAACTGAGAAAAACCACCGAAACGTGTCGACGCACCACTTAGTATAATTCATGACCCAGACATCTTTGTTGATATACTGTATTGTGGTGTACATAACCCAGGTGTCAGAAATAGAGTCTGAATATACAACCAGTATTGTACAAATTCTATGTCTTACAGCCTTCCTGTCTCTGTATTTCAATTTTGCTAGTCAATATTGAACGTAAAAAAAAATGTTTTTAATGCTTGTATTTTCAATAAATTGTATGAATTCCTTTTATTTACGTATATCCTGTCATTGGTTTTGATTTTTAAGTGTACTTTATTTAGTTCTCCTCAAGGGAATTTCCTTGTTCCACTGGTCCCAGTTCTAACACAATCAATCAATCAGGGTTTGTAAGGTGCAACTACTCATCTGTGAGGGTCTCAAGGTGCTATGGGGAGGGACGCTGCGGATCGGACTAAGAACTGAGTTCATCCGAAGAGCCAGTGTAGGAGAGTAGGATCTGCTTCCTATGGTTACCCCCACTTTTTGCTGTAAGTCACTGGTTTTTCGACTTTAGTGTGGCTGTGGTCCTGCTAATCAGACCCACAGCCCCGCTGTTCTCTCTCTAAATTGATACCATGTACTTTAGGTACATACCAGATTGGTTACTGGCTCACCTTTGTGAGCCCCTGTATCTGTACCCTAGGTACCCACGGCATTGGAGCACCCTAGGCCTACCAGGGGCTGCAGCATGTATTATGCCACCCCTGGTTAGCCTTCTCGGAACCATCTCCTTATAGCTGTTCTATGATATAGCCATACCATATACTCTTAAGTGCATTATAATCCACGTGGTTAATGCTAACTTTGGTTTGGCTTCATCAAAACATGTTGTGTAAGGTATCAAACACTTTGGAATACTACCCCCCCTCACCAGTTCTAGCACTCCATCCTTCTAGAGGGTGAAGACATGTAGTTACTGTTAAACCCGGTTAAATTTAAACAGAGCCCCAGCATCACAAAATGGATGCTGCTGCCACAGACACGAGTCTGCCATCCTGCTCCTGGACGAAACTCCAACAGGGGAGGCCTGGACAATAGGTTTCCTGTCCAGGGAGGTGCTGGCACCTCTCCAGACAGGCATTAGTGTATTGGGGCAGGGTTGGCTGCATTCAGTGAATGCTTTTCAGACACTGCCTGGAGCACACAAGGTGCTCCATGCATTTCCCAGTTCACACCGGTTGCTGGGGAACTCAGCCCCAGCTCTGGTGCAAAACTGGACAAAGGGGAAGGGGTGTAACCACCCCCTCCCCAGGTCCACCCATAGGAGGGACCTTAGAGTTAGCCCAACCCCTAAACTTACTAAACGTATAGGATCCCAGTCCCTAGGACTTTAGATTACCCTGGACGAAACTTTGCAACATACATCTTGGACCTTCGACATTCCATATCGGCTGCAAGATGGAAGAAATCTCCCTTGTGGTCAAGGAGTGACCACCCTGTTCAAACAGGCCCCAATTGCATCTTTGCCAGTCTGCATTTTCGAGGCTCCCGCCGGATCCAGAAGAATCTGCGACACAGGACATGGACTTCCAGACATCTCTGAAGATGACCCGAGCACCCAGCAAAGCTGAGACCCATAGCTGACACGAGAGACATGGGACCAGAAACTCCTGGACATCCTGCATTTTGCAAACTGCACCTACTTCTCGAGGTATCCCGAAGTTGTGCACTGGGGTGTTTGAAGCCCCAGCCCAAGCACCTTTTTCACCGAAGCTCAGATGCCCACACTCCACGAGTTTACCATGGGCCCGCTTTGGCAATTTCAGCTCAACGCGTCTTTGCAGTTCCTAGTTCGTTGGCTAGTGAGACCCCATGAAGACTATCCTTTGATTTACTGTGCTTTTCTCCATGTTTGCTCCAACTTTCCTGCAAAGGAGAAGTTCCCCAGACCTTGCTGGTCTGCACCAAAGCCAATCAGGACATCCTGTGTGGATTGCATCTGCCAAGGCTTGTTAGGTCCAATCCGGATCATGGGACAGCTTGAATCCAGCTCCTGGTTGTCGTCGACACCTCCTGGACCACGTGGCTGAAGAGACAAGCATCACCTCTTTCACTTGAAATCACCCGACATTGGCTGGCAGCTTCCCATCGCAAATTCTGGTCACTGGCAAGTGACCCAGACTCTGTCCCTTCTGCTTTCAGGTTCTTCAGATCTTCGATCCACCCTTGTATCCACCTGGACACTTTTCCTCTGGACGCCTGCAGCACTTCTTCGCAGCTCTCCATTGGAATTGACGACGAAACCCGACACCAAAAGACACCTATGCACCCAGCTTCCCTGGGTGAGGTAACACAAGTACTCTGGTGCTCCCGTGGGTCTTGACTCTTGAAGTGTTCTAGTCTAAAAGGGTTCCTTCGTAGTTAACCTAGAAGTGTCCTTAAACTGTAAATTTGTAACTTTTTCGTTCTTCATCGAAAGTCAATTGTAACCCATGGCTGTGTTTGATACTGCACGTGTCTTCCGTGGGCCTCCTGCATCCTAACCTTTGGTTGTCTAGTGTAGCCACAGCCATTCCACAGGCCCTAGGCCTGCTTTCTATTCCTGACGTGGTTCTTATGCCACTATTTCAGTATATGGTTTGTGAGGCCCCTAGGGCATAATGTATACTGTGCAACTTATCGTATGCTAATTAAGGGGCATATTATCAAGGGGGTTTATCTCCGCTTTTTTGGCTTTAAAAGCCAAGAAAGCGGAGATAAAATTATCTCCCTATTACCAAGCTGTCGCTAACACCAGTTAGTGACAGCTAATAGGAGATAGCGACCATCTTGGGCCCCGCTTTGCATGTCAGTGATATTTATCACTAATGACATGCAAAGTGGGCATGCCAAGATGTTAGCGACTGGAAACAGTCGCTAACATCGCTATCTCCTATTACCAACTTTTGGAGATATTGGCGCTAAGCGCGAATATCTCCAAAAGCTAACACCTGCCCTGAGCAGTTCTTCACCATGTTATCCAATGGGAGGTGGATAACATGGCTAAGAGCATTTGCTCGATAATGCATGAATATCGCTGACTTTTCAGCGATATTCATGCATTGCGGCCGTTTTTTATCGCATTTGCGATAAACCTTGCTAATAGCAAGGTTTATCTGCGATAAAAATCGCCGATGTGCGGCGATAATTTTTGTCTCTAAACAAGTTAGAGACAAAAATTATCGCTAGTTGTTGGTAATATGCCCCAAAGTTCCTTGAATTGTACTTTTACCCCTGAACTCATAAAGAGTCCAGAGGGGTTGTGTTCACAATAAATACATATATATTTGATATATACCTTGTGTGGTGTGCTTTCATTTGATCCTTCAAGAGATTATAATTAGTAAAACAACTTGCTTAACTCGCCTCTAAGTCTTAGTGTGAAGGATGCTCTCCACAGCTATCACTAGGATACCTTTCTATAAGGTTGACTTTACAACCATCATCAATAAGGGTCGATTGGACTGGTGCAAGGTGCCCACTAGAAGAGTGGACATCATATACCAGGCCAACCTCTCACATTGGTGTGCAGCGTGTGGGATTACAGTTTGCATTGTTTTACCAAATAATCTTGAGAATATCATTTGAAAAATCACATTAAGGTACCAGTAGGTACATATGAATCAAGACTTATAATGCATAAGTTCTACTGAACGTAGAAGTTGTAGGTGGTAAGGGCTTAGCACACCCTGGCTACAACTCCTAGAGAGGTTCTAGTAGGAAACAAGTAGTGTAGGTAGGTGCACACACCACACCTCACTAGTCACGGCTTTAAGGGCAGGGCCTAGTGTGCCTCTGCAGGTTGACAGCCAAGTGCTGCCAACTAAATATGACACATTCTCTTTCCAAGAGTTAAGAGGTTTGTGTGCCATAAGAAAATTAAAGCAAGGACAGAGTCCCACTACCCAATACCTGATAGATATCTTAGTGGCAGATGACTTAGCAAAAGCATCAGATCCAAATACCCAAGGTAATAGAGAGGGGGGCCATCCATCATCAGAAGAAGACCCTAGTGGGGCACCCCACCAGGTCTCTGAGGATGATGAGGATTCAGGCCAGGATGAGGTTAATGAACCCAACCTGGAAGAAACAGGGCTACCTGGAGATTAAGAAGGCCAAATTAGGCCTCCTTCCATCCCCCCACGTAGGCCTACTGATGAACCTAGAAGGGTAAGATCGTCTTCAGTGGAATCTGACTATGCTGATTCATCAATGGGGTCCTCTGCCTCTTCCCATAGGAGAAGAACTTCTCCTGAGAGGAGGGAACATGAAGCTAGAATGAAAGAAGTCAAGCTTAGGATCAAGAGGCAAGAAATTGCCTTGGAGAAAGAGACCCTGGCTCTTGAAACCGAGAGAAAATTGGCAGCACTAGAGTCTCCTGGTGGCAGCAGAATCCCTAGTGGTAGGGATAGGTCTTATGACCATAAAAACCTAAACAAGATTGTCCCACCCTATCAGACTGGGGATGACACCCTCAAATGGATAACTTCTCTGGAAAGGGCCTTCAAAGTACAGCAGGTACCCCCTAAGCAGTGGGCAGCAATCTTGTGGCTCTCCTTTGCAGACGAAGGTAGAGATAAGCTCATCACTGTAAGAGAAGAAGATGCTGACAAATACACTGTCCTGAAGAGTGCTCTCATAGATGGGTTTGGCTTAACCACTGAGCAGTATAGAATGCAGTTCAGACATACCCAAAAGACACAGACTCAGGACTGGACTGAGTTTGTAGATTGTGCTACTAGGGCTCTGGAGGGCTGGTTACTGGGCAGTAAAGTAAGTGACTATACAGGATTGTATAACCTTATAATGAGAGAAGATATTCTTAGTTATTGTCCGAACCAGTTGTTGCATCAGCACCTGAAGGACTCTGATTTGACCTCTCCCCAAAAATTGGGAAAGAAGGCAGACAAATGGGTCAGAACCAGGGTGAAGCAGAAGGTACACAACCAAGGTGGTGACCAGAAGAAGCAAGACCAAAAGGGTGGGGAGAAAGCAAAAGACCAGAAGTCTTCACAAGGTCTCCAAAAAGCTTCTAATGGTGGGGGTCCCCAATCTTCAAAAAAGAAAGAAGGTCCAAAGATACCATGGTGCAAGATTTGTAAAGTTGCTACTCACTGTACCAGTGAATGCACCAAAAAGGAAACAGTTCCAGCCACCATTGCCCCTAAGGCAACTGTTCCCATTAGTTCAGCTCCAAGTGGTGGTTCTCAAAAAAAGGGTGTAGTAGGGTTAACCCTGGGAACTGAGATGGGTTCTGGCCCAGTCAGAACACCAACTCAAGCTGTTTTGATCTGTGATGGAGGCATGGATATGTCCTCCTCTGTGAGTCCCAAGAACTTGGGCAAGTACAGACAAACTCCTTTAGTCAATGATAAAGTGGCTCAGGTGTACAGGGACACAGGTACCAGTGTCACAATGGCGATACCTGACTTTGTGGACCCTGGACAGATCATACTAGGTGAAACTTGCCTAGTGACCAATGCTAGCAATGTCACTACCACACATGATATGGCAGTTGTTAATTTCTCCTGGGGAGGGGTAACTGACCTTAAGAAGGTTGTTGTTAGTTCAGACCTTCCTGTGGAATGTTTGCTTGGCAATGACCTAGAGATTTCAGTCTGGTCTGAAATGGAGTTTAGGACTCATGCAGAAAAGTTAGGAATCTCAGCACATGTCCTCGCAGTGACTAGGTCACATGTCAAAAAGTCTAACACTGAACAGGCACTGAATTCTGGAATAATGGACCAGTTGCCTACCAGCAAAAGGAGCAGTAGGGTTAAGGCTGTGCATTCCCCCCTGCCTCAGGATGAGGATCAGCCCCTTCCGAAGAAGCTGATTGTGAGCCTGCAGAAGGAACTGTCCTAGAAGAACTTGAACCTGATCAGGTTGAGTTTCTTGGGACAGGTGGGGCTTCCAGGGCAGATCTGAGGCAGGTGCAGTTGGACTACCTTTCTCTTGAATCCCTCAGACAGCAAGCTGCTGCTGAGGCTTCTAACAATGCTGGTGGTACCCATAAAGTATATTGGGATGAAGGGTGTGAGAAGTTGGCCTGGTATATGATGCTCACTAGTTCTAGTGATCACCTTGTACCATGCCAAGCAACCCTTATGATGATTGGTTGTAAGTCAACCTTATAGCCCAGCTATCCTAGTGGTAGCATGGACAAAGCAGTCTTAGGCTAAACTCTGTAAAGGCATGTGAAGCAAGCTGTTTTACCATACAAAATCCCCTTGAATACCAAATGAAAGGACACCACACAGATATATATTGAAAATATATATATATGTATTTACTACAAATATCCCCTATACTCTTTATGAGCACAGAAGCCAATGCGTTAAAACAAAACACAGTTTAAATATACAAAAGTTGCTCAATATGGATGAGCCCTAGGGGCCACCTAAACCATATACTAAAATAGTGGTATAAGGACCACCAATCGAAAAGGAAATAGGCCTAGGGCCTGGGGAATCGCTGGAGCTGTCCAGGAGCGCTTAAAGGACACGCATGCACCAATGCAATGTCAATGGTGCGTACAAGTTATAAAGTTACTGTTTAAGGAACCTTCCGATTGACCTAGAAGGACAAAACTTTAGACCTAGGCACTAGAGGTGTGTACCAGTGTAGGAACACCGACGTTGCTGAATTACCTCACGCACAGGAAGCGGGTGCACAGGTGCGAAGTAGTGTCGGGTTTCGTCACGCAGGTCGATGGTGCCTGAAGATGAAGATGCTGCAGGCGGGTCGTCGAGGAGAGTTCCGGTGGATCCAAGGGTGGATCTGAAGAGGTGAAGACCTGAAAGCAGAGGGGACAATGTTCAAAGTCACTAGCCAGTGACTACCAGGATGGAACCAGGCGATGTCGGGTGCAAACAGGCGATGAGGTGCAGCTTGTCTCCGCAGCCACGTGGACACGAAGAGGTCGAGGACGTCCAGGAGTCGGTCACGAGCTGTCCCACAAAGGCTCTAGCTGATGGCGTTGTCGGCAACTTGATTGGAGCAATCAGGCCTTGGCTAATGCAAGCCACGCAGGAAGTGAAGTAAGCTTGTTACTTGGACCAGCAAGGTCAGAGCGGGTGCTCCTTTTTAGGGGAGCGAGGGCCAGTCTGGAGCAACCAGACCAGCAGTGATGTTTGTAGATTTTGTTGCCAAGATGGCCACCAGCCAATGGGCTAGCGACCGGGATGACCTGTCAAGTGGCAAAGTGCAAAAGGGCCCCATGCAGATCGTGGAGATGCTGGGGGACTGATCTTCGGTGCAAATGCTGATCGGTAGTGGAACTTCTCAAACCCCAAAGCACAGCATCAAGGGTGCCTCGGGTGCTGCGCAGTCAGCTTCTCGGGGGTCTTTCAAGATGGCCGGTCCCACGTCTCTCGATGCCTCCATGGGTCTCTTCTTTTCAGGAACTGTGGATCGGGCTGTGAGATGTCTGGGAATCCAGGTCTTGTTGGGCTTTGGGCTCGGGCTCCCGCGGGAGGCGGTGGCACAGCAGACGTCGAGTTGCTGGTTGGTGCCTGTATTCACAGGGTGGTCACTCCTTGGCCACAAGGGAGATTCTCTTCAGTCTTCTGTGCAGCAGAATGTTGAAGTCCAGTTTTCTTCTTAGTTTCAAGTCGAGTTCCGGATGATCTAAAGTCTTGGGACACAGCTCCTACTCTTATTCCAAATCTAGGGGCCGGATTACCTGCTAGGTCCCTCCTCTGGGTGGGACCAGGAAGGGGGGTGGCTACACCCCTTTTCCTTTGTCCTTCTCCGCGCCAGAACTGGGGCTGGGAAGCCCCAGCACGGGTTTGGACTGGCTTATGCACAGAGACACCTTGTGTGCCCCAGGCATGTCTCATTCTATTCAGCCCTGTCCTACCCAATACACAAAATCCTGTCTGGGGTGGTGCTAGCACCTCCCAAGGCAGGAAACCCTTTGTCCAAGCCTCCCTTGCTGGAAGGACTCCCAGCAGCAGGAGGTCAGACTTGTGTCTGTGGTGGCAACATCCATTTTGTGATGCTGAGGCTCATGTTTAACTTTACCTGGGTTTCAGGTTATGTACATGTCGTGTCCCTCTAGAAGGGTGGAATGCTCTCCCCGTCACCAGAACTGGCGAGGGTATAGTATTCCAATTTGTATGACACCTTACTCGACATGTTTTGATAAAGCCAAACCAAAGATAGAATTTAACCGCGAGGTTCATAATGCACTTAAGAGTATATGGTATGGCAGTATCATGGAACAGCTAAAGGACGTGGTTCCGAAAGCTGCAGACAGGCTCAGCTCATGCTAGAGCACCATCTCACATATTTCCAAGCACTCTGCCTCCAGGATTGATGAGGCCTTCCATAGGAGTGGCTGATAGGAACATATGTGTCCATTTTAAGTTAAATATAGATATACTATACCTAAGTAAGAGGTGATTGCACCGACTTACCCCAGCTGAGTGATCAGCCAGTTGTGTCAAATATGGAGGCCAGGCCAGGGGTGGCATAATACATGCTGCAGCCCCTGGTAGGCCTTGGAAACACCTATGCCCTGGGTACCTGGGGTGCACTGTTACAGGGGCCAATAAGGTGAACCAGTTCCAATTCGTAATGCACCTAGGGTGCATTGACATTAATTTAGAGAGAGAACAGCAGGCTGTAGGTCTGATTAGCAGGCCCACAGCCACATTAAGTCATAAACCAGTGAAGCAAAAAGCAAAAATTTGGGGTGACCATAGGATAGCAGACCCTACTCTCCTACACAACCCCCCCCCCCCAAACACAGGGACATTAGACTAACCTTGACAGTTGTGTCTTCATGTTCTAAGTGGAAGTACCTGGAGAGACCATCTGCATTACCATGGTCAGTCCCTGGGCGGTGCTCCACTGTAAAGTCCATCCCCTGTAGGGAAATGGACCACCTGACCAGTTTGGGGTTTTCACCCTTCATCTGACTAAGCCATAAGAGGGGCTTATGGTCGGTCTGAATCTTGAAGTGAGTGCCAAACAAGTCTGGTCTCAACTTCTTCAGGGCCCACACCACAGCAAAGGCCTCCCTCTCAATAGCTGACCAACGTTTCTCTCTGGGGGTCAGCCTTCTGCTAATAAAAGCAATGGGCTGGTCTTGACCATCTACATTAAGTTGTGAAAGCACAGCGCCCACTCCCAACTCAGAAGCATCTGTTTGGACAATGAACTCTCTTGAGTAGTCAGGACTCTTCAGGATAGGTGCAGAGCACATGGCCTTCTTCAGGTCATCAAATGCCTTTTGACAGTTTACTGTCCACTGAACCTTTTTGGGCATCTTCTTGGATGTCAGATCATTAAGAGGAGTCACAATGGACCCATAGTTCTTAACAAACTTCCTGTAGTACCCAGTCAGGCCCAAGAAAGCTCTGACCTGAGACTGGGTAGTTGGAGGGGACCAGTCCTTTATGGTCTGGATCTTACTCTCCAGTGGTTGAACTTGGCCTCCACCTACAAGGTGGCCCAAGTATACAACTTTACTCTGCCCTATCTGGCACTTTGTGGCCTTGATAGTGAGGCCTGCCTTTTGCAGAGCCTTTAGCACTTCCTTAAGGTGGACCAGGTGATCCTCCCAGGTGGAGCTGAAGACAGCAATATCATCCAGATATGCTGCGCAAAAGTCATCCAACCCAGTAAGGATTTGATTCACCAACCTTTGGAAGGTGGCAGGTGCATTTTTCAAACCAAAGGGCATCACCACAAATTGGAATGACCTCCTGGGTAGAAAATGCTGTTTTGGCTTTGGATTCCTCAGCTAACCTGATTTGCCAATAGCCAGCTGTCAGATCAAATGTGCTCAAATATTTGGCAGAAGCCAACTTGTCTATGAGCTCATCTGCCCTTGGAATAGGGTGTGCATCTGTCCTGGTGACAGCATTGAGTCCTCTGTAATCCACACAGAACCTCATCTCTCTCTTGCCATCTTTGGTGTGAGGTTTGGGGACCAGAACCACTGGGCTAGCCCAGGGGCTCTCTGAAGGCTCAATAACACCTAATTCCAGCATCTTTTGCACCTCAGTCTTTATACAGTACCTGACATGGTCAGGTTGCCTGTAAATCTTGTTTTTCACCGGAAGACTGTCACCAGTGTCCACCACATGGGTACACCAGTTAGACTGACTGGGTGTCAATGAGAACATATGTCTATATGACTGCAAAACTTGTCTACAGTCATTTTGCTGATGTTCAGTGAGGCTGCCATCTAAGGCCACACCATCAACTGAGCCATCTTCAGGGTTCTGAGTTAAGAGGTCTGGGAGAGGGTCACTCTCTTCCTCCTGCCCCTCATCTGTAGCCATGAGCAAGCCCATGTCTGCCCTGTCAACATATGCCTTCAGTCTGTTGACATGGAGCACCCTGTGGGGGCTCCTGGGAGTTCCTAGGTCCACCAAGTAGGTAACCTCTCCCTTCTTTTCAACAATAGTATGGGGTCCAGACCATTTGTCTTAGAGTGCTGCTGGGGCCACTGGCTCCAACACCCATACTTTCTGTCCAGGCTGATACTCAGTCAAGACAGCCTTTTGGTCATGCCAAGCTTTCGGTAATTCTTGGCTAGCCTCAAGGTTTTTGGATGCCTTCTCCATATACTCAGCCTTCCTGGAGCGGAGACCAAGTACATAGTCCACTATGTCTTGTTTAGGCTTTTTGAGAGGTAACTCCCATCCTTCCCTCACCAGACATAGGGGTCCTCTTACAGGGTGCCCAAACAACAATTCAAAGGGGCTGAAGCCAACCCCCTTTTGTGGGACCTCTCTATAAGCAAATAGAAGGCAGGGTAGAAGGATGTCCCATCTTCGCCTGAGCTTTTCTGGTAATCCTTTGATCATACCCTTTAGGGTCTTGTTGAACCTTTCAACAAGCCCATTGCGTTGTGGATGATAAGGAGTGGTGAACTTGTAGTTGACACCACATTCCTTCCACATAGCTGTTAAGTATCCTGACATGAAGTTGGCATCTCTATCAGATACTACCTCCTTAGGAAACCCCACTCTGGAGAAAAATCCAAGTAAGGCCCTGGCCACAACAGGAGCTGTAGTGGTCTTAAGGGGAATTGCCTCTGGGTACCTGGTGGCATGGTCCACCACCACCAGTATGAATCTGTGCCCAGATGCTGTAGGGGGATCCATTGGACCTACAATATCAATCCCCACTCTTTCAAAGGGGACCCCCACCACAGGTAGTGGTATCAGGGGAGCCTTTGTTGTTCCACCTGCTTTGCCACTGGCTTGGCAGGTTACACAGGAGCGACAAAACTCCTTTGTATCTTCAGACATGTGAGGCCAGTGAAAGTGAGGGACAAGCCTGTCCCAAGTCTTATTCTGGCCTAGGTGTCCTGCTAAGGGAATATCATGGGCCAAGGTTAGAAGGAAGCCCCTAAATTGCAGAGGTATAACCAACCTCCTGGTTGTACCAGGCTTGGGGTCTCTACCCTCTGAATAAAGGAGCCCATCATCCCAATACACATTATGGGTACCTTGAGCATTCCCAGCAGCCTCAGCAGCAGCCTGCTGTCTGAGGGGTTCAAGAGAAGGACAGGTTAACTGAGCCTGCCCCAAGTCTGCCCTAGAAGGTCCCCCTTGTCCCCAGAAACTCAACCTGATCAGGTTCAAGTACTTCAGGGACAGTTCCTTCAGGGGTCTCAAGATCATCTTCCTGTGAAGGCTGATCCTCACTTGTAGGCAGTTGGGAAGGCACAGCCTTTACCCTCCTGTTCTTCTTCTTGGAAGCTGCTTGGTCCATTGTTCCAGGATCCAAGACCTGAGGTTCAGAGAGGCACTTTTTGGCCTGTGGCCTGGTCACAGCAAGGACATGTGATGATATCCCTAACATCTCTGCATGAGTCCTGTACTCAACTTCTGACCATAGAGAGCTCTCCAGGTCATTGCCCAACAAACATTCAACTGGGAGATCTGTACTAACCACAACTCTTTTTAGGCCAGTTACCCCTCCCCAGGAGAAATTAACAATTGCCACACTATGTGTAGTAGTGACATTGCTGGCATTGGTCACCAGGTAATTATCACCTGGTATGTATTGTCCAGGGTCCACAAAGCTAGGTGTCACCATAGTGACACTGGCACATGTGTCCCTGTATGCTTGAGCCACTTTTTCATTAATCAAAGGCGTCTGCCTGTACTTGCCCAGATTACTGGGACTTACAGTAGTGGATAAATCAATTTCCACATCACAAATCAGAACAGCCTGTGTAGGGGTTCTGACTAGGCCGGACTCTCCCTCAGTTCCCAAGGTGATACCCACTACCCCCTTAGTTTGTGGACCAACACTGCTGACTGTACTAGTGGGTGCAGGTGCCTTATGGGCTGCAGTGTTGGGGGCTCCACTCTTTTTACACTCACTGGTCCAGTGAGAGGTGTTTTTACAAGTACTACACCAGGGTTTCCTTTGACCTTCTTTCTTCTTCTTCTTGGACGTTTGGGACCCACCCTCAGTATTAGTTTGGGGCCCTGATGAAGACTTCTGGTCTTTAGCTTCCTGCTCCCCACCCTTCTGGTCTGCCTTCTTTTGGTCACCACCCTGGTTCTGGTTCTGTTTTTTTTGCTAAACCCTGGTTCTAACCCATTTGTCTGCCCTCTTTCCCAATTCTTGGGGAGAGGTCGGATCTGAGTCAATCAGGTGTTGATGCAACTGCTGGTTCTGACAATTATTTAAAATGTGTTCTCTCATAAGTAAATTGTACAATCCTTCATAGTCTGTAACCTTACTTCCCAGCAACCAGCCCTCCAGAGCCTTAGTGGCACATTCAGCAAATTCAGACCAGTCCTGAGTCTGTGTCTTTTGGGTCTCTCTGAACATTAACCTGTACTGTTCAGTGGTTAAGCCTAACCCATCTTTCAGAGCACTCTTCAGGACCAGGTAGTTTATAGAATCCCCATCACTAACTGTGAGGAGTCTGTCTCTGCCTCTACCTTAAAAGGAGAGCCACAAGATTGCTGCCCACTGCTCCTGAGGGATCTGCTGTACTCTGCAGGCTCTCTCAAGTGCAGTCATCCACTTGTGGATATCATCCCCAGCTTTGTAGGGGGGCACAATCTTACTCAGGTTTCTATTGTCATAGGACCTGTCTTTATCCTTAGGGATAGTGCTGCCACCAGTGGATCCTAATCCACTCTCTCTATGCTGTCTTGCTCTAGCAATTTTCTCTTGGGCCTGGGCAACTTCTAATTCTTGCTTCTGGATCCTAAGCTCAGCCTCTCTCATTTTGGCCTCATGTTCCCTCCTCTGAGGGGATGTCATTCTCCTTCTGGAGTGACCATGAGAACCTCTAGAAGCATGGGAAGTGTCAGATTCACCTGAGTGATTCCTTCTCCTCCTAGACTCCTGGTTAAGTCCATTTGGGGGTCTGAGTGAGTTTGACCCTGACTCAGTCCCAAATTGGCTTAAGTTAGCCTGGCTAAGTCTCCTGACTGGCACCTGACTAAGTCTCTCATCATCAGAATCACTTTCTTCTTCCTCCTCTTCCTCCTCCTCATCCTCAGGCTGAGTATCTCCAGTGTTCTGGTTTTCCTCATCTATCTGGATGACAGGGACAGGGGCATCAGTGTTATCATCTTTAGAGGGAGAGCCTCTTCTCCAGACCCTTTGGGGCCTGGTTTAGAGGTCTTTAGAGCTTCAGACTGGTCTAAAAGCTCTCTGAGGTGGTCTGTGGTAGGGGCTGGACCCGTCTTGAGACCTCTTAAGGTACACAGCTGCCTCAATTCTTTAAAGTTTAACAAAGCAAATTTGGATGGTGCCCTTGGAGGGTCACTCTCAACAGAGATAAGTCCAGTGGATCCCTCTGCTCCAGACATTGCTCTAGTGTGGTGGATATGTTGCAATCTACCTACACTGGTGTTTACCTACTAAACCTATCTAGTAGTTGTAGTCAGGGTGTGCTACTCCCTATCCTCTACAACAACTAAGTTCAGTAAAACTTAAGTATACTAGTCTTGTTTTATATGTACCTAACAGGTACCTGTATGATCTTTCAAATGATACTCTCAAAGATTGTAATGGTAAAACAACAGCAAGCTCAAATCCCAACCGTTGCTCATCAATGTGAGAAGTTGGCCTGGTATGTGATGCTCACTAGTTCTAGTGATCACCTTGTACCATGCCAAGCAACCCTTATGATGATTGGTTGTAAGTCAACCTTATAGACCAGCTATCCTAGTGGTAGCATGGACAAAGCAGTCTTAGGCTAAACTCTGTAAAGGCATGTGAAGCAAGCTGTTTTACCATACACAATCCCCTTGAATACCAAATGAAAGGACACCACACAGATATATATTGAAAATATATATATATTTATTTACTACAAATACCCCCTATACTCTTTATGAGCACAGAAGCCAATGCGTTAAAACAAAACACAGTTTAAATATACAAAAGTTGCTCAATATGGATGAGCCCTAGGGGCCACCTAAACCATATACTAAAATAGTGGTATAAGAACCACTATGGGGAAAGTGAAGAGGCCTAGGGCCTGGGGAATCACTGGAGCTGTTCAGGACTAACAGTGAAGAAGTCAGGAAAGGCCCGCGGGACTCGGGTGCAGCGCTTAAAGCACACGCATGCACCAATGCAATGTCAATGGTGCGCAAAAGTTATAAAGTTACTGTTTAAGGAACCTTCCGATTGACCTAGAAGGACAAAACTTTAGACCTAGGCACTAGAGGTGTGTACCAGTGTAGGAACACCGGCGTTGCTGAGTTACCTCACCCACAGGAAGCGGGTGCACAGGTGCGAAGTAGTGTCGGGTTTCGTCACGCAGGTCGATGGTGCCTGAAGATGAATGTTAGAAATGGGATCCCTGGTTGGCCGGGGCTTGCGCCAAGGCCAGGCAGAAATCCCCATTTCCAGTTAGGGTAGGGAAGTCACCCTTCAAGACAACCCCTGCTCACCCCCTTGGTAGCTGGCACGAGCAGTCAGGCTTATCTCGGAGGTCATGTGTAAAGCATTTGCGCACGCACCCCCAGCAACAACCTCCCGGGCCCCCCACAAAAGGAACTCCACACAAGATATATATATGAAAAATAGACTTTGTATTGAAAGACATACTTAAGGGTAAATACACAATTTACAAGGTGCCCGGGGCACGGGCAAGGTTTACAAGGGAATATCTACAGGACAGGGTCTGGGGACCACCGTCAGGGTTATGCGCATGATAGAACTGGTATTTAGGACATATAACATCTGGGAGCTTCCTAGAACTATTACCAGAACACATCACAACCAGGAGCTAGCATTTAAAACACAGGACAACCTGGACCACAATAGAACTAGCAGTAGAACTCACTCTTAACCAGAAGCCACATCCATGAGACCTAGGATACTTAGGAGGGAAGAAAGTACAAGCACGTAACATAACAGAGCACCTTTGGAGGCGCACACAGAATACTCTCTCAGGAATCACATAGAACAATAACTTCTAACAGGCCAGCGGCCTTTTTGGGGGCGAAGGCGCCCAAAGTCTCAATGTCAGGACGGCTGCAGGGAGCCCGGATCAACCTACACGTGGCAGCTGCCCACGAAGTGCTGGGCAGCTGAGGGCCAAGGGTGGGCCAACATGATGGAGCCTCACAGGCTCGAAGGACAATGAACCCCAGGTGGAGCCTCTCGGGGCTCAGGAGGCAAGATGCGGGCTAGGGCCGAGCCTTGCCGGCTCGGCGGGACTAGGATCAAATAGTGGAGCCTCTCGGGGCTCGGGGAAAAAGGTGGAGTCCCCCCTCGGGGGGGCTCGGCATCACTGTGGCCCCACGGGCCATGACGGAGCCTCTCGGGGCTCTGGGGCAAAGCTGGGGTAAGCGGGGTCCCACTCGGGGGACTTGGCATTACTGGGGGGGCCCCACGGGCCATGACAGAGCCTCTCAGGGCTCAACAGCGCAGGTGGAGTACTTCTCAGGGGCTCAATCTCCCTGGGGGCCCCACGGCCTCTAGACACCCAGCGCGAGTCACTGGAGGGGAGGGGCGGCACCGCAAATGTGCCCGGACGCCCCCTCCCCTTCCTTGCACTCACCGGGTCTGGCGGCGGCCGTCGGAGGGTAGCTCCTGCTCCTCGGGACCCTCCATGTTGGCGGGCGGCTCTCCTCTCCTCCCCGGTGATCTCCTTCACTTCCGGGACCTCCGGCCAGGCACCGAAGTCGCTTCCTGCTCCTTCGCCAGTCCCAGCCAATCCGAGCGCGGCGCTGGCGCAGGGACCAATCCCAGCGCGGCGCGGCTCGTGACGGGGCGGCGGCTTCTCGGGGCTCAGGGAAGCTCGGGCTGGCGGCGGTGACGGAGACCAGCTCAGGGCAATGCCGGGTGGCACCGGCTTGGTCGACAGGGGTCCATAAGTCGAGGTGGGCACTCGATGGGCAAGTGAACCGGCACCTCAGTAGAACGGGGCAAACGCCGGGTAGGCACCGGCTTGTAGGGTATAGCGCTCCCAGCGCCGGCAACATGAATGAAGCGCTCCAAAGCACTAGAGGCAGGAGCCAGCGCTCCTCGGCGCTAGGTAGGCGGAACAGCGCTCCCAAGCGCTGGGGGTCAGAGGAAGGCGCTCCCAAGCGCTAGGGAAAAAGTAGCAAAGTCCAGAAGGGGTCCAGGGGCTCAGGTGGAGCATAGCAGCTCCTAGCAGGGAAAGGCCATCAGAAGTCCAGGAGAAGGGCAGGGCCCAGGGAGGCAAGCCAACCCTGGGCCCAAGCAGCAACAGCCACTGGCAGATTCAAGTGGGAACAAGAACACCTGAGAAGAGGTCACAGCCTCTTTTTATACCATAAATTCCTTTGTCTAAAGGTGCTGGGTGGGGGAGAAACCAGTCGCAGCTGGTTTTGGGAGTATCTTGTTTTCCCCAACCACCCCTTTCATTCATCAGGCAAGACAGGTCATCAGACGCACCCCAGGGGGGCGGAGCCAGCATTGTGGGGGAAAGCCCAGCCCCATACAGGATACCGGCACAGCTCCTCCCTCACATCAGCATGTTAATCTCTCCAATCACCACCGGGGCAGACCCACACAGACTCTTGGAGCCAGGCTCCCCAGTCGGCTTCAGCCAATCACGCGCTAGCACACCTACTGCACACACACACCCATGTCTAGAAGTGGCGCTTCCCTTCTAGACACACACACGCCGCATACATCATCTTGCAGCATTTAAACACACGAGTCCACACATACCAGACTCGACCCTGTACCCCCCACGCATCCAGAACTATCAGGGACACACACATTCCCCATGTATCCCTATGGGGAGGCAGGCCTCTCTCATTTACACGCACTCAGAGTGGGAATCACCATCCCCAGGTCACACCTATACAAGCAAAACTTGCCAGAAGGGCCCAGTCCAACACAGCCCCCTACCAGCCAAAACGCAGGGTAGGCTAATCACCACCGTGATGGACTTCCCTGCTTTGGGCGGCAAAAACATGGACGTGGGCCCGCACTGCAGGGACACCCTCCAGTTCTACGCCACGCTGATCTATCGATACACATAGACTTTACAACAACAACAAAAATAAAAAATTACAAAAAATAAAAAACATAGGCCCAACTAGGCTACCCCACTGGTACTCCTTAGTGGACCACGGTTAGGACCAGGCCCTAGGCCACCCAGATACCACTGGTCCATGCAAACCCGGAGTGGGGGGGTGGTAACCCCTGGCCCACGACAGCCATTCTCCACTCCCTTTCTTCGTGTAGTATCACTTTACCACTTTCTCTTCCACCTAGGGTCCGCACCCTCAGGCTGGCCAGAGGTCACGGGCAAGAATGCCCCACCCTACCTCTACTTCTGAAGTTCCGCGCTCTCCCAGGAGAAGCACCCTCAGAACACGCTCTCCTACCAGTTTCAGAACTTCCTCCCTCCACTGGTCTCCCACCTGGGAACTAAATTCACCGGATCCTCTAGAAGACAATCCGGCCAGGACACTGGCTACAGTCGCCCCGCCGTCCAGATCCGGAAACACCGACTACTGGCTCCCCAACCGCGGGCAGTACCCTACCGGCCAGATGCCTGGCGCACCAGGACTTTTTACAAGAAAAAAACTGGAATCTAATACTTCCTCTCCTCTCTCCGCAGGCAGGAGTTCCCTCTTGTACTAGGATGAGCCGCGACCACGTCAGCAGGGCTCAGTTCAGCTTTCCCCAAGGCAAGCTGCGACTCAGTCAGCAGGGCTCCCTTGTCCGGGATACAACTTAACATTCACTACAGCACAATGAGCCGCGACCACGTCAGCAGGGCTCAGTTCAGCTCTCCCCAAGGCAAGCCGCGACTCAGTCAGCAGGGCCCCCTTGTCCGGGATACAACTTAACATTTACTTCAGCACGATGAGCCGCGACAACGTCAGCAGGGCTCCAAGTTCAGCTCTCCCCAAGGCAAGCCGCGACAGCGTCAGCAGGGCTTCCTTGTCCGGGATACCACCGAACATTCACTACAGCACAATGAGCCGCGACAACGTCAGCAGGGCTCCAAGTTCAGCTCTCCCCAAGGCAAGCCGCGACAGCGTCAGCAGGGCTTCCTTGTCCGGGATACAACTTAACATTCATTCAGCAAGCTCCCCCTCTCAGAGAACTTACACTCCATCATTCAGCACGCTCCCCATCCCAGAGAACGTACACCCATTATTCAGCACAACTTCAACATTTATCCACACACCCTCCCCATGACTGGTAAGACAGTTTCTACCGCCCCTGATTTCCTCAACCTGACCCATGTGGCACAGGTACCATTACTCTAGGGAAGGGACAGGGACCACACACATTGGACACCATTTCGCTGCCACCACTGGATCCCACCCTTCTGGTGAATCCAGAAAACACATTGCACTAGGGGGATGATCTATCCTCCCGAGCTAGGGACATCTAACTCACAGTGCATCAGAACCACATTTTCCACAGGAACAAATATTTTTTAGCAACTCAACCAATAGTTTCATTTTCTTGCGACCATCTAACTGCAGAGTTTTGTAGTGGGGCCGGCTATCGCTATGGTACTGCGCAAACACAAGTCCAAATCCCACCGCTAGCCAACAATGTTAGAAATGGGATCCCTGGTTGGCCGGGGCTTGCGCCAAGGCCAGGCAGAAATCCCCATTTCCAGTTAGGGTAGGGAAGTCACCCTTCAAGACAACCCCTGCTCACCCCCTTGGTAGCTGGCACGAGCAGTCAGGCTTATCTCGGAGGTCATGTGTAAAGCATTTGCGCACGCACCCCCAGCAACAACCTCCCGGGCCCCCCACAAAAGGAACTCCACACAAGATATATATATGAAAAATAGACTTTGTATTGAAAGACATACTTAAGGGTAAATACCCAATTTACAAGGTGCCAGGGGCACGGGCAGGGTTTACAAGGGAATATCTACAGGACAGGGTCTGGGGACCACCGTCAGGGTTATGCGCATGATAGAACTGGCATTTAGGACATATAACATCTGGGAGCTTCCTAGAACTATTACCAGAACACATCACAACCAGGAGCTAGCATTTAAAACACAGGACAACCTGGACCACAATAGAACTAGCAGTAGAACTCACTCTTAACCAGAAGCCACATCCATGAGACCTAGGATACTTAGGAGGGAAGAAAGTACAAGCACGTAACATAACAGAGCACCTTTGGAGGCGCACACAGAATACTCTCTCAGGGATCACATAGAACAATAACTTCTAACAGGCCAGCGGCCTTTTTGGGGGCGAAGGCGCCCAAAGTCTCAATGTCAGGACGGCTGCAGGGAGCCTGGATCAACCTACACGTGGCAGCTGCCCACGAAGTGCTGGGCAGCTGAGGGCCAAGGGTGGGCCAACATGATGGAGCCTCACAGGCTCGAAGGACAATGAACCCCAGGTGGAGCCTCTCGGGGCTCAGGAGGCAAGATGCGGGCTAGGGCCGAGCCTTGCCGGCTCGGCGGGACTAGGATCAAATAGTGGAGCCTCTCGGGGCTCGGGGAAAAAGGTGGAGTCCCCCCTCGGGGGGGCTCGGCATCACTGTGGCCCCACGGGCCATGACGGAGCCTCTCGGGGCTCTGGGGCAAAGCTGGGGTAAGCGGGGTCCCACTCGGGGGACTTGGCATTACTGGGGGGGCCCCACGGGCCATGACAGAGCCTCTCAGGGCTCAACAGCGCAGGTGGAGTACTTCTCAGGGGTTCAATCTCCCTGGGGGCCCCACGGCCTCTAGACACCCAGCGCGAGTCACTGGAGGGGAGGGGCGGCACCGCAAATGTGCCCGGACGCCCCCTCCCCTTCCTTGCACTCACCGGGTCTGGCGGCGGCCGTCGGAGGGGAGCTCCTGCTCCTCGGGACCCTCCATGTTGGCGGGCGGCTCTCCTCTCCTCCCCGGTGATCTCCTTCACTTCCGGGACCTCCGGCCAGGCATCGAAGTCGCTTCCTGCTCCTTCGCCGGTCCCAGCCAATCCGAGCGCGGCGCTGGCGCAGGGACCAATCCCAGCGCGGCGCGGCTCGTGACGGGGCGGCGGCTTCTCGGGGCTCAGGGAAGCTCGGGCTGGCGGCGGTGACGGAGACCAGCTCAGGGCAATGCCGGGTGGCACTGGCTTGGTCGACAGGGGTCCATAAGTCGAGGTGGGCACTCGATGGGCAAGTGAACCGGCACCTCAGTAGAACGGGGCAAACGCCGGGTAGGCACCGGCTTGTAGGGTATAGCGCTCCCAGCGCCGGCAACATGAATGAAGCGCTCCAAAGCACTAGAGGCAGGAGCCAGCGCTCCTCGGCGCTAGGTAGGCGGAACAGCGCTCCCAAGCGCTGGGGGTCAGAGGAAGGCGCTCCCAAGCGCTAGGGAAAAAGTAGCAAAGTCCAGAAGGGGTCCAGGGGCTCAGGTGGAGCATAGCAGCTCCTAGCAGGGAAAGGCCATCAGAAGTCCAGGAGAAGGGCAGGGCCCAGGGAGGCAAGCCAACCCTGGGCCCAAGCAGCAACAGCCCCTGGCAGATTCAAGTGGGAACAAGAACACCTGAGAAGAGGTCACAGCCTCTTTTTATACCATAAATTCCTTTGTCTAAAGGTGCTGGGTGGGGGAGAAACCAGTCGCAGCTGGTTTTGGGAGTATCTTGTTTTCCCCAACCACCCCTTTCATTCATCAGGCAAGACAGGTCATCAGACGCACCCCAGGGGGGCGGAGCCAGCATTGTGGGGGAAAGCCCAGCCCCATACAGGATACCGGCACAGCTCCTCCCTCACATCAGCATGTTAATCTCTCCATTCACCACCGGGGCAGACCCACACAGACTCTTGGAGCCAGGCTCCCCAGTCGGCTTCAGCCAATCACGCGCTAGCACACCTACTGCACACACACACCCATGTCTAGAAGTGGCGCTTCCCTTCTAGACACACACACGCCGCATACATCATCTTGCAGCATTTAAACACACAAGTCCACACATACCAGACTCGACCCTGTACCCCCCACGCATCCAGAACTATCAGGGACACACACATTCCCCATGTATCCCTATGGGGAGGCAGGCCTCTCTCATTTACACGCACTCAGAGTGGGAATCACCATCCCCAGGTCACACCTATACAAGCAAAACTTGCCAGAAGGGCCCAGTCCAACAATGAAGATGCTGCAGGCGGGTCGTCGAGGAGAGTTCCGGTGGATCCAAGGGTGGATCTGAAGAGGTGAAGACCTGAAAGCAGAGGGGACAATGTTCAAAGTCACTAGCCAGTGACTACCGTGGAACCAGGATGGAACCAGGCGATGTCGTGTGCAAACAGGCGAAGAGGTGTAGCTTGTCTCCACAGCCAAGTGGACACTAAGAGGTCGAGGACGTCCAGGAGTCGGTCACAAGCTGTCCCAAGAAGGATCTAGCTGACGGCGGTGTCGGCAACTTGATTGGAGCAAACAGGCCTTGGCTAATGCACGCCACGCAGGAAGTGAAGTAAGCTTGTTACTCGGACCAGCAAGGTCAGAGCGGGTGCTCCTTTTCAGGGGAGCAAGGGCCAGTCTGGTGCAACCAGACCAGCCATGTTGTTTGTAGATTTCGTCGCCAAGATGGCCACCAGCGAACGGGCTAGTGACCGGGATGACGCGTCGAGTGGCAAAGTGCAAAAGGGCCCCACGCAGATCGTGGAGATGCTGGGGGACTGATCTTCGGTGCAAATGCTGCTCCGTAGTGGGGCTTCTTAAACCCCAAAGCACAGCATCGAGGGTGGCTCAGGTGCTGCGCAGTCAGCTTCTCGGGGGTTTTTCAAGATGGCCGGTCCCACGTCTCTCGATGCCTCCACGGGTCTCTTCTTTTCAGGGACTGTGGATCGGGCTGTGAGATGTCTGAGAATTCAGGTCTTGTCAGGCTCTGGTCTCGGGCTATGGCGGGAGGCGGCGGCAAAGCAGACGTCGAGTTGCTGGTTGGTGCCTGTATTCACAGGGGGGTCACTCCTTGGCCACAAGGGAGATTCTCTTCAGTCTTCTGTGCAGCAGAATGTTGAAGTCCAGTTTTCTTCTTAGTTTCAAGTCGAGTTCAGGATGATCTAAAGTCTTGGGACACAGCTCCTACTCTTATTCCAAATCTAGGGGCCGGATTACCTGCTAGGCCCCTCCTCTGGGTGGGACCAGGAAGGGGGGTGGCTACACCCCCTTTCCTTTGTCCATCTCCGTGCCAGAACTGGGGCTGGGAAGCCCCAGCACCGGTTTGAACTGGCAAATGCACAGGGACACCTCGTGTGCCCCAGGCATGTCTCATTCTATTCAGCCCTGTCCTACCCAATACACAAAATCCTGTCTGGGGTGGTGCTAGCACCTCCCAAGGCAGGAAACCCTTTGTCCAAGCCTCCCTCGCTGGAAGGACTCCCAGCAGCAGGAGGTCAGACTTGTGTCTGTGGTGGCAGCATCCATTTTGTGATGCTGAGGCTCATGTTTAACTTTACCCGGGTTTCAGGCTATGTACATGTCGTGTCCCTCTAGAAGGGTGGAATGCTACCCCTGTCACCAGAACTGGCGAGGGGGTAGTATTCCAATTCGTATGACACCTTACTTGACATGTTTTGATAAAGCCAAACCAAAGATAGCATTTAACCGCGAGGTTCGTAATGCACGTAAGAGTATATGGTATGGCAGTATCATGGAACAGCTAAAGGACGTGGTTCCGAAAGCTGCAGACAGGCTCAGCTCATGCCAGAGCACCATCTCACATATTTCCAAGCACTTTGCCTCCAGGATTGGTGAGGCCTTCCATAGGAGTGGCTGATAGGAACATATGTGTCCATTTTAAGTTAGATATAGACATACTATACCTAAGTAAGAGGTGATTACACCGACTTACCCCAGCTGAGTTATCAGCCAGTTGTGTCAAATATGGAGGCCAGGCCAGGGGTGGCACAATACATGCTGCAGCCCCTGGTAACAAGAACAGAGAGGTTCCTAGAGGAATTATTTCTTATTATTCAATAAGTTAGATACTTGTCATAAAAAATGAACAATCTTCAAATGAATAACTGGAGATTATAAATATATAATCATTGATTTTATATCAGCAATTTAAGAGATTTTACATAAACATCGGTGAATATCCAGATGATAATTCATGAACTGGCAACAAAAGACTGCTACTTAAATTTTTGTATGAGCAGTGATAACAGACACTTTTGCGTATTGTATAGACAATATATACAGATTATGTCCTATATACATTGATTATTAACTATATACATATATTTACAATACATAGTCAAATAATATTTAGCAAAACAGTGTCAATGTGTCGACGTTTTGGTCTCAGGATTCGAAATTAAATGAGACCATCCTCAGGACCAATGTTGCACCCTGGATTAATCCTCCTGACACTCTAACATGGGTTCACGTGTTCAATCGTGATAACCGGGCATAATTAAAATGCCTGCATGGAATTTTGTCGGGAATTCAATCACCGCCCATTATCCAAGCCTCGCTGCAACAGACGAGCCCCTGGTAGGCCTTGGAAACACCTATGCCCTGGGTACCTGGAGTACACTGTTACAGGGGCCAATAAGGTGAACCAGTTCCAATTCGTAATGCACCTAGGGTGCATCGGCATTAATTTAGAGAGAGAACAGCAGGCTGTGGGTCTGATTAGCAGGCCCACAGCCACATTAAGTCATAAACCAGTGAAGCAAAAAGCAAAAATTTGGGGTGACCATAGGATAGCAGACCCTACTCTCCTCCACAACCCACCCAAACGCAGGGACATTAGACTAACCTTGACCAGTTGTGTCTTCATGTTCTAAGTGGAAGTACCTGGAGAGACCATCTGCATTACCATGGTCAGTCCCTGGGCGGTGCTCCACTGTAAAGTCCATCCCCTGTAGGGAAATGGACCACCTGAGCAGTTTGGGGTTTTCACCCTTCATCTGATTAAGCCATAAGAGGGGCTTATGGTCGGTCTGAATCTTGAAGTGAGTGCCAAACAAGTATGGTCTCAACTTCTTCAGGGCCCACATGCAGTTACAAAGAATTTGTGGAGTCCAGGCCTAATACTACCAGAGGGGTGTGTGTTTACCCCTCTCCGCCTCCTTTCATATTAATGCAAAAGTGGGCTCTGACGGCGACTTGGGCTTGTGACCAATGGGACTTGTTATTTTGCTGCTCGCCAGAGGTGGGGTTCTACGCTGCTACCGGAGTTTATCCATAGCTGAATGCATGTTTGTGGAGTCCAGGCCTAATACTACCAGAGGGGTGTGTGTTTACCCCTCTCCGCCTCCTTTCATATTAATGCAACTGTGGGCTCTGACGGCGACTTGGGCTTGTGACCAATGGGCCTTGGTTATTTTGCTGCTCGCCAGAGGTGGGGTTCTACGCTGCTACTGGAGTGTCTCCATAGCTGAATGCATGTTTATGGAGTCCAGGCCTAATACTACCAGAGGGGTGTGTGTTTACCCCTCTCCGCCTCCTTTCATATTAATGCAACTGTGGGCTCTGACGGCGACTTGGGCTTGTGACTAATGGGCCTTGGTTATTTTGCTGCTCGCCAGAGGTGGGGTTCTACGCTGCTACTGGAGTGTCTCCATAGCTGAATGCATGTTTGAGAAGTCCAGGCCTAATACTACCAGAGGGGTGTGTGTTTACCCCTCTCCGCCTCCTTTCATATTAATGCAACTGTGGGCTCTGACGGCGACTTGGGCTTGTGACCAATGGGACTTGGTTATTTTGCTGCTCGCCAGAGGTGGGGTTCTACGCTTCTACTGGAGTGTCTCCATAGCTGAATGCATGTTTGTGGAGTCCAGGCCTAATACTACCAGAGGGGTGTGTGTTTACCCCTCTCCGCCTCCTTTCATATTAATGCAACTGTGGGCTCTGACGGCGACTTGGGCTTGTGACCAATGGGCCTTGGTTATTTTGCTGCTCGCCAGAGGTGGGGTTCTACGCTGCTACTGGAGTGTCTCCATAGCTGAATGCATGTTTGTGGAGTCCAGGCCTAATACTACCAGAGGGGTGTGTGTTTACCCCTCTCCACCTCATTTCATATTAATGCAACTGTGGGCTCTGATGGCGACTTGCGCTTGTGACCAATGGGCCACGGTTATTTTGCTGCTCGCCAGAGGTGGGGTTCTACGCTGCTACTGGAGTGTCTCCATAGCTGAATGCATGTTTGTGGAGTCCAGGCCTAATACTACCAGAGGGGTGTGTGTTTAACCCTCTCCGCCTCCTTTCATATTAATGCAACTGTGGGCTCTGACGGCGACTTGGGCTTGTGACCAATATGCCTTGGTTATTTTGCTGCTCGCCAGAGGTGGGGTTCTACGCTGCTACTGGAGTGTCTCCATAGCTGAGTGCATGTTTGTGGAGTCCAGGCCTAATACTACCAGAGGGGTGTGTGTTTACCCCTCTCTGCCTCCTTTCATATTAATGAAACTGTGGGCTCTGACGGCGACTTGGGCTTGTGACCAATGGGCCTTGGTAATTTTGCTGCTCGCCAGAGGTGGGGTTCTACGCTGCTACTGGAGTGTCTCCATAGCTGAATGCATGTTTGTGGAGTCCAGGCCTAATACTACCAGAGGGGTGTGTGTTTACCCCTCTCCGCCTCCTTTCATATTAATGCAACTGTGGGCTCTGACGGCGACTTGGGCTTGTGACTAATGGGCCTTGGTTATTTTGCTGCTCGCCAGAGGTGGGGTTCTACGCTGCTACTGGAGTGTCTCCATAGCTGAATGCATGTTTGTGGAGTCCAGGCCTAATACTACCAGAGGGGTGTGTGTTTACCCCTCTCCGCCTCCTTTCATATTAATGCAACTGTGGGCTCTGACGGCGACTTGGGCTTGTGACCAATGGGCCTTGGTTATTTTGCTGCTCGCCAGAGGTGGGGTTCTACACTGCTACTGGAGTGTCTCCATAGCTGAATGCATGTTTGTGGAGTCCAGGCCTAATACTACCAGAGGGGTGTGTGTTTACCCCTCTCCGCCTCCTTTCATATTAATGCAACTGTGGGCTCTGACGGCGACTTGGGCTTGTGACCAATGGGCCTTGGTTATTTTGCTGCTCGCCAGAGGTGGGGTTCTACGCTGCTACTGGAGTGTCTCCATAGCTGAATGCATGTTTGTGGAGTCCAGGCCTAATACTACCAGAGGGGTGTGTGTTTACCCCTCTCCGCCTCCTTTCATATTAATGCAACTGTGGGCTCTGACGGCGACTTGGGCTTGTGACCAATGGGACTTGGTTATTTTGCTGCTCGCCAGAGGTGGGGTTCTACGCTGCTACTGGAGTGTCTCCAAAGCTGAATGCATGTTTGTGGAGTCCAGGCCTAATACTACCAGAGGGGTGTGTGTTTACCCCTCTCCGCCTCCTTTCATATTAATGCAACTGTGGGCTCTGACAGCGACTTGGGCTTGTGACCAATGGGCCTTGGTTATTTTGCTGCTCGCAAGAGGTGGGGTTCTACGCTGCTACTGGAGTGTCTCCAAAGCTGAATGCATGTTTGTGGAGTCCAGGCCTAATACTACCAGAGGGGTGTGTGTTTTCCCCTCTCCGCCTCATTTCATATTAATGCAACTGTGGGCTCTGACGGCGACTTGGGCTTGTGACCAATGGGCCTTGGTTATTTTGCTGCTCGCCAGAGGTGGGGTTCTACGCTGCTACTGGAGTGTCTCCATAGCTGAATGCATGTTTGTGGAGTCCAGGCCTAATACCACCAGAGGGGTGTGTGTTTACCCCTCTCCGCCTCCTTTCATATTAATGCAACTGTGGGCTCTGACGGCGACTTGGGCTTGGGACCCATGGGCCTTGGTTATTTTGCTGCTCGCCAGAGGTGGGGTTCTACGCTGCTACTGGAGTGTCTCCATAGCTGAATGCATGTTTGTGGAGTCCAGGCCTAATACTACCAGAGGGGTGTGTGTTTACCCCTCTCCGCTTCCTTTCATATTAATGCAACTGTGGGCTCTGACGGCGACTTGGGCTTGTGACCAATGGGCCTTGGTTATTTTGCTGCTCGCCAGAGGTGGGGTTCTACGCTGCTACTGGAGTGTCTCCATAGCTGAATGCATGTTTGTGGAGTCCAGGCCTAATACCACCAGAGGGGTGTGTGTTTACCCCTCTCCGCCTCCTTTCATATTAATGCAACTGTGGGCTCTGACGGCGACTTGGGCTTGTGACCAATGGGCCTTGGTTATTTTGCTGCTCGCAAGAGGTGGGGTTCTACGCTGCTACTGGAGTGTCTCCAAAGCTGAATGCATGTTTGTGGAGTCCAGGCCTAATACTACCAGAGGGGTGTGTGTTTACCCCTCTCCGCCTCATTTCATATTAATGCAACTGTGGGCTCTGACGGCGACTTGGGCTTGTGACCAATGGGCCTTGGTTATTTTGCTGCTCGCCAGAGGTGGGGTTCTACGCTGCTACTGGAGTGTCTCCATAGCTGAATGCATGTTTGTGGAGTCCAGGCCTAATACTACCAGAGGGGTGTGTGTTTACCCCTCTCCGCCTCCTTTCATATTAATGCAACTGTGGGCTCTGACGGCGACTTGGGCTTGTGACCAATGGGCCTTGGTTATTTTGCTGCTCGCCAGAGGTGGGGTTCTACGCTGCTACTGGAGTGTCTCCCTAGCTGAATGCATGTTTGTGGAGTCCAGGCCTAATACCACCAGAGGGGTGTGTGTTTACCCCTCTCCGCCTCCTTTCATATTAATGCAACTGTGGGCTCTGACGGCGACTTGGGCTTGGGACCAATGGGCCTTGGTTATTTTGCTGCTCGCCAGAGGTGGGGTTCTACGCTGCTACTGGAGTGTCTCCATAGCTGAATGCATGTTTGTGGAGTCCAGGCCTAATACTACCAGAGGGGTGTGTGTTTACCCCTCTCCGCCTCCTTTCATATTAATGCAACTGTGGGCTCTGACGGCGACTTGGGCTTGTGACCAATGGGCCTTGGTTATTTTGCTGCTCGCCAGAGGTGGGGTTCTACGCTGCTACTGGAGTGTCTCCATAGCTGAATGCATGTTTGTGGAGTCCAGGCCTAATACTACCAGAGGGGTGTGTGTTTACCCCTCTCCGCTTCCTTTCATATTAATGCAACTGTCAATCAATCAATCAATCAATCATATCATTTATATAGCGCACTACTCACCCAGAGGGTCTCAAGGCGCTGGGGGAGGGGGGTCCGCTACTGCTCAAACAGCCAGGTCTTGAGTTGCTTCCTGAAGGCGAGGTGGTCCTGGGTCAGGCAGAAGTGGGTCGGTAGGGAGTTCCATGTCTTGGCGGCGAGGTAGGAGAAGGACCGTCCCCCTGTGGTGGCTCTTCGGATGCGGGGGACGGCGGCAAGGGCGTGGCTGGTCGATCGGAGCTGGCGTTTGGGAGCGTAGAAGTTGAGGCGGCTGTTGAGGTATCCTGGGCCTTGGTTGTGTAGGGCTTTGTGTGCGTGGGTGAGGAGTCGGAAGGTGATTCTCTTGTTGACCGGGAGCCAGTGCAGGTCTCTCAGGTGTCCGGAGATGTGGCTGCGACGGGGGATGTTCAGGATGAGTCGTGCTGAGGCGTTCTGGATCCGCTGGAGTCTCTTCTGGAGTTTGGCGGTTGTTCCGGCGTAAAGGGAGTTGCTGTAGTCCAGACGGCTGGTGACGAGGGCCTGGGTGACCGTCTTCCTGGTCTCGGTGGGGATCCACCGGAAGATCTTCCGGAGCATGCGCAGGATGTTGAAGCACGATGAGGAGACGGCGTTGACTTGTCTGGTCATGGAGAGGGAGGAGTCCAGGATGAAGCCCAGGTTGCGTGCGTGGTCTGTTGGTTTGGGTGCGCTGCCTAGGGCGGGGGGCCACCAGGAGTCGTCCGAGGCGGAGGGTGAGGATCCCAGGATGAGGACTTCCGTCTTGTCCGAGTTCAGTTTCAGGCGGCTGTTCTTCATCCATTCGGCTACCTCTTTCATCCCTTCGTGAAGGTTGGCTCTGGCGGTGGCAGGGTCGTTGGTGAGGGAGAGGATCAGCTGTGTGTCGTCGGTGTAGGAGATGATGTTGAGGTTGTGATGGCGTGCGATGTCTGCGAGGGGGCTCATGTAGACGTTGAAGAGGGTTGGGCTGAGCGAGGAGCCTTGAGGAACACCGCAGATGACTTCGGTGGCTTCAGATCTGAACGGAGGGAGGCGGACTCTCTGTGTCCTTCCGGCGAGGAAGGAGATGATCCACTCCAGTGCCTTCTCCTGGATTTCGACGTTGCTGAGGCGCTGTACTAGGGTACGGTGGCAGACAGCGTCGAAGGCCGCGGAGAGGTCTAGGAGGATGAGGGCCGCTGTTTCTCCGTTGTCGAGCAGGGTACGGATGTCATCGGTGGCTGCGATCAGGGCGGTCTCGGTGCTGTGGTTGGCCCGGAAGCCAGACTGCGAGGGGTCGAGGGATCCGTTCGTCTCGAGGAAGGCGGCCAGCTGCTTGTTGACGGTCTTCTCGATGACTTTTGCAGGAAACGGGAGCAGCGAGATGGGGCGGTAGTTCTTGAGGTCGGTGGGGTCGGCTGATGGCTTCTTGAGTAGGGCGCTGAGTTCGGCGTGCTTCCAGCTCTCCGGGAAGGTAGCGGTGTCGAAGGAGGTGTTGATGATGTCCCGCAGGTGGGGTGCGATGACAGCGTCGGCCTTGTTGAAGACGTGGTGAGGGCATGGGTCAGTCGGAGATCCGGAGTGGATGGAGTTCATCGTGCGGACGGTGTCTTCGGTGGTGATGGGAGTCCAGGCGCGGAAGGTGGTGGTGGGGGGCGATGGTTCGGTCGTGGCGTGCGTCAGTTGAGTGCTGAAGCTGTTGTGTATGTCCGCGATCTTGTTGTGGAAGTAGGAGACGAGGGAGTTGCAGAGGTCTTGCGATGGGGTGATGTCGTTGTTTCCGGCGTTGGGGTTGGAGAGCTCTTTGACGATGTTGAAGAGTTCCTTGCTGTTGTGTGCGTTGTTGTCCAGTCGTTCCTTGAATGCGGTTTTCTTGGTGGCGTGGATTAGTTGGTGGTGCTTTCAGGTGGCGAGTTTGAGGGCAGCCATGTTGTCCGGATTTGGGCCTCTGCGCCAGGTTCTCTCGAGTGCTCGGCAGTTCTTCTTGGAGTTCTTGAGTTCGTCGGTGAACCATGGGGCTTTCTTGCTACCGGGTCTGCTAGGCGGGGTCCTCAGGGGGGCGAGGTCGTCTGCGCAGTCGCTGATCCACTTCGTGAGGTTGGAGGCCGCCTGGCTAGGGTTCGTTGAGCTGGTGGGAGGGTTCATGCTCAGGGAGGTCGCGAGCTGGTTGGCTGTGATCTTGTTCCAGCTTCTGCGTGCAACCTGTTGCTGGTGATGGTGGATCGTGGTCCTTCCGAAGCTGAAGTGGACGCAGCTGTGGTCCGTCCAGTGGAGTCTGGTGGCGTGGCTGAAGGTGATGTCCTTGCTGGATGAGAAGACGGGGTCGAGTGTGTGACCGGCGTAGTGGGTGGGGGTGGTGACCAGCTGCTTGAGTCCCAGGTTTGCGAGGTTGTCCAGCAGGGTGATGGTGTTGCGGTCGTTGTTGTTCTCCAGGTGGAAGTTGAGGTCCCCGAGGAGGATGTAGTCAGCGGAGGGGAGGGCGTGCGGGCTGATGAAGTCGGCGATGTCTTCGCTGAATTGTGTGCGTTGTCCCGGGGGTCTGTAGATGAGGGTGCCTCTGAGGGTGGTCTTGGGGTTGATGTGGATCTGGAAATGCAGGTGCTCGGCGGGTGCGAGGGTGTCGTCGGTGTTGGTCGTGATGCGGATGGTGTTCCTGTGGATGATGGCGATGCCTCCTCCGGTGTGGTTGATGCGGTCCCTTCGGATCTTGTAGCCATCTGGGATGGCGATGGCAATGTCGCGTGCTGAAGTGCCGTTCATCCAGGTTTCTGTGAGGAAGGCGACGTCTGGGGCTGTGGTGTCGAGCAGGTTCCAGAGCTCGACAGCGTGTCTGTGGACGGAGCGGGTGTTGAGCAGGATGCATTTCAGGTGGCTGCTGTTGTTGCTCGCCTTGGTCTTAGTTGGTGCTTGAGTAGTGCAGGTCCGGATGCAGGTGAACTTGCAGGAGGTGCAGCAGAAGGGTCCGTGGGTGCGTCTCGGGGTGGCTCGGTAGCAGCCCGGGAATCGGCCGGCGTTGAGTGCGTTGAGGGTGGCGGCGTCGTACGTCCGGCGGGCGGGCTGGGGTCTGCGGGGGCCAGGGGTCCTGGCGCTGGGCGCGGTCCAGGCGCGGACGGGCGCAGGCGGGCTTGCCTTTTGCGCGCCTTCGGCGCACAATCGGCCTGCCCGCTGCGCGTCAACGCTGCGCGTACGCCACTCTGCCATATGTGGAGAGTGGGGGGGGGGGCGGAGCGAGGGAGGGTCAGCTGGGAGGCGGGAGCGGGGTGGCGAATGGGAAAGGCGAGCGAGGGAAGGGGGCGGGGCCGCAGGGGGGCAGCGGCGGGGAGGTGGCGGGAAACGCGGCAGGGGCTGGGCGTCCTAATGAGGGGACCAGCGGCCGAGAAAAGAAACACAGGGGGCAAGAGAAAATACAACGGTAAACGCTGCACACTAACAGGGGAGAGCAAGCAGGTTACAATGAGGCAAAAAGCGGCAAATGAAACAAAGAGGCAAAGCAGTTTCCAAGGAGCAAAAAAGCGGTGAAAGGCAGGGGAGAGCAAGCGGGTAACAAGGAGGCACAGGAGAACCGCAATCCAGGTGGAGCAGAAGCGGTTCCGGCGGTCAGGGGCAAAGCTGAGAGCAGTGGCGGCACTTGGGAACGGGCTCACTCATGGGGAGTGTGCACGGTGGGGTGACTGGCCCAGAGGGACAAGGTCACTGCACCTCACCGGGCATCCTCTCTATTTATGGTCCAGTGGGAGGGAGGGTCAGCTGGGAGGCGGGAGCGGGGTGGCGAATGAGAAGGGCGAGCGAGGGAAGGGGGCGGGGCCGCAGGGGGGCAGCGGCGAGGAGGTGGCGGGAAACGCGGCAGGGGCTGGGCGTCCTAATGGGGGGACCAGCGGCCGAGGAAAGAAACACAGGGGGCAAGAGAAAATACGGCGGTAAACGCTGCACACTAACAGGGGAGAGCAAGCAGGTTACAATGAGGCAAAAAGCGGCAAATGAAACAAAGAGGCAAAGCAGTTTCCAAGGAGCAAAAAAGCGGTGAAAGGCAGGGGAGAGCAAGCGGGTAACAAGGAGGCACAGGAGAACCGCAATCCAGGTGGAGCAGAAGCGGTTCCGGCGGTCGGGGGCACAGCTGAGAGCAGTGGCGGCACTTGGGAACGGGCTCACTCACGGGGAGTATGCACGGTGGGGTGACTGGCCCAGAGGGACAAGGTCACTGCACCTCACCGGGCATCCTCTCTATTTATGGTCCAGTGGGAGGTAGGGTCAGCTGGGAGGCGGGAGCGGGGTGGCGAATGGGAAGGGCGAGCGAGGGAAGGGGGCGGGGCAGCAGGGGGGCAGCGGCGGGGAGGTGGCGGGAAACGCGGCAGGGGCTGGGCGTCCTAATGAGGGGACCAGCGGCCGAGGAAAGAAACACAGGGGGCAAGAGAAAATACGGCGGTAAACGGTGCACACTAACAGGGGAGAGCAAGCAGGTTACAATGAGGCAAAAAGCGGCAAATGAAACAAAGAGGCAAAGCATTTTCCAAGGAGCAAAAAAGCGGTGAAAGGCAGGGGAGAGCAAGCGAGTAACAAGGAGGTACAGGAGAACCGCAATCCAGGTGGAGCAGAAGCGGTTCCGGCGGTCGGGGGCACAGCTGAGAGCAGTGGCGGCACTTGGGAACCGGCTCACTCACGGGGAGTGTGCACGGTGGGGTGACTGACTGTGGGCTCTGACGGCGACTTGGGCTTGTGACCGATGGGCCTTGGTTATTTTGCTGCTCGCCAGAGGTGGGGTTCTACGCTGCTACTGGAGTGTCTCCATAGCTGAATACATGTTTGTGGAGTCCAGGCCTAATACTACCAGAGGGGTGTGTGTTTACCCCTCTCCGCCTCCTTTCATATTAATGCAACTGTGGGCTCTGACGGCGACTTGGGCTTGTGACCAATGGGCCTTGGTTATTTTGCTGCTCGCCAGAGGTGGGGTTCTACGCTTCTACTGGAGTGTCTCCATAGCTGAATGCATGTTTGTGGAGTCCAGGCCTAATACTACCAGAGGGGTGTGTGTTTAACCCTCTCCGCCTCCTTTCATATTAATGCAACTGTGGGCTCTGACGGCGACTTGGGCTTGTGACCAATGGGCCTTGGTTATTTTGCTGCTCGCCAGAGGTAGGGATCTACGCTGCTACTGGAGTGTCTACATAGCTGAATGCATGTTTGTGGAGTCCAGGCCTAATACTACCAGAGGGGTGTGTGTTTACCCCTCTCCGCCTCCTTTCATATTAATGCAACTGTGGGCTCTGACGGCGACTTGGGCTTGTGACCAATGGGCCTTGGTTATTTTGCTGCTCGCCAGAGGTGGGGTTCTACGCTGCTACTGGAGTGTCTCCATAGCTGAATGCATGTTTGTGGAGTCCAGGCCTAATACTACCAGAGGGGTGTGTGTTTACCCCTCTCCGCCTCCTTTCATATTAATGCAACTGTGGGCTCTGACGGCGACTTGGGCTTGTGACCAATGGGACTTGGTTATTTTGCTGCTCGCCAGAGGTGGGGTTCTACGCTGCTACTGGAGTGTCTCCATAGCTGAATGCATGTTTGTGGAGTCCAGGCGTAATACTACCAGAGGGGTGTGTGTTTACCCCTCTCCGCCTCCTTTCATATTAATGCAACTGTGGGCTCTGACGGCGACTTGGGCTTGTGACCAATGGGCCTTGGTTATTTTGCTGCTCGCCAGAGGTGGGGTTCTACGCTGCTACTGGAGTGTCTCCATAGCTGAATGCATGTTTATGGAGTCCAGGCCTAATACTACCAGAGGGGTGTGTGTTTACCCCTCTCCGCCTCCTTTCATATTAATGCAACTGTGGGCTCTGACGGCGACTTGGGCTTGTGACCAATGGGCCTTGGTTATTTTGCTGCTCGCCAGAGGTGGGGTTCTACGCTGCTACTGGAGTGTCTCCATAGCTGAATGCATGTTTGTGGAGTCCAGGCCTAATACTACCAGAGGGGTGTGTGTTTACCCCTCTCCGCCTCCTTTCATATTAATGCAACTGCGGGCTCTGACGGCGACTTGGGCTTGTGACCAATGGGCCTTGGTTATTTTGCTGCTCGCCCGAGGTGGGGTTCTACGCTGCTACTGGAGTGTCTCCATAGCTGAATGCATGTTTGTGGAGTCCAGGCCTAATACTACCAGAGGGGTGTGTGTTTACCCCTCTCCGCCTCCTTTCATATTAATGCAACTGTGGGCTCTGACGGCGACTTGGGCTTGTGACCAATGGGCCTTGGTTATTTTGCTGCTCGCCAGAGGTGGGGTTCTACGCTGCTACTGGAGTGTCTCCATAGCTGAATGCATGTTTGTGGAGTCCAGGCCTAATACTACCAGAAGGGTGTGTGTTTACCCCTCTCCGCCTCCTTTCATATTATTGCAACTGTGGGCTCTGACGGCGACTTGGGCTTGTGACCAATGGGCCTTGGTTATTTTGCTGCTCGCCAGAGGTGGGGTTCTACGCTGCTACTGGAGTGTCTCCATAGCTGAATGCATGTTTGTGGAGTCCAGGCCTAATACTACCAGAGGGTTGTGTGTTTACCCCTCTACGCCTCCTTTCATATTAATGCAACTGTGGGCTCTGACGGCGACTTGGGCTTGTGACCAATGGGACTTGTTATTTTGCTGCTCGCCAGAGGTGGGGTTCTACGCTGCTACTGGAGTGTCTCCATAGCTGAATGCATGTTTGTGGAGTCCAGGCCTAATACTACCAGAGGGTTGTGTGTTTACCCCTCTACGCCTCCTTTCATATTAATGCAACTGTGGGCTCTGACGGCGACTTGGGCTTGTGACCAATGGGACTTGTTATTTTGCTGCTCGCCAGAGGTGGGGTTCTACGCTGCTACTGGAGTGTCTCCATAGCTGAATGCATGTTTGTGGAGTCCAGGCCTAATACTACCAGAGGGGTGTGTGTTTACCCCTCTCCGCCTCCTTTCATATTAATGCAACTGTGGGCTCTGACGGTGACTTGGGCTTGTGACCAATGGGCCTTGGTTATTTTGCTGCTCGCCAGAGGTGGGGTTCTACGCTGCTACTGGAGTGTCTCCATAGCTGAATGCATGTTTGTGGAGTCCAGGCCTAATACTACCAGAGGGGTGTGTGTTTACCCCTCTCCGCCTCCTTTCATATTAATGCAACTGTGGGCTCTGACGGCGACTTGGGCTTGTGACCAATGGGCCTTGGTTATTTTGCTGCTCGCCAGAGGTGGGGTTCTACGCTTCTACTGGAGTGTCTCCATAGCTGAATGCATGTTTGTGGAGTCCAGGCCTAATACTACCAGAGGGGTGTGTGTTTACCCCTCTCCGCCTCCTTTCATATTAATGCAACTGTGGGCTCTGACGGCGACTTGGGCTTTTGACCAATGGGCCTTGGTTATTTTGCTGCTCGCCAGAGGTGGGGTTCTAAGCTGCTACTGGAGTGTCTCCATAGCGGAATGCATGGTTGTGGAGTCCAGGCCTAATACTACCAGAGGGGTGTGTGTTTACCCCTCTCCGCCTCCTTTCATATTAATGCAACTGTGGGCTCTGACGGCGACTTGGGCTTGTGACCCTTGGGCCTTGGTTATTTTGCTGCTCGCCAGAGGTGGGGTTCTACGCTTCTACTGGAGTGTCTCCATAGCTGAATGCATGTTTGTGGAGTCCAGGCCTAATACTACCAGAGGGGTGTGTGTTTACCCCTCTCCGCCTCCTTTCATATTAATGCAACTGTGGGCTCTGACGGCGACTTGGGATTGTGACCAATGGGACTTGATTATTTTGCTGCTCGCCAGAGGTGGGGTTCTACGCTGCTACTGGAGTGTCTCCATAGCTGAATGCATGTTTGTGGAGTCCAGGCCTAATACTACCAGAGGGGTGTGTGTTTACCCCTCTCCGCCTCCTTTCATATTAATGCAACTGTGGGCTCTGACGGCGACTTGGGCTTGTGACCAATGGGCCTTGGTTATTTTGCTGCTCGCCAGAGGTGGGGTTCTACGCTGCTACTGGAGTGTCTCCATAGCTGAATGCATGTTTGTGGAGTCCAGGCCTAATACTACCAGAGGGGTGTGTGTTTACCCCTCTACGCCTCCTTTCATATTAATGCAACTGTGGGCTCTGACGGCGACTTGGGCTTGTGACCAATGGGACTTGTTATTTTGCTGCTCGCCAGAGGTGGGGTTCTACGCTGCTACTGGAGTGTCTCCATAGCTGAATGCATGTTTGTGGAGTCCAGGCCTAATACTACCAGAGGGGTGTGTGTTTACCCCTCTCCGCCTCCTTTCATATTAATGCAACTGTGGGCTCTGACGGCGACTTGGGCTTGTGACCAATGGGCCTTGGTTATTTTGCTGCTCGCCAGAGGTGGGGTTCTACGCTGCTACTGGAGTGTCTCCATAGCTGAATGCATGTTTGTGGAGTCCAGGCCTAATACTACCAGAGGGGTGTGTGTTTACCCCTCTCCGCCTCCTTTCATATTAATGCAACTGTGGGCTCTGACGGCGACTTGGGCTTGTGACCAATGGGCCTTGGTTATTTTGCTGCTCGCCAGAGGTGGGGTTCTACGCTGCTACTGGAGTTTCTCCATAGCTGAATGCATGTTTGTGGAGTTCAGGCCTACTAATACTTGAGAGGTGGGTGTTTACTCCTCTCCGCCTCCCCACGAGGCACAGCACTCGCCTAATGTAAAGACAATCTATTGCGTCAAATCTCCACTGGGGTGCCCCAGGCCTCTTCAGGGTGGGTTTTACTACTGAATTCGACGTGTGAGACACCTTCCTCATCCCCCTCTACTGACCGGGTGAAGTACGGGATATTTACCTTTTCTACGCTACTTTGGCCCACATATGTCACTGTCATGGGTTGTGGGGACCCCAAACAACAGAAATTAAACTTTGATAAACAGAGTGCGTCCAACGACCATAGTGCCGAAAGAGGGGATGGCTCGGAACAAGACGAGCTGCCACAGGGGTCAGACGGCACCGCAACTATTATGGCAGAACTCCGACCTGCATTCCGTGCGATTGATTCCAGGTTCGACTCCCTGACCTCCCATCTTGATAAAATGGGGGAACTACTAGAGCAACATGATACCAGGTTTGACAAGGCCGATAAGCGCATCTCCTCTCTCAAGGATCAATCCAGGGACACACAGCACCGATTTGAGCTGGTGGAGCGCCTACTTAAATCAGTGGCAATAAAGAATGATGACTCGGAAGCGAGGTCTCGGAGGAATAACATCTGCATAATGGGTCTGGGGGAATCCACAAACATGGGGCGACCTGAACCCATTATCGAGACTTTGCTGGCGGAACTGTAGGGGTTGACAACCTCTCCAAGGCCTTCATTGTACAGAGGGGTATAGATCTCTTGACCCACATCCCCCCCAGGAACCCCTCTGCTACCCATTATTGCCCGCATGCTGAACTATAGGGACCGTGACACGGTGCAGCGCCTCACCCTAGAAAATGCTCCAATTCAGTATCAAGGTCCCACTCTTTCGTTCTACCTGACCACACAATGGCGGTCCAGGAGGCCCGCTGCAAATTCACAGATGCTAAACTCCAGCTTCGCAAATTGGGCCTGCCCTACTCTATGCTTTATCCAGCTAAGCTCCGAGTGACAGTAGACAGCAAGCCATGTTTCCTTGAGACTGCCGCTGATACTGTATCCTTTTGTAAACAATTCCAAAGTGCTGCTCGTAGAAGCCCGGCCCGCATTTCAGAACACTCCTCCCCGGACAGGCAACTTGCTGCAAGTGCAGAACTGTTCACCACAGAGTAGCACCCACTAGGATGTTGATGCCAGGCCCTGGAGTAACTTGGCTCTGTACCTTGTTGGGTGTGGGGATAGCGCCATGTCGTGTTTTTTCAAATGGTTACACAAATTCCTGCACGCTTACATTATGCAAAATGTTTACTTTAACCCCTTCACTGTGGCAGCTATCCCGCCGCAGTGCTAAGGGGGCGGGGCGGAAGAGCGGCGGGCGCATGCTGGTGACGGAACCGCTCCGTCACCAGTGTCGGTTGCGCTGTGCTTATGACGGAGCGGTTCCGTCATGGCCCGCCCCGCTCAATAGAACGCTCAGCGCAGGTGCGGAATCCGCGCCGTGCAGGCGTGCTGAGCGGGCCATGACGGAACCGCTCCGTCATCAGCACAGCGCGACCGAGGCTGATGACGGAGCGGTTCCGTCATCAGCAGGGTAGGGGTTAAATGATGGGCTCTCAGCAGCCGAGGCGGTGCCCGCCTCCCAGGGATGACTCTGAATGGTTAGTCTTTGGGGTTTTTCTTTCACGTTTGGGAGGGTGGCTTTTCCCCAGACTTTCGAGTTCAGGTGTGGGAGGGGGGTGGTGGTGGTTATCTTTTTCATTGACATCGTTTTTTGCATTGTTAATGTATGGTTCATCAAAGATCCCTATGTTGCTCTCCCTAAATGTCCCTCTCTCTTTGAAATCGAAGTGCAGACACGGGTTTATCGAGTATATGTACAGGAACATATCCCCTAGCTGGAAATGTCCCTAGACTCAGCTGTCAAGACTAACATGATCACTTGGAACATTAAAGGGCTATACAATCCTACAAAGTGTAAATTAGTACTAGGGTATCTCCGAAGGCATAATGTTCAGATAGCATTCCTACAAGAGACTCATCTCCTGTGCAGACTGCCCCTCCGTTCACGACGTCCTGGGGAGCGAATAGATTCTTTGCCAGTTACAGTAATTATTCTTGTAGGATGTGCATTCTGATTCATCATACTCTCCCGTTTACACTAAAATCAATGGTGACTGACGAACAGGGTAGATATTTGCTGGTGGTGGGGTCAATGGTGGTTGAAATGGTGGCATTTCTCAACGTCTATGCACCTAACATAGATGACCCCTGTTTTTTTTTACAAATCGGCACACATTATTGCACAGATACAAATACAATTTGATTTTCTTTGGTTGAAACTTGAATATATGGTTGAACCCGGAGCGAGACTCCTTGAGCTCTCTACACAGCAGCAAGCCTCACGCACATCGGGAGTTAATGGACCTAATCCGATCCCGAAACCTGCTTGACCTCTGGCGCATGCAACGCCCAGCAGCCTCCGGATACACCTTTCATTTGGCACCACATTCCACCCAGGCACGCTTAGATTATTGTCTTGACGCATTGAGATGCCACTGGACAAAGGGCGTGGACACACTGCCACGCAGGCTCTCTGACCACGCTCCAGTGCTCCCTCACTCAGGCATTCCCCATGCGCTTGGATGGGACCAGAGATGGTCCTTTCCTGCTACTGCCCTGCTGGATGACCTGTTTAAGTCTGAGCTTCGTGAAGCTATCGAAGAATATTTTACTTTAATCACCGGGTTAGTAGATAAATATGCCACTCTCTAGGACCCTTTTAAGGCATATATCCGTGGTGTCTGCATATCTAAGCATGCCGGTGTGTTGTGCTCTATACGGGGGAGCCTCAACGGGGTCAAGAGGGAGCGGTCGCCGTTAGATATGACCCTAGATGCTCCTGGTGCCTTAGCTAAACGGAAAGCGCTTCTACTTGAATTTAATGAACATGCCGATAGGGAAGCTACCTTGTTAGGTAAATTACATACAGCCCGCCGTTTGGTGAGACCCCCTCGGGGAGCGGGGCACATAGTGGCAATAAAAAGGCTGATGACTCCATGGCAACTGAAGATTCTGACATTCTTACGGAACTTGTCATATAATATTGATCTCTTTATGCTACCAAACTACCCATGGACTTTACGCAACATTTAATGTACTTGCAGGAGATTGCCATGATGTGGCTTATCACGGGTCAAGCTCAGTTTCTCAGTGATCTTTTTCCGGTAGAGGAGATCACCACTGCAATAGAGGCCCTGTGCTTCTCAAAAGCACCTGGCCTAGCACCCTCAGTTACTTGAAGTCTATGTGGAGGCCCTGGATGTTGGAGTCCCCCCCCCTCTATGAGGGAGGCGGCCATCTCTCTTCTGCTGAAACCTGATAAGGAACCTAGAAGTTGTGTATGTTATTGGCTCATGTCCTTGATAAACTTTGATAATAACATTTTGGCAAAATTACTATCCACCTAACTCTCCTTGTTGTTAGATCAAATATTGTCACCAGCGCAGTCTGGTTTTAACCCGCATAGTTCTACCACCCTAAACCTTTGGACAGTCTTGTCAGTCATTAATGGAATCGATAAAAGTGTACTCGCAGCGGTAGCTCTTCTCATCGCGGAGAAGCCTTTTTATTCCTTAGAATGGCCATTCGTAAGTTGGGCTCCCAGCTAACTGTATTGCGCTGATTGTGCTTTTGTATTCAGCCCCCACGGCTCATATTCGAGTGAATGCCTCCCTGTCAAAACCGATTCCTATCTCACGAGGTGCTCGACACGGCTGCTCCTTGTCCCCCCTGCTTTTCACATTAGCTATGGACCCCCTGGTTCGACATCTACAGGAAAAACATCTATTTTGTGGCCTCCAGTTTCATTCCGGTCCCCTATTAATGTCCCTGTATGCAGACGACATATTTTTTGTTTGTCAGACACCCTAACACTAACTTACAGCCGCTCTTCGACGAGATAAATCAATTTGGGGAACTGTCTGGGCTGCGAATCAACAGGAATAAATGGGAGCTATTCCCAATCACTGAGTCTGCTACCCCGGGAGAGCTGGAGATGCCATTACGTTGGGCTGGGGATACTTCCAAATATATGGGTGTTGTGCTACATAAGCAAAAGGAACAAGTTATACGCCTCAACTACGGACCTGCTATTCCACAACTTAGCTCACAAGTGGAGCGGTGGATTCAACTACCAATCTCCATGGCTGGGCGTATCGCCCTTATTAAAATGAATGTTCTTCAAGGGTGGTCATAATTGGCGGAGTGCCACTACACGGAATTCTGCGAAATTGATCAAAACCTCAGTGAATTCCACTCTGCAACTCCATCCAGTCTCACCACAATTAATAAAACAGAAACCTCACATACCCTTGGTAAACAACAAGTAACTCTATTATTACGTGATAAAATGCATATATTCATCTCTCAAAAGTGAAAATGAAAATACAGCAAGCAATGAGAGACGTAATGATTTTGGGGTCCTCCCTAACCTAGGGAGGGAACCAAGCAGATGCAATGAACACCAAGAGCACATCACGCTTAATCTCTCATCCATTGCCACACCACGGCTGAGGAGCATTACCACCGTTCTCAGGACAGCCCGTTGCATTCGTACCCAAATGCAGGGTGTGACCCACACTCAGCTTTTACCCTTGCTGACTTCCTTCACTTTGGACTAGTTACGTATTCCAAGACAATTTGATTTTTATTGCGCCTTCTACAGCCCTGATGAGTCACAGTTTCCAACCTGTGATGAAACACGTGTCGGCTGGCGTATGCCAAATAAAAGAAAAGAAATAAAGACTAATATTCAACACTATAAATTGTCTTCAATCTATCAACGATACTCACATTTCTCTTTGTCTCAAGAAATACCACATTACCGATACTGCTTGTATCATACGTGTGCACAGTACCTGTTGTTTATTTTTTTCAAGTGTCCGGGCATCTTCGTGCCTGTTCACCTTAGAGAGGCTTTTAGGTTTCCCTCTATACTGTTTGCACCGTCGTTACTTTTTCTTAATCTGTCCATCATCACCGCTATTGCTTGCACTGTGTGAGCGCCTCATACTGTAAAACTGAAACCTCCAGCTGAACCCCTACACATCACGCTGAATGATTGGTGGTGGTCCCATCCTCCTAGGATCACCCCAAGCAAAGTTAGGGCAAAAAATACAATCGCAACCAAAGGCCCTGTAAAGCATTATGGGAGAATATTCTAAGGTGCAGTGAATATTATAGTATCCAATATCAAAACACACCCCAAGGGGCAGGCTCTGTGGCTCAGCTGAGAGCTAATACCATAATATTCACTAAACTCTAGAATCTCGCCCCATAATGCTGTGCTGGGCCTTTGGTTGGCATTGAATTTTTGCCCATAACTTTGCTTGGGGTGGTCCTAAGAGGATGTGACCACCACAATCTTTGAGCATGATATATTAATTGTGTTCAAGGCACCTGCTTGGTTCTCCCCCTAGGATAGGGGAGACCCCAAAATCATCACCTCTCTCATTGACTGGTATTTTTCAAAGCTTACTTTTGTGAATTGGTTACATGCTTTGTAGCATGTAAAGGTAAAATTGGTTTATCAATGGAATGTGGGTGCAGTAGCTTATTCCAGATTTTGTACATGTACTCCATTGTTTTTTTTTTAAATATGTTTTTATTGATAGAAAAAACAAGAGAATTAGTACACATATCGAGTATCATACATTAGAACTTTACAGTGGTGAACAGGCAGATAAAATAATGAAGTACAGGTCAATTAATGGGGTTCGTGACGTCAACATCAGTAGGTACGTGGCAGGAGAAAGAACATCACAATCAGCAACCCCGCTAAGCCGAAGCCTTCAACGCCTGCCCACCCACGAATCAGGATAATTAATACCAGAATAGACACCCTGATATGAGAAACAGATCAGCTCAGGATAGACCACCCACCTCTCGTATAAAAAGAAAAGAAATAAAAAAGGCCATAGAAACTAAAGAAAGACAAAACAAAAACAAAAAACATCCCCCCACCCTACACCCCTGCAAATGGCTACGGCCTGACCCCACTAGCAGCGTGCCTGTCACCCCATGAACTGAGTCCTAAAAGTAGGAAAAGAGTGGAGGAGGAAATGTCATACAGGCCCCCGGTCTCCCCTCCCCCCCGTCAGAAGCAACAACCCCTGCATACAATCAAACGGTGCAAAAGATAGAATTTATAAGCCAAAGAAAGCAGGGAAGTTGTAAAAACCGCCCGACTCCCGCATCTTTATAGGCAGCAAGTCCCGTATCCGATGAAATCTTCATACCAAACCCAGACAGTCAAACTCATCCCTGACCCTTCCGATCTTTTGTGCGAGCTCCCTCCGCCAGGACCACCATATTAACAGGAGAGTCAGATCGTTCAAAAAGGGCAAAACCACTGCATTCGAGGCGAGTCCAAAGTTTTAGGTCTCGAAGACCACCAATCACACTCTTCCACCAGCAGTAAATCTCGAGAACGTAGTAGAACAGAATGGAAGAAGGAAAATGGAAAGTCAATCCGATAAGTACCGAAAGCCTTCTCCAGGAGTGAAAGATCAGCTGTGTCCATCTTGGGTGGCAACGCCATTGAAGATGTTGAGTATTCAGGATTTACGAGCTCGCAAGCTGGTGTTCGTGGGTTGACAAAAGACACCAGGTCCGGTTTGCGCACAGGGCCCTCTGTCTCAGGGAAAATCTGCTTCGCTGGAACGTATTTCAGGTCTGGTAAAGGGTCAGAGTCCGGTCTCAAACACACAGTCTCAACTGTTACGACCGTTTTGTGGATGATGGCGCTGACTTGTGAATGAAGCGCCTCAATGGCGGCCATTATGGTCCTCAGCGATGGCGTACACTCCGCCCGCTCCATCTTCTCTCGCTCAACGATAGATCAGACCGTTAACCCCTGAGGTCGACTTCTCCGGGGGAACAGGCACGAGCGGGGCGGACGGCAACGGTGTGCGATCTGTCGATCCAGCGAACTCTGCCCCGTCGCCGGCAGCGAGGATCCAAACCCGTCGACCCCGAGGGGTACAGCAGGGGCTTCGGGTAACGGACCCCCGTTCACAGCCACGGATATGTCTTGCCGCCATTCTCTTTATATCACCCGGAATACAGGACCACCATCCAAGTCAGCCAGGATAATCTCCACTTCGAAGACCGGACTCTGCCCAGGTCCCGCGGCCGATGTTGTTCAACTCCAACCAGGCTGGGTCAGTACTCGAGGCCCCGGCTCACAAGCTGGGTTAGGCCGAGAATGAAACACGGCATAACTTCACCATTCGAAGCGATAAAGAGCTCGGGATTGCACCTTTAGGCACAGTATCGATTCAGCCACACGAGAGTCTGGTGCGAAATCAGGATTAATATCAGGATTTATCAGCTACTGACGGAGGTCGACGGAGCCGGGAGCTTACGCGGCCATCTTGGTTGCTAGCGTAGCTCCTCCCCACATGTACTCCATTGTTGAGTATTAATAAAAGTTTTAAACCGAAATCTCACATACCTTTAGAATAAAAAAATAAAAATTATCTTTGCATGCTAAAATGCATATAGTCAACTCACAAAAGCGAAATTGAAAAATAGCAAGCAGTGAGAGACGTGATGATTTTGGGGTCCTTTTTAACCTAGGGAGAGGACCAAGCAGACGCCTTGAACACAAAGAGCAAATCATGCTGAAATGATTTGGTGGTGGTCCCATCCTCCTAAGACCACCCCATGCACAGGTATGGGCAAAAATACAATCCTAACCAAAGGCCCTGCAAAATAGAAAGTGCCAGTTAATTCGGGAGGAGTTGGTAGCCCATAAACCACATATACTGGGAATATCTTTGCATATAAAGACCGGCAAGTTTTAAAACAATTGGGATATGAAAAAGTTATTTTAACATTCCAAACAGTAAGTATACAGGGGTTGCTATAATGAAATCTAAAAACTTGGCAGCCAGGATCCTCAGAACCTCTGCAGATAGTATGGGGAGGTGGGCTATAGTCAGTTAGCGATCAAGGGGGGACATATACTATCTGTGTTGTGTATGGTGCTAATGAGGACAATACGCTTGTTTTCGAATACTTAAATACGGCCTTGTTGGACTGGTCCGGCAAATCTGATTTTTATGAGGGACTGCGTGCTTGATTATGGCACTGATTCTACTAATCTCCAAGTAAACATTAGGATGATTAAAACTCGTGCTTCTATTTTGGAAATCATGCAACTGCATGGGTAAGTGGACGTATGGAGAACATTGTTCCCTCTGCTACCAGGTTACACCTATTATTCTTCTCCTCATGGGCAGTGGTCTTGAATTGACATGATACTAGCGCAAGAGCAGATGTTGCAGGGGGTGCATTTTGAGATCTGTCCTAAGATCACATCAGGCCACAATCCTATTGTATTTATCATGCAGAAATTAACAGCAGGGGGGAGTAAAGCTGGCACCCATTCGCATTCCCTCGTCCTCTTCTTGCTAATATTGAGTACTGACGTGTATAAAAAGCTTAATTGTAGAATATATACAAATTAATAAAGGCTCTGCTTCAGCTGTAATTGTGTGGGATTGCATGAAGGCATACATTGGGGGTGTAACGCTCCGGTTTATTTCAAATCAAAACAAATGCAGGCAGCATGAAGTGGCCCAAGGTTGACAAGACTGTTTGGACCTAGAATTGCAACACACACAGGCAATTGTTGCTAAGGACGTGAGCAGTCAATATATTTTAGGTTGTGACACGTCAAATGCTTAACAAGGGACTCACTGAGAAGGTGGCAGCCAGCTACCAGAGGAACAAGGGGATCCAGTATGAATATGTGGAGAAAGTGGGTCGCCTCTTGGCACATCAGATTTCTGACAAAAGAGCAATATGTACTGTGAAATGTATATCTTGGGACATAATGGGGTTGTATACAACCATTCTCAATTGATAGCTGAGCAATTCACAGTTTTCTATCAAAAGGTGAATAACAATCCTGATAGTAACAACCATCAGACAGTTGTAACCATCTTCAGGAGAGTGGGTTGTCCCAACTCGATCCCCAGCAGCAACCTATGCTACAAAAGAATATTGGTGTTGAGGAAGTCGCGGTAGCCATTAGTGCTATACCTTCAGGGAAGGCTGCCGAAAAGGATACAATGCCTCTTGAATTTTATGAAGTATACATGCATATTCTTGCACAGAATCTTTTGATACGATTACATCTAATAGCATCTGGTGGAGCCCCCCCAGTGTCATGGGGGCTGACCAATATTGTGGTTTTCCTTAAAAAAGATAAACAACCGGAGGAAAGGAGCTATTACCGTCCAATCTCCCTGATAAATGTTGATGCTAAGATCTTCTCTAAAATTCTAGCCAAGCGTCTTGCTCCAATTATGCATGAATTAGTCTCAAAACAACGGCACATCATTGTTCACGATAGGGACACAACAGTACATATAAATACTGCGATCACAGCGTTTGACATTGCCGGGAAAACTAATGACAGTATCGGCATGATAATGTTGGACACAGAGAAGGCCTTTGACCGGAACACCTGGGAGACACTCTGGCTGACTATGGGTGCATGTGGGCTAGGTAGTCAGTTTATAACACTGGTGCAGACGCTTTATAAGAGCTCAGCGGTGAAGGTCTTGATGGGAGGCAGTACCTCTGTACTATATATGTACAATATACAGAGACTACCCTCTCCTGATTGGTCTTTACATAGAACTTTATTTAAGACATCTCATACTGAATAAGTCCATATAGTCCATTAGATTAAATGGTATTGAGCATAAAATAATGGCGTATGCCGATGATAAAGCAGTCTTCGCTACTAATCCGAGTCTGGCTGTCAATCTCATCTTGGGCTAATGTAACATTATCAAAATGAATATACAGCCGAAGTTTCTTGATGTATTTTGATATGCGGGAACCCAACTCTTTTTTAAACACTTGGATGGGGTAGTTAGTAGCTTTATATGGGGTTAATGAAGGGCTAGATGAGCTATCCGCTTTTTGAAACTACCTAACATCCAGGGAGGTTTCAAGTTACTGGATTTTAAATTATACTTCTGGCCATCATTCACTGGTTGGATCCAAAGTTTAATAACTGGGAGAAAACCTGGGCTGACTTCATTCGGGTGTCAATTAGCTTTAGTCTCGGGTATCAGGTACTTGTTGCATAAGCTAGTGGATTTAAGATAATCAGGGATGTGGTTCAGACCTGGCGTGAAGTCTGCATCAAATGTTCGATGTCAGCAGTTCACCCTTATATTCCATTATGGGGTCATCCATCATTCCCGGATATATTTCATGACTATGATGGGCATGCCTGGGGTCAAATGGGTCTACACAACTTGGGGCCTTTGTATGACATTCAGGGGTTCCGGACTTTTGCTTCACTTCCGGATGTATATGGGTTTCTGCAGCGTTACTCCTTTAAGTACTTACAGGTGAGGGATTATATCTTACATAGGTTTGAGCGTAGTAGTGATCACGAAAAAACAGAACTTCTTACTTGTTTCTGCCAGCCTTCTCAGAAGACAGTTCCAACAAACGTAAGTATGATGTATCAGAAATACACGTCTTATACCTAGGATGACAGTATACAATTAGCGTCAAGATGGAGTCAGCGCCTTGCAACTGCAGTCGCGGCTACAGAAATACAGGATGCATTTGCAATAATACATCAGTCATTAATCTTGGTTGCCCTTAAACCTCAGCAGTTAGAACGATTTGTACGCGTTGCCATACACCAAATAGTATTTCAAAAAGGGTACCGTCTGAAGCCCCTGAGCGGTCACTCTGCCCCAAGTGTCGTCTTTATGTGGCTGATATAGTCAATATGTTCGCTGAATGTCCTGAGCTTAAAGAATACAGGGATAGCTTATTCCAACTGGACTTAGCACCTCTGGAGTTTGAAATCCATCTGAGCAATAAGGAAATCCTATTCGGTCACAAGCCCGGGACAAATGCTAGCCTTAGCTCATTGATAACAAATACAATTGTTAGTGCTTGTTTACATATTGCCAGGGCATCAATTGACTCTACACCACCAAAAGTAGTTGAAATGTGAAATTGCAATTGCTAATGCCAGGGGTCCTCGATCAACCTATGGTGTCTTACACCGTTTCAATTAGGGATATTATAGCTGGATCCTTCTTTCCTCTTTTCGCCTATCTTTCTTTTGCCCCCTTCTGCCCTCTCTCCCTTTTTCTCTCTCAAGTTTATTTACCAGTATGATGATACCGCAGAATTGTTTTGATATTGCTAGAACTTATTGTAATAATTGTTCTGACTCTTGGTAAAATCAAATAAAAAGTATATAAATAATAAAAATAAAAAAGCTTTGAAGGCCTAGTGTGTTAATATTTAAATAAATTATGTCAATGTATGCAATTATACATGTCTATATAAAAACGATCTCACATTCACTGTTGTCGAAATCACCCGATATGACCTACCCATGAACCTCTAGTCATTTAAAAGGTTTACTCCCAGAGGCTTTTGCTTTCGGGAGCCAGCAGAGAAGTGCAGGGCCATCTGGTTTTAATTAGCTACGGTGCGCTTGCTATCCCCTTACAAAGAGTGAAACGCCAGGGGCCATGGGCCTCATTTATGAGGCCTTGCGTCAGTTTTCCACTTCCGATGCGTCACTTTTTGTGACACATCGGCGGCGTAAAACATGCCTCCTGTTGCGCACTATTTACAAAATGACACATCTAAGCAGATGCGTCACTTTGTAAACCCCTGTGCTACATTATACCTGCGTCAGGTATAATGTATGCAGAGGGGGCGTTCCCCCGCAAAAAGCCTCGTAATAGTGACACAGTGAAATCTATGAGATTTCACTGCGTCACTTTTAGGACGCTGTTGCATCAAAATCTTGCGCCTGCCTCACAGCAGGCGTAAGACTGATGCAAGCCCTTTCACATGGGGCTTTCCCCATGTGAAAGGACGCATTGCTGGAGTTGCGTCACTTTTGTGACACACCCCAGCAATGCGTGACTTTTGCGCTTACAGATACGTCAGAAATACTGACGCATCAGTAACTCCTTGCGACATGATGCGTCATACTGTAAATATGACGCATCAATCATGTCGCAAGGAGTGCGCAGTGAGAAGTGACGCATCGCTGCTTTCACGCAGCGATGCGTCATTTCTCATAAATGAGGCCCCCTGTGTTTAGGTTGGCGCGCGCACCACTACTGGGTTTGTTTATGTTTTGTATTTGTCGCACTACAGTTTTTTACCCTCGTCTTAGATTTTAATCAGTAAAGTGTACATAAACGGCTATCACAAAAGCAAGCACCTTTTTCCCAATAAAATGCTGTTACGCTTCCAGGTGTTCTTCTTAGAGACCGGCATTTCTCAACCACTAAAAGCAAGATCTTGGGTCTGTAGTTGCCATAACTACGAAGCGCATCAGACAGGTCGAAAAAAATATAGGAGGGGTCAGTCCCACTTTACAATTTAAAACAAAAAATACAGCTACAAAAAGAAGCCTGAAAAAGCCAGTTGACAGAAGAGCAAGGGGTTCAGCAATCAGCCCACACCTCAAAGCGCGCAAAAAAACGCAACTTATGTCACGTGTTCATTCATGAGCAAACAGAAGACTTGCACAGCTTCACCGGAGTACTGGCTGCAGAATTTCACTGAACAGCACAGCTTTAACACCTCTCCAGTCTGTTCCAGACAATTGTGAGCAGAGGTGGAGTAACATCACCCCACCACACCGAAAGTTCCCAGGTCACGTGGCCGTCCAGCCCTCCTCTCACCAGACTCTCGCGGAATCCCTGGAGCTGCAGTTTGAAGGTTTCCGCCGAGGCCTCTTTGTCAGCACAATTCTATTTCAGGAAGCGGAGGTGAGGATTTTGCTTGTCCTTTCTCCATTTTATTGGACAGCACGTTAAAAGAATAAAGAAAAAACATCAACCATGAACTACCCTAACCAACATGGCAGCGGTAGTCATGGTAGCACATTAACCAATCACAGTCCAAGCAACAGCATAAAGGAATCCCACGTCGGTAGTCCTTCCTCTTTCTCCATTGCTGCCGCGTCAAGATAAGTCCCGTTTTACCTCAGCTTATTCTTGTGGCGTGGCAGTTTTAGAATATTATTGTGACAGTCTTTGTTAACTGTATTTATTTCAGTACGATTGTTCTCTTGCTCCGCAAGTGCCTTTTGACTGTTTTATCGACGCGGTAGGCTTCTGGCCCGAGCGTCTCTGTTTCGCGCGTGCGTGGTCTTAGCGTCGTCTCCTCAGACGCGGACCAGCTTTCTCCACAGCGCTTTCTCCGCGCTTGTGGCGAACACGCGCAGAGGCTTAGCGCTTCGCTTTGCATAATATTGCCTCGTTTCCCACACTGACGCTGCTGTTTAGAGGCAGGACACGATTTGGTGACTGACTTCTTATGTATATATTTTGGCCATTTCAGTCACAAAATTTTTTTAACAGGTCGTTTTAATTCCTTTGGATTTGTGTGGCCTTAAGTACCTGTGTTTGGGAACAACCCCCTCATATTTAGCTCGGGGTCTTTTTCGTTTTATGGGTGCTCAGTCTTCTGCGCAAATGCAGACTCGTCAGGAACAAGATGGTGTAGCTGTAGACTCTGAACAGCCTCAACAGCCCTTATTGCGCCCTCCTGTAGAGGTGGACAGACTCCTGTCTTCGGCTATTGCCCAGGCGCTGGCACCTCTACAGGATAGCGTCAATAAACTGTCTGCCCATGTTTTTAAAACTGGTTCAGGCATTTTCGGAGACAGTGGGGCTGGGCCCAGTGGAGTACTCTCTGTACCTTCACGCATGGCCAAGAAGCGTGACGCGGGGCACCCGGAAGGCTTCAGCAGACTTGCAGAAGTCTTTCATAAGAGTGCGCGCACGCTAAGAAGCGCACCCTTCCGGAGGGATGACTCACCCGGGGATATTGGTGGTACTTCCACCCAGGACCTTGACCCGGAGGAAGGGTTTCCCCTAGAGGGAGTAGATGACGAGGATGACTACGTTGATGACGATGAAGATGAATCTTCTGAAGATATGTCTGACATTAGTAGGTCTTGGCGCCCTAAATCTAATGTCTCAGAGTGCGGTGAAGGTGACCTGGTTTCCCCAGACATGTTTGACCCTAATTCTATTTACAGACCCCGTTCTTCAGAGTGGGTTCCCGAGAAATCTACGGCTGACTACGTAGCCGCTAAGCTTCGGCAACCGCTCTCTCAAGATGTGAGATTGCGCTTGCGCTCCGAGCGCCCACGCCCGTCTCTTCCCAATAGAGTGGCGGCCACTCCTGAGATAGACCCGATATTATGCACATTTTTCGCAAAATATGTTAAGGACCCTAAAAAAGGGATTGATAGGTCCTGGAAGGCTTGTCAGGACAAGTTGTTGGACGTTGTCGGTCCCCTTACGAAGATCATTGAGCTTGCCCAGCGTTCCAAAGAATCGGGTATGCCTCTCCCAGTTGATGACGTAGCGGGTTGGGCACAGAGGGCTATTTATCTCTTTGGCAATGCCAACTGTGCTCTCTCTGCGGAGCGTCGCCGGTCTCTCTTACTAAAAATTGATCCCAAACTTGGCGAGTTATCCTCTTCTGAAGCAGGTTCAATAGCTCAAGGTACCTTGTTCGGTGACCCTTTTGTGAAAGAACTTGGGAAGTTTGTGGCAACTTTCTCTGCCTTAGATAAGGCGCAAGCTTCAATGAAAAAGATGTTTCCGAAGAAGGTTTTTGGCGGGACCGGCAGAGGCCGGGGTCGCTCTTCCGGCCGCCAGTTCCAGCAAGGCCCCAATAGAAGCCAGCCCAGAAGGAACAATGGATGGAACGATGGACGTCAAGGTTCCTTCTATCCTTCCCGTGGAGGCAGAGGCCAAGGCAGAGGACGTGGTGGCAATCAGTTCAACTCCAAAGGATTCAACGGTAAGCCTTTCCATCATTTCTCCGGTACGTCTGGGGGGAAGGATTGCTATTTTTCTTCAGGCCTGGTTGGCTCTCACGTCAGACCCTTGGGTTCTGGAAACTGTTCAGGGATTTCACATAGAGTTCTACGGTTCCCCCGTTCAACTCTCGCGACCCCGTCAATTAGTTTTTTCTCTCGCAGACCAGGAGCTCATAGATTTAGAGGTTCAAGCTTTGCTGCTAAAAGGCACCATCATTCCTTCTTCTCTTCATCCAAACGGCTTTCTCAGCAACATCTTTCTGGTCGAGAAAAAAGACAAAGTGTTCAGACCAGTCATCAATCTTCGTTCATTCAACGAATGGCTGATTTACAGACATTTCAAGATGGAGGGCATCCATCTTTTGAGAGACCTTCTTCTACAGAACGATTGGTTGGTATGTTTGGACCTGAAGGATGCCTATCTTTCGGTTCCAATATACCCTCCTCATTGCCGATTCCTCCAGTTTCTCTGGAGGGATCAGATCTACGAGTTTCGTACTCTCCCCTTTGGTCTTTCCTCAGCACCATGGTGCTTTACCAAACTCCTGCGACCCGTGGTGGAACATCTTCGCACCATGGGATTTCGTCTGATAATTTACTTGCACGACAATCTATTAATGAATCAATCCAAGGATCTTCTCCTCCACCATCTTCAAATGACCATATCTATTCTTCAATCTCTGGGGTTCATCATCAACGCCCAGAAATTAGATTTAGTCCCTCAACAGGAAATTACTTTCCTGGGTTTTCTGATAAGAACGACGGATGCAAGGTTACATCTAGCTTCTCAAAAAATCACCAAGATCAAGAAGGAGATTCGCAAAGTCCTTCGTCGAGACCGGATTTCTCTCCGTCTATTGGCCAGGATAGTGGGCTTACTGTCCTCATCGATCCAGGCCATTTTTCCAGGCCCGCTTCATTACAGAGCTCTCCAGAGACTAAAAGCGTTTCATCTCCGCAAAGGTCTCACATACTCGGAACTCATTTCTTTGTCCATGGAAGCCAGATCGGAACTCCTATGGTGGTTGGATCACATGGATGCATGGAACGGGAAGGCGATCTTCGGCTCCCGTCTGGATCTTGTGATCGAGTCGGATGTCAGTCGCCAGGGATGGGGAGCCCGGTGTGGCTCCCTTTCGGTGGGAGGCAGATGGACGGAGGAGGAACTTCATCTCCACATCAATTGCTTGGAACTCCTTGCGGGTTCGTTCGCCATACGCTCGTTCACAACAACGAGAGTCTCTTGCTGTGTCCTTCTTCGGATGGACAACACGACTGCAGTCAGGTATATCAATCGCCTGGGCGGCACCCACTCCAAAGTCCTAGCGGATCTCGCGAAGGATTTCTGGAACTATTGTCTTTTACGCCAGATTTCAGTCATGGCGGAGTATCTTCCCGGCGAGATGAACTCTGTGGCGGACTGGCAATCCAAGAATTTTCGGGATGCCAGGAATTGGAAGCTGGATCCTTCTGTCTTTCAAATGATCTTGGCTTTTTGGGGTCTTCCACAGATGGACTTGTTTGCGTCCAGGTGGAACGCCCAACTTCCCCGGTCTACAGCTAGAAGCCGGACCCGGGTGCGGAAGCAGTAGATGCCTTCCTGCAGGATTGTTCCCGGTTTCCAGCTTATGCATTTCCCCCGTTCCTGTTCATTCAGAGGGTAGCAGCCCAGGTCCGCAGACAACGAGCCTCTCTAATCTTGATCACTCCGATATGGAAGGCTCAATGTTGGTTCCCGTCCCTTCTAGAATTATCTTGGGACAGACCTCTTCAGCTGCCGATATTCGACCTCATTCTGACGGATCCATTGGGTAACCCACACCCTCTGGTTCTCCAAGGCCATCTATGTCTCATGGCCTGGAGGATTTCAGGGGACGTTGGTCTAACGACTCACTTTCGAAAGACGCTGAACTCCTCATTCAGCAAGCCTGGGCTCCTAGTACCACTAAACGATACCAATCTGCCTGGAACAGATGGGTTCGTTGGTGTGTGGCAAAACACCTGGATCCCGTGGGCTCTTCTGTGACAGAAATAATTAACTTCCATGCTAAGCTTTTTCACGACAAACTTGCTTACTGTACCATCAATTCTTTCAGATCAGCAATTTCTGCGGGTCATGCCCTTGTGGATGGTTCACCTGTGGGAGAGCATCCTTGGGTTTGCAAACTCCTCAAGGGTATTCGCCTGTCACGTCCCCCGGAACCTCGTTATTCCGGTCTTTGGGATGTGAATGTGGTTTTACGATTCCTTCTATCCTGGCAGGATAACGAGTACCTTTCACGCAAGGAGCTTTCGGCTAAATTGGCTATTCTCCTCTGTCTCATTTCTTGCAAAAGGGCTTCCGATGTTCGCGCCCTTGATGTTTCTGCCAGAGTCTTTACCCCTGAAGGGGTTACTTTTACCGTCTCCAGAAGAACTAAGTGCAATACCAGGTCAGTATCTTACCCAGCTTTTACGGGTTCACCTAAACTATGTGTTGTTCGTTGCCTCAAAACTTATGAGGATGTGACTTTAGAAGTCCGACCCCGGGCGAGAGGCAATTACTAATTGCGATAAAGAAACCTTTCAAGGCAGTTTCTTCTCCCACCATAGCCAGATGGGTCAGGTGGATTATGTCTGAGGCTGGAATTAACATTACAAACTCCGGCGCTCACTCCACTAGAGGCGCTATGGCTTCCAAGGCTGTCCAAGTTGGGGGCAGATTGGAAGATATTATGAATGCAGCGGATTGGTCTTCAGATTCAACTTTTAAAAAGTTTTATTTTAAGCCAATCCATGAGGCAGCTTCTTTGGTGGTGAGTAAGCTTTAAACAAGGAAAATCCTCGCCTCCGCTTCCTGACATGAGAAATTTCCTAGTTTACACAAAGGAAAGTTTCAATTCTATTAAGGACGCGGAGGCGAGGATTTTCCCACCCTGGCTTTGTCTAGCCTTTCCCTCCCTGACCTATGGATTCCAGTATTTGTTTCTTCATATGAGGGAAGTAATTTTTTTCCTATATGTTGATGTATACATTGATTGATATGTTTTACTTGATATATCTTGTTTTACTGCATTTATCTTTGCTTATTTCCTTTACAATGTGCTAGATTCTCTTCAACATTGTTCTGGACGAGATATTATCATTATTTCTCTTCCCTAGGCTCTGATCAGAAAACGGACTAGAGGGTAGAGGACTTCTTTCCAGCGGCAACAATGAAAGAGGAAGGACTACCGACGTGGGATTCCTTTATGCTGTTGCTTGGACTGTGATTGGTTAATGTGCTACCATGACTACCGCTGCCATGTTGGTTAGGGTAGTTCATGGTTGATGTTTTTTCTTTATTCTTTTAACGTGCTGTCCAATAAAATGGAAAAAGGACAAGCAAAATCCTCGCCTCCGCGTCCTTAATAGAATTGAAACTTTCCTTTGTGTAAACTAGGAAATTTCTCAGTCTTGCCATGAGTAGATCACAAAAAGCACAGGGTTTGGAAACTGGAATAAAAGACAAACATGACCCCTGGGTGCACATTTAGCTGCCATGAGGCAACCTCCGCCGGCATGCTGACTCGCTTAAGTCAAATCCTTTATCTTTTCACTGAAGTGAAACATAATCCCACAATTATAGACTGGTCTTCAGTACAATGGATTCTGGGTACAGGCAGTATCTGAGACAAACGGAGCTCTCAAAACATCTATGGTTAGGGACAGAACCCGTATGTTGCCTGTCACCGCTAAAATAACTCAAATGCTGCTATTTTACTAATTCTTAATAAACTGCCATTCTCAATGAATATATTTAAACTTTTATTTCCAAGACGTCTGAACAAGCTGCAGCTTGGCTCAGGATTACACAAATGGGCCAACAAATGCCGAGGTAAAGATCCACATCGCATGGTGCACTTTGGTACATACCTTCTAATCCAAGTTTTCGTCTAGAAAATGAAAAATTACATTTTCTCCCAAATGCTCCATATACTGCCTGTTCTTCACCAGGTAAACTCCAGCACGTTACACTTGCCCAAATTTATCAGAAACAAGAATTGGCATAGCCAATAGGTCTCGCCTTTGGGACCTAATAAGTATTTAGTTATGCAGCACAACGGTCCCAAAGCTGAGACCTATTGGCTATGCCAATACTTGTTCTTTTAAAGCACTATGGGTAGAGAAAGCTTTGCGCTGACAAAAGGCAACACTGGTTTATGTGAAGCTTACAGAAGTGTGAACCTTCTGTCTAAATCATGAGGGTTTGCAAGTATACTGAAAATGTGCTCAAATGTACTCGTGATAGACCTGCTAAACATACATGTGAGGGCTTGAGATCTGATGCCACTTCCTGTGATGCCCCTTCTTGTGATGTCACGCACTGAGATGTCACGCGCCCCGATGTCACGCGCCATGATGTCACTTGCATACTGATTAATTAGGTTAGTCCACCCACTTCTTTGTTAGGTCTCGCCTAGCGAGCGCAGCACATGTGCTGGTTTGCCTTGGCAAGTCTATTGTTGTGGATTTCCTTAGCGAAGGGAGACAAACCATGTGCGCGCACAGACAGGCCACGTGCACGCACATGGTGTCTCCTCTCTGCTGTCTCTTCTGAAGGGGGACAGAAGATGTGCACTGCGAACGCGTGCATATCTCCTGTCCCCGTGTAGGGCTGGCGTTATACAGAGCCCTTTCACTTTCCCTTCCCCCCCCCTGTCGGTTCCATGTAGACAGCTTGTTGAGAGGGAGAAACCGCTGCGTGACCTGTTTGAGGCGAGTGTTCTCACCACACTCCCACCTCTGTTTCCCCGTCTCTGTGACCCCTCACCTGAGCACCATAAGTGGTCTTGTTTATCATTAAGTCACTTAGAAAAAATAATTGAATGCAGTTGTTTAACGGAAAAGTTTAAGGCAATTATAGTATCTTATTGCCTTTAGATGACTTGTTGCCAATTGCTGGCGTGCCGAACTGTGCCTAGTTGTTTGGAGTGTCTGAGAAGACCGCCTGGGGTCATGTTCGGGTAACGCCGGGATGTGATGCAGTGTTTGTGGGGCAAAACAGCAGTGCTGAGCAGATATAGCGCACCAAATGAAACGTAGCTCCCTGTAATTTTGACATAGAAAATGAGGTGCGGACAGAGCTTTGCCCAAGGTGCAGATATAAAGGTTAACTTTCTCGTACATTGAGAAGTCAATTCTGATCAGACCCAAAAGTTTCTGAATTACGCAGACACCAATAACTGCCACTGAATTAGTAATCCCGCCGTGTTTACAGGGTGTGTAATGTAAAAAGAAGTGTTTCCAATGTTAGCACTCCGTCATATACGCACGTAGGTTCAGATAATGTTTTTCCTTCCCTGCTCACCATGACCAATCACTTGCCACTAACAGCCAGTCACAGAGCTGGTGTTTTGATTTTCCCTGAACACCAGAAGCATTGATGCTTTGATGAAGAGATACCGACTAAGCAGGCAAATGATCAAACTTTACCTTAAAATAAAAAACACGCTCAAGGTAATGAAAACCAAATTGTTCATTGAAGCAATACTAAAAGCTTTTCAGTAGACATTTGTGTGTTCTTTCTGGTGCATCTGATCTGACTGGGAATCGGTGATAGGCATGAGACATAACAAAACTGCATGCATTTTGCAACTGAAAATTCAATCAATTCATTTGTTATATCAATCACACTGCCACAAATTCCAAACCTGGACTGCTTGCATTTTTAATTATTCATTCAACAAGTTAGTGCCATTAACGGCGAGCAGCACCTACCCTGGAGTACTGTATTTTGTTGGAGCTCTCTGCTGAAGTACCTAGAGCACGTGTGAGCTGGGGTCATCGTCTTGTCAGGCCAGACTGGGACACGTGATTTATCATTTCTTGCTGTCAATGAGTCAAACAGATAACCCTCACAGTAGCAACCTCGTAACAGAGCTGCAATTACAGGGAGAGATGCTCAAGGTACGAGCACAGCGCTCAGTTTTCTTTCATACT